>NW_023339729.1:2974434-2982540 GCF_004916995.1 Morone saxatilis
TACATGTGTCTTGCCAGTTTCAAATAAGTCTTTAATTAAATCAGCATGGTGTTGATACGAAATTACTCAAAAAATACAGAGTACTACAGGATTGGGGGGGAATCTATCGTTGGTTGTTTTTGTTTGGTTGATTTTTGGGGCGAATTTTGTCATTTTATTTTGCTAATTTAAGAGAGGAGAGGCATGAAGCAGGTACAGCCAGAATATTTCACCATCTAACACTGTTAGTCACCAAAGTGGGTGATAGGTTGGAACAGTGGAAAGACTAATAAAGACGGCTTAGTGAATTTTATTTTTTTTTTGTCTTGTCTTAGATCAGTATAAGAGAGAAACTTGAATTTATAAGGTGTATGTTTTTTTTATTAAAAAGTAATAATTTAAACCCAAAAGACATGTTTTTAAAACCTTAACTGGGTACTTCTTTTAACCCAAACCTAAACTAACCATAACCATATAGCATTAAATAGAAAAGTGGGTCCCTAAATGATTCAGGAGCTTGACAGAACCCTAAAATATGCCAGGAATGATTAGACATCCTAGAATTTCAAGCAGTGCTGCTCTTTGTGGTTACAGTCACTTTGCAGCTCTCGCAGCATCACTTTTGTTGACTTCAGTTCCTTTCTGGCAGCACAAAACATTTTTCAGATAAGAGGGCCTCCACACAAAATGCTTAAGCAATCACATCAAGTTGTTAGAAAATATTTTTCACATAGTTCACACAACCAAATACATCTGACCAGTCTCTGTTTACATGATCTCCTCACCGCATTCAGTCTACCACAGAGCCTCCAACACACCTGCTGGCTTTACTCAGTCCCAAAAAGCATCCTTTCAGTGGTTCTTTCCCTTTACTGTAAGCTCACCTTTGTGATTCTGCTAATTCAGCTACAATTACTTTCTTTAAATGACTTTCAATAAGCAATTTTTTCTCTTTAATCTCTTTAATTAGATTTTCTGTTGTGATGGAATCCAGCTCAGTGTTGGCAAATTCAACCCACTGTGCGGCCTCCCTCTGCCAGACCTTTACTTCTTTAGTCCTTCTAGCACCCCTGGCTACAGTACAGGATAGGCTTATAGTTTTGTTTTAAATGTTGCCATTTGCTCCATGACTCCATTTCTAAGGTGGAACTGCTTCAACAGTCTAATGCAGTGATGTCTGCTGATAGGCAGCCTAGAGATATACCTAACAAGAACTTTATTTGCTGGCACGCAATATTCATATTTGCTGACGCAAATTTACCTTGTCAACTGTTCAAATTCTGTATTTCATTAACAGCCAATTCTCAAACACCTACACAACTCAATACGGTCCAACTGTGGACTTGTCTGGGGACGCCAGGCCTGTAAGCCAGTGGGAAGAAAGTAGTCCACCATTCCACACTTAAGAGGATCTATGGCATACATATAATATTCATAGGTATGTTTTCATTAGTTTTTGTAAATTGGTGTACATTTTTAAATAGGGGTACAATATAACTGGATGCAATCCTAAAGTGTTTTAGACATTTTTCATTTCACCTGGACACAGAAAGGTAACTTAAGTGATGTACCTCACGTCTGGTGACCCTACTCCCTTCCCATTGGCTTGCAGACCCGGGGTCCCCACATAGCTGCTCTAAGAATTCATACATGTTGTATGAATTCTGAATTGACCCAAAACTATTCCATGACTCAGATATCTAACTTAGTTTCTTTTAGAAAGAGCTGCAGTAAGGTAATTGAAAGAAGATAATGTTGTTCCTTATGACTGTCCTCGGAACAGTCTGATTAAATACCACAAGGCTGCTACAACAGCAAAAACACAGCATCTCTCTGGCATCTGTTTTGTTATCTTGAAATAATGACATATTTTAAACGTCAAGTCCTCCTCCTGATTCTCTTCTCGGTGTCTGAAATTGTTATTTTTATCCAAAGTCCTTCTCTGGTTCAAAACATTGATTATGATCAGTTTTAGTCTGGGTCTTCATATTACATAATCTGCACCTTTCAGTAGTGTCAAGATTGTCTTGTGATTGTTGATTCTGTCACTCTCACTGACAATCTTCAACACTGGGTTGAATATCAGGAAACAGCCCAAGACAGATACTGGGCAGCTTTCATCTTGTTTGTGTTGCTCCAAATCTTGTATAATGTTTATTATTTGTGCCTCGGGTGAATCATTCAGTAACACAATGTCTCCTTTCATTTCCACACTGGTGATGACGTAACGCGACATTATTCCTCTGAAGCCAAAGTGATATTACAAGCTAGATGGAAGCGCATTTTTAAGATGAATAAAAGCAAACCTGTGTTTATTCTCTGGCTTTAAGAGGGAAACCTCAGGTTGCTACGTGCCAAGAATCACAGTGCCATTTTTTTCAACTCCTGTTTTTGCAGGGTTTAATTCACTTGTGTTGGACACTTGTGTTTGGCTCACCTGCAGTTGCAGTCACCGTACTTTATCCTACCCTGGGTCTCCTTTCGCAGCCCATTCCCATTCCCAGGTCCTCAAATGCGATAGCAGTGTTCATTTAGTTGCAATCTGCAACTTCACCGCTAGATGTTACTAAATCCTACACACTGGACCTTTAAGCTAAGGGAAAGGACGTGATTTTAGTTAAATGTTAATAAGAAGAGGTATGTTTCAAGTCACTGCTGACTTTTGAGTAATGCTGTAATCACTACGAGTGGATCTTGCATTGCGAAATTGTCTATTTTGGCAGAAATGTACTGATACCTACATTTTTGCGACTTGCCAGGTACGTTAGTTAACGTAATTTCCTCGTTACATTAATATAAAATGTAATTTGGTTGGCATTAGGTTCCTCAAAATCTGAAAAACATATTTGCTGGCACAAATTAGTTGTATATAAACGTATTTTTTAGGAGTGCGTGTCTACAACCTCACAATCTCCCTCTTCCCTAATGAAACATCTGTGATTCAAAAGCAATTACTGTCCAATACTCTTCCATTAAGGCAGTTTAATTGTAACACATTTTGTAATCGGGTAGCTAAAGTCCTTTTGCATTGGAGCTTGCCCAGCCCTGCATAAATACTGCAGATCACTTACTTAACAGATCCCTATAAAATGATAGAAAATGTTTTCATCAAGCCTACAGTAGCATATCTAGCACCCCGCTCCTCATGACTTTCTGATTTTTGTACCCTGAAGCTACCAGATCTCAGCTGAATCCTGTGACTCCACTCAGCTTTCTGTCCTTCTCTCAGGCTCAGGTTGTTGTTTTTTTTTGCTTCTATCATGCTGGAGAGAAAGTAATACTCAGATCTGAGCTGTAGAAACAAGAGAAAAAGATGGCCTGAAAACAGTACCTTAGTCTGCTTTCCTCTGTTGTGGTCCCAAATGAGAAAAGGAACAGTTTAGCCCCCGGTAATATCTTTGGTGGCCTCTCCAGTGTCTAATTAAAACTGCTAGTGTTTTAGTGAGCACATGTAAAGCAGTAATTGAGGTGATTTTCATTATGAGCTGTGCCAGCTCTATGGGACAATCACAACATTTTCGAGAACATTTCCTTTTGATCTCATTTCAGCTCAACTCAGCTCCTTGAGGATCTAAACGTAGTGTAAAAACCTAGAGAGAGAGGACCAGCACAGGTTGTAAATGTGATAAATGATAGAAAAGATAAAGTGCAGGCCACATAAATGGATAAAAGAAAGCTCTGGTAATCTGTCTGTGCATCTGGAAGTATCCCTTTGCCAAATGTGACTTGAGCCAGCGAGTGTCAAGAAGGATACAGTGCGCTGATTCACAGAGGCCACGGTTTGGAAACCACTAAAACAGCAGGGCCACTGATTGATGGCGCCAAAAGTCCATGCAAACACATTCATATGTTTTCCCACGCAGCAGCTGTCCCATATTAATCTAATGTAATGAACAATAAACACCCCATCATGATCGGAATTGCAATTTAAAAGTCGCAGTCATCTGTTCTGAGAGGAATTACAACCACATGTATTCCTGCCTGTAAGAGAGAGGAGAGATACAGGAAACAATGAGTTTCCTCATAAAACACAGGTTTTTAGCCATGGCGGGGCTCTAGGGATGACAATGCTGGTCAGCTATTTAGTTGTTCAGTCACTCGCTTGGTCAGTGCACAGCTTTGGTCCAGACTTAAATGTCCCAACAACTATTACCATGACATTTTGCACTGACATTCATGATCACCAGATGAATCCTAACATTGCGAGGCAGCTGGACTCACACGATCACAAAATCACAAGATCCCGCGAGTGAAGAATCCATCCTGCAGTGCAACCACAGTGGTTGGTGGAGAGAATTTCTTCATTGAAAGAAGAGCAGAGAATGGCACTGAAGGCTTTTCTCAATGGAAAAGATGTTTTCGCTCTTCTCCCGACTGACTTCAGTATGAGTTTGACGGCAATATGGTGTGTTGATCTGATTGGTTGAAGTTCGCCTGTAATAGACAGATGGTTCATTTTTTCAAAGAGCCTGCCTTTTTCCAATGACAACTTTGTTGTTTGTACCAAACCATCTGGTATCGTGAGGTTAGATTAACCATTCTGACTTTGGTGATCCCTGAATTCTTCTCAATAGTGCCACCATTAGGACCAACATTTTGGGGTTTTAGTGAAAAATCTTGACAACTGAGTTAGACTAATGTAAAATATGAAGCTACCACCAACAACCAGCTTAGCTCACAAAAATGTTAACTGGGGGGGAAACAGCAAGCCTTGCTCTTTGCAATGGTAACCAAATCCAACTATCAGTGCCTCTAAAGTTCGCTGATTAACACATCATAGATAGAGATATACTTGCTTTTAACAACATGTTAGTGTGCGTGTGATGGCTGCCTTGCATATTCGGCACTCATTTGGACCGCTGTTTGATTACGTCCTTATTAACACAAGTCCGACACAAAGCAACTATATCTCCATCTTTACAATGCTAAAACCTTAAAATGAGATGATCAATACGGCAAACATTATACCCGCTAAAGCATGTTGGCATGCAGATGTTAGCATTTAGCACCACTCTGCAGCCTCACTAGCTGGCTGTAGACTTTCAGCCTTTTGTTTAACTGATAATACTCAGACATTATAGTACTCTATGTACACCAGACAACATGTAGACCATATTAAATTACCAGCTTCATCGATAATTCAGATCCTTTCATATCCACCGTGATACCCCACTGAAGCCCATCACTCTTCACCAACACATTTTGCCGCAGCATATGAGACATGGAAATGGTATTTTCAGTTCCTAAGCAGCAGAGACAATAAGGCATTTCTTTGCAACAATCCAGCCCAGGGCCGAGGGGGTCTGAGAGATATTAAAGCAGAGTGACAGATCTAATTATCACCTCCCCACTTCTGCTGTTCCAGCTCTGATGAAAAGTACTACATTACATCAGACATCCTATGCCCTCAAACTAACTTTCACCTTTGCTAATAACTAAGAGTGTAGTTATCTGGAATACCTGCTGAGGGCATGTCTCAGAATAGACAGAAAGGGATTTGCAATAAGGCTGGATTTATGAAAGGAGACCATCATTATTCCACTGCTTGCTGCAGTAACTGTGCAAATGCCCCCCACTTGTTATCTTCCACCTTTCCCCCTCTCCTTTTCCATGTTTCTCATTTTCTCTTCCTCAGATTATTATTAAGATCCAAAGTCACTTTTGCAAAAAATATAGAGGGTGTCACAGTTTCTCCACCTCTCCTCCTGTCTCCCTCCATCTTGTCCTGTGTCTGGATTGTATGAAGATCCTTGTGGCCTTGTGATGGGGCTCCAGAGGCTCTGCTGAATGGGAGGTTTTGTTTGCACACACGCGTCAAGCAGCACTCTCAGACAATACCAACTGCAGGAGACCCACTCTGCTGACCTCCCCGCCACTCGGCATCTGCTGCCAGATTCTCTTTCACTTCCGTACAAATCACTTAGAAAGAGGCAGCAGGATGTTATGTCACCCCTGTGGATTGGTATACTTGTGCACAGCTCGCGCCTCACTGTGCTATTAGTCTACACTAAACTGCTATCTGTTGTGTTACCTCCTTTTGTCTCTCTGCAGAGTTACTGGTCACAGACACCGTGTTTCATCGGACTAATGGACTGTGTGTGTTTGTGTGCACTCACATGTGCATATCTGTTGGCTGTACGTAATTTCTTTTGAGCAGTGGTTGTCGTGGAAACCTTGGTCAGGTCTGGTCCCCAGCTGCTGTCAAACACTGAAGCATGCTGGGACATGTGGCGATGAGGGTTGGTTAATCATCAGCCACAATGTCAGATCTGCAGCCACATGATGTTAGATGGCTGCACTAAATTTCAAAACCATGAAGACACTTTTTACGCAGACAGGCAAATATCTCACAGGTAGAATGGTGACAAACTAATAAACATGTGAAATATGTATTTATACTTGTTTCACCCTCATCTTTCGCCCCATCTTTACTGTGCAAGACGTGAAGATGAAAGCCTGTGTGCCAGTGCCTATTCACATAGTTATTGTTTCATTGTTCAGAGGAAGAATTAGCAGTTCAACACAAATAGTAGAGCCGAGTAAATACAGTGTGCCATTATCTGTTTGCACTTGGAACTAAGAAGATAATAATAAACCCATGTACTGTATACAGTGCCATACAATGAGGGTTTTCAAATGTTTGTCTTCACCGAACTTGCCTTTATTGTAGTATTTAAGCTCCTGAAACCCCCAAAACATTGGCAACAATATCAGAAATGAGGCTGCCTAATGACCTACATGACAAAAATAGGTTGTTTGTCATTGCCTTCTAAAATTATGAATATGAGTGTTTTCTATCCTGGCTCTGATCAATACGACATCTTTTGTCAGTGCCCTTAAAAACTACTACACAAACAGTATTCATGAAAGCAATTTCTTATCTGCAACCTCTTTGGTTGAGGTTTGATTAGGTTCTAGCTACTAAAAGTACCTGATAATGTTGGGGAAAGATTGTGGTCATGGTTCAAAGAAGTTTATGGTTAGGGTCAAGTCTGATTATCTTGCGTGGCAGCTGATTACACAAGGGTTACACACGAGACTCCATCTTGCCAGACTTCAAGCTATGCAGTAGTGTCCTAACCACATTAGAACAAGAACAACTGGCAGTGTGATGCTGCAATAAGCAATTGTTTGTTCAAAAACATCAATCTCGGCTGCTGAAGAGGTTAGCGTAGATGCTACTAGCATCAGTTCTATCAGAACTGGATAGTATTTCATAATTGACAGGAGAGCAAAGAATGGCACTGAAGGCTTTTCTCAATGGAAAAGATATTTTTGCTCTTCTCCCAGCTGACTTACTGGTTTCTTGATCTGACTGGTAGAAGTTAGCCAGTGATAGACAGATGGTTCATCCAATCACCTGCCAAGTATTTTTTATGACAACTTTACAACAATCACAACTTCCCAGATGGTTCTGAATAACAACCCATCTGGTGCGTCAGGTACAATGTTGACAGTTGGTAGGGAATGGGGTTGTGAACAGTAGCCTCCAGCTGAACATTAACAAACCATTAACCCTGAACTCTCCAGGTTTTGCATCACTATAACAGCATGAGAGTACTTCCCCCTTTGCTACTCAAAGACAACAGTCATTATTCACACGGACACAAAATGTCACTTGTGAGGAAAATGCAAACATACTGTGGGCCAGTGTGAGTGTTTCGGCAAATGACTAATGCTGTCATATTTCCAATGTTTCCAGAAAACTGTTCATGTATTAAAAGCATATGTGCTGTCAGAAACATCCACATTAATTTTCTGTATATCAGTGATTGGTGAGGTCAGTGATAGGGAAGGCATTGCGGTATGAAAGTCAGATCATGAAGCGTATCCTTTTCAGAAAGCACATATATTTTGTGTCTTAGATGGCCTAGAGTTGTGTTGAGGTAGTCCTGCATTACCTGCTGTCATGGACCGCGGAATACATTTCATATTGGTCGGCCTATCAGCACCGCAGCATCACTGTTAAAAATCTTTTCTTTTTTGTCATTTCATTTTCATTAAAACTTTAAAGCTAACAAAGTGGCATAGAAGGGCAGCGTCAGGCCGCCAATAATAATATATATAAATAATAATTATATTATTATTATTATTATTATTATTATTATTATTATATTACAATATATT
>NW_023339729.1:2982565-2986335 GCF_004916995.1 Morone saxatilis
TTTTGGTTTTCTAAATGAGACACTGGTAGACACACACATTGGCGCCGCATCATTTGAGGTGCAAGACAGTTGGTGGAAGTGCTCACAGCACAATGGAGGGTGCTAACCACATTTGGTTCTTCATGTAATCACCTCCGTAGCACAATTGTAAAAATCTGGATTCGAGGATTTTGAAGAGAGCCTAGTTGACTTAAGCCAGCTTGCTACAAGAAACCAACTTGGCAATTCTATGGGGTGTCTTCCTGATTGCAGTAATTGGAAAAACTATATATCACAATTAAAACATGAAAGGCCAATTCAATTTGATTTGGATATAAGTTAGAGTAAGCATGGTTTACGTTAACGGCCATACATTGGACTTTAAAGTCAAAAGATAATGCTTAGGTCCGTTTGGAGTCAACCAAAGTTCAGCGGAGTCTCCCCACGAATGACATCATTGCCACTAAGGATAATAACACTTTTTGATCCACGCAAGAAGCACACGGGCTGAAAGAGAGAGGTGCGCTGGATTCTGGCCAGACAAGTTTCAGCGAAGAACTGGTCATGCTACCTTAGTAGAACACTGACTGGACGGAAACGGGCCTGAAGTGAAGTAGCTACTTCCATTGCCTGGGTTTGACGTTGGTGCTGTGAATGCGGATTGCCTCGAACATCCTTCCATTCTGCTACAAGTACCTTTTACTTCACCTGTTATTAATAAAGAGCCACCCACTCTGTCAGCAACTTAACCTTTAAAAGATAAAGCCTTTCTTTGACCGCTTGTCCTCTCTGACGTGACAACATAGACTGAGTGCATCTCTTGAGAAAACTGCTACATAAAATTGATTACATAACTTAGTACAACTAATGTGCAGCGCCTCATGGTTTGGCTGCATTTAGCTTAGTGTCACGAGGCCTGTGCTTACAACTTTGGACGATATACTGCCTTTCTTGACAAAGTTATCACTGTGTTTTATGTGCCTGCCCAGTAATTCAATCCATATTTTGATATGCATTTCAAAAACTAATTCACATATAACTGCATGTTATTCTCTTCTCTTTTATGATTGCTTTTCGGTTGTTTGGTTGTGCTCTTCATTTCTTCCCCCCCCACCCAAAGCATTAAAAAAAGAATAAATTAAGCGTAAGAGATTAAGGAATGCAAAGAATTGCAAGATAGTAGAGTGTTAGTACTGATGGACATATGATGGATAGTGTTATTGTTAATACATGGGGGCGTACATAAATTGAGAGATAAGCATCAATCGTTTAAATAATAGGTAACCAACATGCAGCTAATTATTTTTGTAATAGATTATAGAATAGCGAGCTCCTTTTTTCGTACACCCGCGAAATGCGAACGGAGTGTATAATATGATTGATAGATACGAATTTTGAAACAAACGATGAACCTTTTGTGATACTGTTAGGGCAAATACACTGAGGTCGAAAGTGAGGAACTCGATAGTCTCTTGTTGACACAGAGGCACTCACTATACAAGAGAGCGAAAGAACATTTAAGAAAATATCCATGACGAATCAAAAGGAACTTATAGGTAGAAACGGGTAAATAATCATGTTCTTATGTGGTCAGAACAACCTTTCATAACCAATCAAAATAAAAGTCCACCCTTACATACATATCGATATCATAAGTGACAACCTAAAGTCCCATAAAGATAGTTCAATAAAGCTCGTCATAATTTTTTTGCCTGTGCTGTGACTGGGTGTTTAGCTTACCGCCCCATAATACTGACATTTATTCCCTAACTAGAATATGTCTTATTATCCTAAGAACGCCGGGTGCCAGAACCGGACACTTGATGCCGCTTGTCCGTGGTTCTATGCCTACTTTTATTCTAGCTTTAATATGAATCCAGTCCTTAAATGAATTAACCATGGTGATCTGATGACAAAAAGAGCAAAACAAATCTCCTTGATAAATTAACCAGGTTAATGCTGCCGACGTGAATCTAGATCCCCAGTATCAGCCCGTTCACCAGTCCGCGCATACCGCCAGTTCCAAAATAACTCTGAGGTATTCCGCGGGTCCTCTTTCAAGAACAGCAGGTACATATGCAGGAACTAACCTGTGCAACACAACTCCTAATGGCGACAATCTTAAGACACAAAATGGCTGGCCGTCCACATGATAGCTTCTTCTTGACAAAGGATCCAGACAACTTCATAGAGTACTGACTCCTCTATCCTCCAACTTCTTTGCACCTTATCTACCTATTTATCTTTTTTTAATCTTTGGGTGGGGGGGAAGAAATGAAGAGCACACCAAACCAAAGCAACATAAAAAAGCAGAATAACATCAGTTAATGATAGTTTGTTAAGCATATCCAAAATATGGATGAATTACTGGCACACATAAAACACATAAACTGTCAGAAAGGCAGTATATCGTCAAAGTTGTATGCACAGGCCCCTCTGACACTAGCTGAAATGCAGCAAACCATGAGCCGCGCCACATTATTGTACTAAGTTATGTAATGCAATTTTATGTACAGTTTCTCAGAGATGCACCTCAGTCATGTTGCAGTCAGAGAGGACAGCGGGTCAAAGAAGGCTTTATCTTTTAAAGGTTAAGGCTGACAGAGTGGTGGCTGCTTTATTATAACAGGAAGTAAAAGGTACTGTACAAAGGAAGGATGTTCGAGCAACGCATTCACAGCACCAACGTCAAACCAGGCAAGGAAGTACACTTCACTTCAGGCCTTTCCTCCAGTCAGTGTCTACAAGGTTACATGACAGTCTTCCTGAAACTTGTCTGGCCAGAATCCAGCCACCGCTCCTCTTTCAGCCGTGTGCCTTGCGTGACAAAAAGCTGTTATACCTTAGTGCAATGATGTCATTCGTGGGGAGACTCCGCTGACTTGTTGACTCCAAAGGACCTAAGCATTATCTTTTGACTTTAAGTCCATGTATGCCGTTAACTAAACATGCTTACTCTAACTTATCCAAATCAAATTGAATTGCCTTTCATGTTTTATTGTGATATATAGTTTTCCAATTACTGCAATCAGGAAGACACCATAATTCCAAGTTGTTTCTTGTACACTGGCTTAAGTCAACTAGGCTTCTTCAAAATCCTGAATCCAGATTTTTACAATTGTCTACGGAGGTGATACATGAAACCAAATGTGGTTAGCCCCTCATTGTGCTGTGAGCACTTCCCACCAACTGTCTTCACCTCAAATGTGCGCGCCATGTGTGTGTCTACAGTGTCTCATTTAGCAAACCAAACCTTGAGGTTGTGGTCCTGATTTCATTTTGATCAACATCCCAGGCAGGCTGCAGTATTTGTTATGGTTACATGGTTGCAATCATTAAAAGTGATGGGGAAATGGGTACGTGTAAATATTATTACCTGCAGGATTTAGTGGGTAATGCTTTAAACATAAACATGAATGTACAGTATTACGCTGCCTGCTGCAATCAGAACTGTCTCCTTTTTAAACAAAGCACAAAATGTGACCAAAATGGTGTAAAACTGATGGTAATGCAGTGGTGAGAGTACATGGACTAGCGTACTTTGATGCAATTGTTAGGCAATTGTAATTTCCATTTCAGAGGGAATTCAATCCAATAAACGTGAAGCACATTTTTTGTGTAGGGCAATTACATATAAAGTCAATGCAAACTCACGAATAAATACATGCACCCGCACACATTGAAAATGTTTAAACTTTCATGTGATGCTATGTCACAAAAGCCTATTAGAGTTGAGTCACTTAGAACAGTGGTTCCCTTCCTTTTCTATTATTTAGTAAACTGACAACCCC
>NW_023339729.1:2986359-2988876 GCF_004916995.1 Morone saxatilis
CAATGAACCCAAATAATGAACACAATAATTGAAAGAAGCCTATGTAAAATGAGCGATTTGGAATTTTGAGACGTTTTTTTCCCAGTTTAGGGAGCTTCTGTCTTCATTATGTATTTTTAAATAATTTTTACAAACGTACATATTTAAAAATATATATCTATTAGGTCAGTGTACTTTATAGCCAATAGATTCTTGTTTAGAAATGAGAAAACCAAAATTGGGAAATGAGCTGTTTCCCCCCTACCATTTATAACTATGGGTCGTTTTTTTATTTTCTATTTTTTATTTTCAAAACAAAATAATGGAACACAGGTGGTCGTCTTGTTTCCCAATTTTGTGTTTCTTATTTCAAAACAAAAATCCATTGGCCACAAAGAAGACTGACCCCTAATACCCTAATATTCCAGCTATCAGTTGTTATTTACTATAAACCAGTACTCCCATTGGCTTTTAACGGCGAGTATTGGCAGGTTGCAAAATACTCCAAAAAACACTCCAACAGTTGTATTTGAGAGAGTAACATAAGGAGAACATTTTCTTTGAGTTTGGTCTCAACACACCATAACAAGATTACTGGAATCTCTGCTGGCTGCCTGGCAGTATCTTGTTACCAATGGCTAGGGCTAGGCTAGCTGTGGGCATATATGAACAGATTTTTAATGCTCAATACTTCTTCCACCCTTGTAACAATATATTCCTGGCTTTCACCCAGCATACATGTGTTCATGTTCCATTAATTCATATATCTATATTAACGTTACCTCGACCTGTCTTTTACAGGGCCATTATCTAGGAGCCTGCAGCTTCAGGCCCAAAGTAAACACAGTGGTGTCTGAGATTGAGGGCTGTGAGGTCACCATGGATACGTGATGACAGCTTAAATCAGAGGCCTGACTCTTGAGGGGTCACCCAGTCTGTCTGCCAGGGGCCTGCAGCACATAAGGAAGTATGTAAGGTGAAAGAGTGAGTGCTGAGAGTAAAGAATGTGACCACTCACTCTGTGAGGTTCTGGATCCATACTTAGCCTTTTATCTCTGTTAATTTTTAAACAACTAAGTCTATGCAGAACTATGTGTAATATATTCTTTTTTATTTATTCATTTAATTTATTGTATCTCTATGGAAGCCCATTTGCACCAATATGACAGAAAAAAGGAGTCATTATAATGAGAAACGTTCCCAAAATATTGACTCAGCATCTCAAAAATAATGATGAAATATTGAGATACTAATTCAGAAAACGTTTCTTATTATTTTGAGATACTAAGTTATGATTTTGAGAAAGTTTCTCATCATAATGACTTACAGAATCTTTTTCTTTTTTTTCTTTTTTTTTTTACTTCACATTGAAATGGGCTTCCATATGTATCGGCCTATACCTGCAAAGGGATACAAACGAACAGAAGTCAAAGGCTAGTATTTGCTTTATTCTTCCTGGTCACTCCCCCACCTCATGCTCCACGGCTCGGCTCGGCGGTGACAGCGTTAACACCGCCCAGACAGTCTCCACCTTTTATGTAAATGCCAGTGTGAGTGAGTGGGACCCGAGGCGGAGAGTGCTGCTCAGTGAATGGGGGGGTGTTGCCTTCACGGATCCCTGCGCTCACAAGAAGGAGGTGTGGGTCCAGTGTGTGCATCTATTCGGAGGAAAGAAGCGATAGGCTGCCTTTCGGATGCGAACGTGCAATCATGTCACGAGCGCCGGGCTGTGCAGCGAGAGCGTCAGAATAATCCACACAGGCGATAAACGGAATCTACAGGAATAAAGCAATGGGGGGCCAGATAACGCGAAATGCCTTTTACGGTAAGAAACAAATATTTACGCTGTGTTATTAGGGGGCTAGCTTTGCTCATTTGGTTCTAAAGTGTTTAATTGATAGCCGTATTAGATGTGTTGGTGTTGGCTGTGTTATCAGGTAGGCTACCATATTGCCACTACAGCCTATTCTTTGCTCACAGTTACGTCACTCCGGTTAATTAGAATGGGGGTCTCGAGACGCGCAGCTGTGTTCACTTGTCTTTGATTAATGTGGCGCAACAAACAGGACGTCAGCAGCCCCTCGCGCGCCTATGTCCCATATTGAACAGTTAGGGGTAGTTAGGGGCAGTGTGGGTAGTTAGGGGCAGTGTGGGTAGTTAGGGGCAGTGTGGGCTGTGGACATGTCAGTGTCAGTGAGGGATGGAAAGTTGTGGGGTTTCCCTCCGCTGTGCGCTGTGCTTCCCCTCATCAATACACAGACACAGTGTGCAGCTGCGCTTTAGGAAATCGATACATTGATTTGCTATTGCATTATCCTGTGTGCTGACAGTAAGGTCGAAGCATGTGTGGCTATAAGCAGCTAATTGTACTGCAAAATGCTAGTTTGCTAGTTTGATTTGGTCCTGAAGTATGGTAGAGCTTGGATATTTTTTTAAAATAGAAGGCTAACAAATGGAGTTTCAGGTGCACTGAAAAGCTCCCAGGAACTGTACTGTCAGTTAATAGTGGGGATGATCATTTTCAGGACAGAAAGATTA
>NW_023339729.1:2988888-2992152 GCF_004916995.1 Morone saxatilis
AACTGATATTATTATGAATTATCGGGATAATTGGATTACAGCCGATAAATTATCTGTCCATAATAATAAAACCACGGGGGAGCCACTCTGATGAACTCCCCTGAAAACGTTTGGGAGGTCTCTAAAATATTGACCATATGCTTTTTTGTCATGAATTTTTAGTTTTCTGTATCTGTGATCCATCACTAATTCACTTATAAAGATAAAGATCCTGCTCTTATCACTAATATCATTAACTTCAGTTCAGAAAATGTACATAAAATAATCTTTCCTAGTCCTACTCATCTCTTAAAGTGTTATAAAGGTAAACTGAGGGCTAAACAGTACAACATATGGCCATGCTTACAGTATCCCAATACACTGAATCTAACCCCTGTATCGTATTATCAGATTCTTGCCAAATAACGGCGCTAGCTTCAGGGGTTGTGTGTCGTGTTTGATGCTTCCTGTGGTGACAAACAGACATTTTATAATAAAAGTACTCCTCCCCCTCCTGTCTTTCGTCCTCTCTACTATTGTAAAAGAATAAAATAGCAGTGCAGGAGATAAACAGTACCAATAGTGTGATTCTGAACTCCCTCTGTGTGTCTAGAGAGTTCTTGTTAGCATGTTATTGTGTTCTATATGTGCACCTATGGGAGTGAAGTCCTTGTTCCTACAGCCTCTTCTGGTTTTGGCCACCTGATCGTTCTAATTAAAGCACCAACATTAATCCAATTAGCTAAAGAGGGACAGACTAAGACCGCAGGGAGAGGAGGCTATAGCTCCTTCTCTTTGGGATCAAGGTCAGATGCCTCACAAAATGACTTATTGTGACGTGTTTGCACTGAAACCCAGTATTGCCCCATTGATTACCTGTTGGCCCACCGTGTAAATGTGAACAGGTGAGTTTGGTCGGGGCTCATGATAAGGCCAACGCACTGTTGTTGGAATCTTTTCCTGACCTGAGGGTGAACGATATCTGGACGCATTATTTCTGGAAGGATTTGTTGAGCAGACAAGGATCTGAGCTACAGCACAGTAATCCACTATCTATAGAGCAGTGTAAATGGTGTGCATTGTTTTAGTTTATGTTAATACCAATAAGGAATAACCTTAAAGACTCGAGCTGTTTCCTCGCCTGGGTTGTATCAAAATCACCTTGTAAATAAAAAGAACGCTGCCACATGTTATTGGAACTGACTGCCATTCCTTCATGTGAACAGGTTTGGGGATTTTGTTGCTACTTTTGTTTATTTGGTCCTCTCTGTGCTCTTGTTTGTGCCATGATGTAGCTCTTGCATCTATATATAAAATCTTTTTAATCCTCCCCTCCTCCCTGCTTCACTGGCTGTTCTTCAGTAGACAGTATGGTGAGCATGCTGGCTTACGGACATGGCTACTCAGACACTTCAATAGAAATGTCAGTGTAATGTTAGTACAGCATATATATTGCTGGAACCTATCCGTAACTCAGTTGGCACAGAATATTTGACTCATTTTAAGTCCTTTAAACAGAATGCACAGTGAGCTGGTTATTATTACAACATATTTTGCAATACTAACAAGCAGTCTGTGCTTTATCACGCTCATTACATCACTAATTAGGAAAGAAATAATCAGTCATTTGACGAAACTAATGCAGTGATTTAAAAATGGATTATTCACTTAAGAGTATTTTATTAGAATGTATTATTCAAGTAATATAAAGTAGCCTGCCTGTTCGACGTGTAATCATGACTGAAGTTGTTCTAAAAATACAACAATACATTTCAGTTTTCAGTAGGATTATCAGACAGGCAGAACTGGCCTGATTTCTTCCTGCACAGTGTTCTGACTGCATGTGAAACATCTGTAAACAGCAGGCTGCTGACCGCCTGAAGATATATTCTATAAAGCTCTCAGATAATCATTGCTTACATTCAGAAAAGTTGTGTTTACAAGTGAATGGGATCCCAATGGGAAGAAGAGTGGGTTAAACTGAATTTAATATGAAAGTGTTGCTATGGTGACCCTCAGCCATTGATAGAAAGCATTTAATGGCTGTGTAACTGAGAAGAAAGAGCACCATTTAATAAACCAGAGTATCATATCTGAACCCTCCCAGTGGTGTCTTCCTCCATACTTGTGCTTTTGGGAAACGCAGCATGCGAAGAACTCAAATCTGCTATCCAGAAACCTGTAGGTATGAGAAAGGTGCGACTAACTGAGGAACAGATCATGCTTTCTAAAGTTGCACCTCTGCAGGCTGTTGTTCTCAGGTGTGAAGCACCAGAGCACATCCAAACAGTGTTTGCCCAGTTGATTGCATAATTGAGTCTGCCGAGTGTGTGGGAGCTCCACTTCTGTGCTCCCGATTGACTGAAAGTGGGCCAGTGTCTGAGGCTGCACAGGCTGATTCGATGGAGCGTCTGGCTCCATTCGACGTGAATTGGATTCAGCATCAGAATGCAAAGCAGAGACGGAGCTGAAGAGATGTCACACAACACAGCAAAGCGTCTTAATGTCATGGGATACCCCGAAATAAAGCAACGGATGGTTAATACAGCTTGCAAGCCACATGCTTTGTGTCTTTTGTGTGTATGGGAGCAAGAGCTAGAAAGACAGTTGCTATGGAGTGACAGAAACACGTGTGTCAGGGTCAGGTGGTATTGTTAAGATTGCGTGTCAGTGTTGTCCATATACTACTTCTGACTGAAGGCAGCGGGTTCTGGGGCAACACGGGGGTGAGATCCCCTTGTGCAACCCTCCCCTTCCTGTTTGTCCAGCAAGCATGCAAAATCATGCGTGTGTGTGTGTGTGTGCGTCCGCAGCCGGCCCTTTCATCCTCATCCTCATGACAGGTCACCTTCAAGGCAGCGCCCACATAATGACTTCCAGCCAGTACTGAATAGCATCTTGCCTGCTTTCAGTCAATACATGCTGCATATCATTACGCCTCTCCACCAGCCTGCTCTCTTTCACTGCCAAAGAAGCATCATTGGATTACACTGCGCTCCATTGTATGTGGCCTCGCGATATTATTACTTATTGATTGCTGTTGTGTAATCCTGCTCGTGAAGAGAATGCGGTATCAGCGGGAGGACTAGTGGGCCAGACTTTATCATCTCTGTGAATTATTGATAGCAGAGTGTCTCTCCAGTGGCTTCAGTTTCTGCTGCCCATCACCATAACTTGTACCATGTTTTATACATTTATTATATTTATCTGTGGGTCTGTGATTTCCCCGGCTGCGAGACTAGGGATCGCCAAAAGCTTCACAGGGTGTCACAAGGCCTTCTTGAT
>NW_023339729.1:2992252-2992911 GCF_004916995.1 Morone saxatilis
TAGCCTGGAAAATGCAACACAAACTGTGAAATGAATCATGCAATAATAGCCCATTAATCACACACAATCTATCATCGTTAGGCTTTAGAGCTTAAAAACACAGCTTCAGGCAACGAATGACTTTTAATATACTTAGAAGAAGAAAAGAAGAAGAAGAAAGAGCAGAAGAAGAAGAAGAAGAGAAGAGGAAGAAGAGAAGAAGAAGAAGAAGCAAGAGAGAAGAAGAGGAGAAGAAGAAAACGGAACAGAGTGCACCACTTCCATGCAATCTCCTCTCGATGCGCCGAGACGACAAATGCCATTTTGTCATGAGTCAGTGGGATTGAATCCATCATCCAGACACTGCTATGTAAACATCATTAAGTTGTTGTTTGTCATTGCCCTCCAGGCTTGTTGCTGGTGTTGTAAATGACACTGTCAACTCTACGGAGATCTGCAGAGAACAAAATCAAATTAGAGGAGTGCACTCAGAGTGCAGATCTCCACCAGAAATGGTATCACCAAATGAATAAAATGTCAATGTCTTTAATGAAAGACTCTGATTGTGCAGAGAAGGTGTCTCATTTGACACGCAAACGTCATAGAGAAACAAATGCCAGTGTACACGTATATGGAGGAAGTCAGGCTGGATGGATGGGTTCAAACAAACACAGGACACA
>NW_023339729.1:2992928-3003674 GCF_004916995.1 Morone saxatilis
ACTGCTGTTTATGTCCCATGTGCAACCAAAAGTCAGCGCTGACTTATTTTAACTTGCATATGTAGGTTAACTTTAAATAAGTTGCGTAAGTTATGTACTCAACGCAACTGAACTTGATGTAACTGACCAAACGTACGTTGTCCCAAGCAGAAACTGGATTCCTAACTCACGCCGTTGCAGCCCCTACTGGCTGAGTACTGGCCGGGGAGTAAGCAGGTAATGGTGGTATAAAACAGAGCGTCATTAAGATCCGTTTTTCGAAACAAAGTTGGTCACTGCAGCCACGAGAGCATACAGTCATAAATGTGCACAACAACTATTAGGCTGATGACTCCAGTAGTATACAAGATTAGCTGTGGACAGATGCACACAGACACACAACATACGGCAAAACGCATGATCCCCTCACAATAAAGAAACTCCACTTGTAACGTTTGTAAAAGTGGAAACTAATCTTTCCTGCGCTGGTAATGATTGTAGTTATTGCAAGACAACAAAATTAGTGTTAACAACCTGCATAACATGTAAAAAATACAAAATATGTTTTCTTAACTTTTACACTAATGGCTACATCTGTACAGAGTGAGGGTTCAGTTGAAATGCAAACATGTAGATTTTGTTATGTTACACCCAACACCAGTAACACTATCACAGATCCACACAGCCTGTGTGTGTGTGTGGTGTGTTGTGGTGTGTGTGTGTGTGTGTTCTCTAAAGTCTAGGCTGAGTGTTAAACTGGGCTTTACAAAGCAACAAGTGCAGGGGGTGTGTTGGTATGTGGGCTACCTGCTGCTGTTGTGACTGAATGCTATAGACTCATCTTGTTTCCACGGTGCTAATATTAGGCATAATTGTTACGTATGGTGGAGATCTGGGTCAATGTTTGTTTCAGTGTACCTAGGAGGCACATGGGCAGGGTTTAAAACTTCACTTCAAACAATAGTTAAAGAAAATGGTTCTTAATCATTTACTACTCTACCTGTATATGAATCACTATACACTCCATATGCTATCCACTAGCCTTTTTACAACTCACCACTCAGTGGAATTCAGTTCCAGACCTTTTGGCACACTCAAAAATACCAAGCACTAATTATTTGCAAATAATATTTGATGTAATTTCATATAGTACAGCTTAGCTGATACCTTCTGAGAACATTTAATTTGGAGAATGGCTTTTACAGTTGGGACCCAGAACCAGGAAGTCATTTGCCTACCAAATACTGAGCAAATATTTGAATAGTTTTCTCCCACCTATAAACTCCTGTCTGAAAGGTAAACCACTTAGCTGATGACTGGTGAGAAACAGCTACACAAATCTAGATAATAAACACACAAGAACACACAGACACACACCGCTTACCTCTCACTCACTGTGGCCAGCCAAATGAAGTGGTGAGATTAGCTTACTGCTCCACAGAGATGTTCACTGGTGTATGACAGGTATTAACAGCACACAAGCGTGTGTATTGTGATGAGGGATTGGAGCTGTCGTGTGTGTTGTGTGTGTGTGTTGTGTTGTGTGTGTGTGTGTGTGTGTTGTTATGAGTGGGATAAAGACCTCTACGCTCCAGGGCAGAGGAATACAAGCTTTTCACTTCCAGTTTGTTCATAATAAGACATCCTTGACCTTTAGCAAAATGGCTCCTGTGAGACTGTTAAAACAGCTTTTTCCAGCATAACGCACGCATAAAACTGTGTGCACAAACAGAGGTTTTTAAGAGGCAGCTGTCAGATTGATGTTAACAAGCGCCATTTCCAGCCTTTTACATCAAGGACACACATCTCGGGTTGGGCGCACATAAGAATACTCCAGGATTTGTGTTGCTGAGGTAATTGGAGGACTGGGACCAGCCGTTTGTCTAATAACTTAAAACTACAACATGGGATTTAAGAGTAAACACTGACTCTTTACACAGTAGAACTGCTATGAGGAAAAACAATTTTTCCCACGCATAAAAAAACTATTTTGCTCAAATTATTACAAAGAAAATACAACAACTAACTGGCTGCCAGATCTCACAGGCCGTATTCAGACAGACTATAGCCCTCAGGCTGCCGTTGCTGTGTTGCTACAAGATACCTGTGAAAGACAAAATGCGACTCTAGTTTGGAGGCTTATCAGTTTTTACTCCTCTAAGGTGCGTCTTGGAAGGGTACTATTACATTTATTCAGTTGACGTTTTTAACCAAGGCGACTCATGGTATGTGCATTCATCAATGTGGATACAACCCAAAAACGGCAAGACTCATGCAAGTACATCAACTTGCTAAAACATGCTGCACTGCCTCAAGTGCTACTTTTAGAAACATTTGTATCATAAAGCAATCATTATCTCTTCCAACTCAATGATTTTTAGCTAAACAGGAAAATTCGCACAATGCTACAAAACTACTGTTGTGTAGCTGCTCAGTAGTTGACTCATTTGTAACAGGGTGTGAATCAGTATATCCTTCCATTGACCTGCAAATAGAAATGCAGTGAGTCTTTAAGGATGTGTCATTGGTAAAGATATTCAGTAAAATTGAAGATTTAAAGATGTTTCAAATTGATACAAATAAAGATTCAAGTTGTGCTCTGTAAACTGATGTTCTAATTAGTTTGAATGGAGAAAAGCAGAAAAATAGTTTCAAAAAGCTAAAATCTGAGACTATAAATATCATTGTGTTGTGTCTGAGTAAACAAAAGGCATCTGTTGTATCCTAGCCGATAGCCATGGAGTGAAAGAGTGCACTGATCGAGACCTTTAGATACGAGGGGTTGCTAAGGAACATGAATTCACACATAGCCCATTTTTCTCTACAGCAGCTGCGTCTCTTCAGAGCCCGGGTAATGCATTCAGCTCAATCTGCCCAGGACCATGTGCACCGCATTCAACAACTGCTCTCCTGTGGCTCTGCCTAAGACAAAAGGCCTCAACGATGCTATTAGGGTTGGGGCCAGACTGAACGGTAGACACGCTTACAGAGTGAAAAACTGGAAGGGTCATTACTAGATAAACACAGGCGAGAGGGAGAGGAGGTAGACAAAGGAAGAGAGAGGACACAAAGTGTGCTGTTTTTTAGGACTAGCTGCACGGTCTTATCAGGACTCCACAGGACATCTGCTACTGCCACCATGTTGGCGTCCATCTGTCTGAAAGAATATGACAATCACCATAAACCTGAGCATTAACTATAATTTTACTTTGACATTTTCAATTATAACCATTTATTTTTCTGAGCAAGCACCTGCCATAAGGTGGAATGAAACTTCAGTACTACCCTACTTTGTCTTCTGCAGAGATGTGGAAAGTAAACCCTGTAAAAAAGAAGAAATATCGTTTAAAAGTTGGGAAGCGCCTGCCACCAAAGCTTGAGTCTGTCAGCTGGCTGAGAGGACTATTCTGTATTTTTGAATGATCTTTAATGCTTCTAGGTTGTAGAAAGACTTCTTTAAAATGATATGTTATTAAAGGGTTTGTAAGAAAAAGTAATATTTTCTACATTGAGAACAAAACGTTGTACAATGGTTCAACAAAACTGACAATTGAAAGGGCCGAAAGAGACAAAGATAGGGTACGCGTAGGGTACGCACATCCAAAAAACCTCTACAGGTGCTCGATCAAGAAGCAAACTAAAGGTAAGAATCAGACAAAAGATCCACACAATGTACTAATCGCTCCCAGCTATTTTAATTGAGCAGCGCTTCGATCTAACAAAGATGTTCGTCAGGCATAGATCTCTGTTGGATCGAATCGTTGCTCAATTAAAATAGCTGGGAGCGCTTAATACAGTGTACAGATCTCTTCTTGTCTGATTCTTGCCAACAGTTAAATAAGAACAGAAGAAATCACCAGTCATTGGTAAAATAAATTGGAAGCTTAGCAGCAAAATCTGTGCAGATTTAAGAAAGAGGTTCCTGTTTCGGTGTCAAGTGCACAATAAGAATAACAGCCTATAACAAGCTGGAATTAACTGGCCTGTTGCTATGGCAAAGTTATTCTTAAAACTTCCAAAGAGAAATAGAAAGGTTGGTCTGGGGTTAGCACTATTGGAATTGGTTTACAGAATATCAGATGAACATATGGACTGACAAATTTAAACCTTTTTAATTTAACCATTGAGTAGACTACAGAGGGCCCAAAGAAAAATGAGTTCCCAAAATACTTAGAGCCCAATTGCAGCGTGGGGATTCAACAGTGATCTAGGGTCACTTATGTTTTTCTGGACTGGAAAACAAATTCAAAATCAAAGGATATTTGAGGGGAAAACAGGGTTACAGCAGTATTCTGCCATATCATGCAACACTGTAGGGACATCAACTGATGATTGACCTTTGATAGTAGTACTTTATCTTTTCAAGATATAAAGTTGTTGATTAGTCTATGATTTCTAATCCCCATAGATAGGTGGCCAAACATATGGTGTTGTTTCCAGAATAGCCGAGTGAGAGTTTGATTGGGAAAAACAAACATCAAATATCTGATACATCAGGGTAAATATTAGCTTTTGCTGATGTTTATGCTGATGTGTCAATCACTTGGATTTGAAGAGATGAGATTTCTTTCTAGTCAGTCAGTCAAATCATACAGGGAGAAATCAAAGAAGAGAACGACAGTAGCTTGAATAGTCCATAATGCAACACAGCTTGGAGACATGTAGCGCTTTGAGTCAGGAATGGGGCTCCACCTCTTAACCTGCAATCACTTTTTGCTATTGCTAGCATTATTGCTTTCTGGGCCTACAAGTAAAACCCTGCTGGATACAAAATATCCAGGTGAGATCTGTGATGTAGACCAGACAGAAAGTGGGCACAACAAAAAGATAAGTTAAACTCCTTCACCACAAAATACTGGAATGTTCAAACATAAATACTAAAACTTCTGGAAATCATTTAACATCCCAGAATGATGATATGTAACATACTGAAGAAGTATCAGATGATGGAATTTTTAGAGTTCCATGTCAAAGCCGTTTAGTTCATCTTCAGAATACTAATTTAGCAATTTTAATCTGGCATTTACCAGCCCTGGAAAATCTGTGAAATTGCTTCAGTACGTGTTGTTTTTAGTAGCGGCTCAAGTGCTATGGCCATACCCCATCAGCCACTCTCACCCAGACTCCATTCAGACACATTTACTACCCATGCATCTAATTATCAAGTCAGTCGAGTCTTTCTCTACAAGTCTTCTTGACTCTTGGCCAGCAGCCGTAGAACTGCCTGCTGGGTTTTGGGATAAAGCCCATGACAGAGTGTGCTATGTGATATTTAAACTTGTTAGGAACTTGTGATGGGATTAGTTGGTAGGTTAGTATTTGTTTTTTTAAACAGAAATAATGTCTTAATCTCAATTTAGCCAGATATTTATATATTTTTCTGTGTTGGAAAACGTTGTTGTTAGCATGGTTGTTAGCCACTCACCGGCAGTCCCATGATGCTTTGGTTTGACTCTGTTTACTATTCAGAGGCTGAGTTCCTGACTTGCTGACCAATTAGAGCCAATGTGTGGCAGCTCTGATCTCAAAGGCATTGCACAATGGAATAACATGAGCTTTACCCCACTGCCATATCAAGATCTACACAGCCCAGAGGGTTAATAAAGCATCGGTTATCAAGAACAAACGTTTCATAATTTTAATAATTTTGTAGTAATCCTTGAAAATGACTAATGACTATAGACTAATTACGCATTATTTTTATAATCTGATTACATGTAATCAGTTACTACCCAACACTGATAATATGTTGAAACTCCATTACACTGCCAGCCAGCACATGGCCTCTAATGAAGACTTGACAGATGCCGAATCAAATGGCTCACAGTCGACATGAACCATCTTATCTGAGTTCAGCATGTGAATAACTGAAGAGCATGTCTTGGACATGTGTTGCAATCTTGACCTTGCATGGAGATTTGCTTTTCACCCTGCAGGGCCCAATGTGATTATGGCTGATTAGCTTATTGCTCCGTTGCTCACAAATAATCAACAAAGAACCCAAGTACAAGACCTCAGAAATCTTACATTATGCAGCAATATCTGATGTTATTTTCTGTGATGCAAAACATTTCATCAGATTTGAAACAAAAACATCAGACACTAATTACAGCTGCTAAACCCAACCTCCTGCTCCTAATTAAGACATTTTTTTTCACAGTGCAGCTCATCTCTCTCTGTCTCTCTCTCTACCTCAGACTCCCTCGGCGGCCCGTTCCCGTCCACGTCACACCGATGTCACCACAAACCCAAGAGGTGCCTGCCTATCCAGTGTGGCAGTATTGGTGGGACCCTTCCCATGAGTCCACTTCTCTTCCATCCAAATGCCAAGGGATCCCAAATCGTCATGGACCTTGCCCAGAAGACGGTCAAGAGGCAGGCCAGTTTCTGCAATGCCATCACCTTCTGCAACAGGCCCATAGCGCTGTATGAGCAAGTCCGCCTCAAGGTATTTTATGTCAGGATGGAGCAGTTGAGCTCCTAAAAGACTGGGAGCTTTTAAACTGTCAAACTATTGTACTGTTTTTATCTTAGGTTTACATTTAAAATGTGTGGTCCCTCGACGAAGACTCCACCCCGCTGTTAGCACTGAAATGAAAACGAGTCAAATATAATGCAGGAGTTAAGAGTTTAGGGTGATTTACAGCCTCATGTCAAATGGCTGCTCTATTTATATCACATTTCTGGGAAATAACCAAATATTTTCGAAATAATACCAATAAAACCACATTTGGTTCTCTTCTTTTCAGATTACTAAAAAACAGTGCTGCTGGAGCGGGGCTCTACGTCTGGGCTTCACCTCCAAAGACCCCTCCAGGATAAACCCGGAAAACCTGCCCAAGTATGCCTGCCCCGACCTGGTGTCCCAGAGCGGCTTCTGGGCCAAGGCCCTGCCTGAGGAGTTTGCCAACGAAGGCAACGTTATCGCCTTTTGGGTTGACAAGAAGGGCAGAGTCTTCTACCGCATTAACGAGTCCAGTCCCATGCTGTTCTTCAGCGGAGTCCGCACAGCTGAGCCCCTCTGGGCCCTCATTGATGTTTACGGTCTGACACGGGGAGTGCAGCTGCTAGGTAAGATGGTTGAAGAAGCATAAGATGCACAGTTGAATTACCTACCAGACAAAGCAGGCAATCGCCCCAGGGACTCAGACCCTTAGAGGCCCAAATTTAAAGGTCCAGTGTGTAGGATTTAGTGGCATTTAGTGGTGAAGTTGCAGATTGCAACCATTGAATACTGCTTGAAACTAGGAGAAACTATGGTGGAAAAACGCAAAGGCCCTATCTAGAGCCAGTGTTTGATTTGTCCTTTCCGGACTACTGTAGAAACATCAAAATGGAGGACTTTATAGAAGAGCTCCCTCTATAGATAAAAATAGCTAATTCTAAGGTAACAAAGAAACAACAACGATTCCTATATTCAGGTGATTATACACTAATAAAAAACATAGCTATTATATTCCATTACTGCCAACAGAACTTCATAAATGCTTCACACTGGACCTTTAATTAACTGATTAATACTAACTAAAATGGAAAAGGGTTTTAAGGAATAGTAACAGAAAATATGATATGGTAATGTACTTTTACCAAAGTATTACCAAGTGTGATAATTTGTCTTTCTTGTCAACTATATCATCATTATTTTTTCTTTAAGAGCCATGAGCTGTTTAGATGTTTTTAGATTTTGGTGCTTTTACTTTCCACATGTCTGCAAAAGACAAAGCAGGTTTTCTTGTGTCATCATGTTGACTGTAAACAGGTCCTTTCTGGAGGTTACCCTTCCTGTCTTTGTGTACAGTAAAGCCTTACATGAAGCAGTGGAATAACAATGAACAAAAGCTATCTATATCTGACCAATACTTGGCCCCTGTGTTTACACAAAAAACAGCAGGGTTAAAAATATAAAAAAAATCACGCTGCTGGGCATTATCAAGGTATGCTCGGTAGCTTAAGATGCATACCACAGCACAGGATAGTATGGCCTGGGCTTTGATGTGAAAGAATGTATACACACATTTCTTTTCCCTCAGTGCTGTCATCCCTCTTGCCACTGTAAAAATAGACCAGGGGTCACATGTCCCATAGATAGCACATTTGATTGTAATTGTGCGCTGTGTTGATTGACACTGGTATCTCCAGGCTGGTGGGGGTGGATGTTTAGTGTCTTGAGTATGAGGGAACCCGTATTCTTTGTTTCCCCTCTCTGTGTTTGCGTTTGCCTTTCCCTTGATGACCATTGGCACTTAGGGTTCATAACTCAAAGTCCTGTTCCATATTCAACAAAGTCTGTCCTAATAAGTTAATGTTTGCAGCTGGAAAATCAGATAAAGGGACATGCAGAAAATGGTTCAAATATTACAATGGCAGAGGCCCACTACCACCCCAAGGTTTGCCCTGATTGAAGTCTCTGTAATGCATCTTTCTGAGAGAGGTCTGACCCCTTTGAAACACTGCTCCAAGCACCAGTTTAATCAAAAACTGGGCTTCTCCGTGGCCACACTTTAGTCATTTCTACTGTCTTTTTACAGTCAGGCCATATGCAGGGCTGCCTACAGAGGAGTGCTCCTGTTCCTGAGGCGGCCGACTGACTGACATCTTCCCCTGTAAACGGGGCTTGTTCAGAGGGGTGGAACGCTACCGAAGGTTGAGATAGAAATATATAATCTAGACTAGACTAGAGCGTCCCTTTGTGACACTGAATGGCCAAGTGTGTCAGCTCTTTGCATCACGTTTCTGTGCGTAACGCTCCATGACTATCCTCAGATAAGCCCTTGGGCTTTCACATCTGAAGCCTTTCCCTCGCTTTCACTCTTTATTTTATCTGGCATTTGAAGAGCTGTTTTTTTTCCCAGCCTCTGATTCACAATTGAACCAGTATAGCTTGGGAGTCAACAGATATGACTTACTAATAATAATTGACTCTGAATCAGCTGCTATAACATTATAATTTCCCTTTGGGGATAAATAAAGTATTTCTATCTATCTATCTAAGAGAAGTGGTAAAAACGCAGCCTTTTCTTTATTCCTTTTAAATCTTCCAATACCTAAAAAGTCATTTTAGAAAAAATGTAGGTTTAGCTCCTTTTTACTTTTAATTTAGATCCTTTATCACATTCTCACTTAAAATATCCAATTCTCCCCAGCCCACACCTCTATTCTTTGCCGCCGTGATCACCACATTCCCCTCAAGGATCAATAACATTTATATTCTCTCCAATTCAGCGTTTTTCAGCAGCGGGATTATTCATTGTGCCCCCTTGGAAATACTATAATCCTCACTACATAAAGATTGAATTAAAATTCTACGGTGGATTAAGTTTCTCACTCCAACACATTTTGTACAGCTTGTGTATGTAGCCCTTTCATAATGTAAATTAGCAGGGGGGCCTCTGGTGGTGTCTCTATTGTCTCCATTCAGCACAGATAGTGCTACACACAAACATGACTTCCACTGCCTATTCAAGTGGCTTCTCCTTCTAGCTGTTGCAGTATGTTGCTTATCTCACGTCACCCATTTTATTTTATGGCTCCTGTGTATTTGCTTGACTTGCTGTCAGTACATATTTGGAGCGGGTTTTTTCATGAACACTTAGCTGGGTGCTTTGCTTTATCATGACTAATGGTTAGACAAGTGGAAGGCAGGTCTTGTCACAGTAGCTCACAAGTAGTTATTCTAACACTGTTTCCACCCTCTGCTCTTAAAACCCACAGAAAAAATAATTGTATCCCTTTTTGTTCTTTACCAAAAACACTATTAATATGGAGCTTACTACAACCCATACATAAAAATGCAGCCTCTGAAAGGGGGATTTAAGAATGACTTGACTGGAGTAACTAAAAGCAGATGGCTTGATTTGGTTGTTTAATTCCTGCAGTAAGTTCACAGGAACACTCAAACGCCCTAAAACTCAATTAACATACTTTTTTGCCATTTTCGGACAGCAGAGACCAGCTGTAAACACAACACTGATCACCATTTAAGTTGCTATGAGTGGATAGAGTAGCCCACAGTGGGTTTATCAGAGCCTTTTTTCCGAGAACAGCTGCCTGCTATTGCTGGAAATGGGGTTGATGGGAGCAGCTGAGTGAACCAAAACAGTAGATTTGGATTGGAAAACCAAAACCACAGTGGCGGATGGAGAATTATAAATCTATACTCAAGTAAAAGTTCCATTTCCTTTTTTAAGGTGTGCTTAAAAAGTAATGTTAAAGTTGAAGTTAGCATTACGTTAGCGTAACTGCTTTCTAAAGCCCACCAATTTAAAAGCCCAAGAGACAACTGGCTACAAGATAAGTAAATGTCATTACTATATCATTAGAGATTAATGTTAAATATTAAAAATAAAAGGTCCACTGTATAACCCTTAAGAAAGGAATATAATATCCATAGGTATGTTTTCATTATTGTATATTGAACTCATAAGAATTGTTGTGTTTTTGTTACCTTAGAATGAGTCATTTTTATCTACAGGGGGTTGCCTTAGATAGGTCGGCTGTAGATAGGGCTTATTTGTGGCCATCGTAGTTTCTCCTTCGCACTTCACAGCCCGTTTTAATTCCCCGGTCGTCAAATACAGTGACTGGTGCTCAGTTAGTTGCAATATGCAATTTCACCACTAGATGCTACTAAATCTTTCACACTGGTCCTTTAACATAGCTAACGTTAGTTAGCTAACTACATTTTCCCGACAGTATGAAAGTAAAGTAAGTAAAGCTTTATTTATATAGCACCTTTTTGACACAGAGATCCAAAGTGCTTTACAAACA
>NW_023339729.1:3003697-3013113 GCF_004916995.1 Morone saxatilis
GTATAACCATACCCAATCAAACATACATAGGGAATGTGTAACCTTATACCTGAATGTTCCTGTGGAGGTTAGAATAGGATTTTTTGAAAGCGGGGAGATTGCAGTGTTTTTCGGGAGCCACAGCAAGCCCTTCATCATCTAACTGTTGTCTCAATTACATTTTGGTGTAAAAAGTGTCCAGATGTGCAAAGACAGTTGATAATTCTACGTCTCTGAGTAACTTGTTTTACACTACACATATTCATTTGACCCATTTTTAAAGAGAAAAATATTTATTATAGCAGCTTTAATCTGTTGGACTGTGTAGATATTAAACACACATACTGTACAAGTAGTCACGTGATCCATTGTCAATAAACAAATATTGACATCAGCCACTTAAAATTTCTTTGCACATGTTCAGGGCAACATCTTGCATGTGCCGTTGTCTCTAGAGATGTATCATCTGTTTAGCATCCCGAGGCTGTTCTGAGGTCAGCGCAGAAGGCAGAAGAGCGAAGCATGACCCCGGGCGACATTTGGAACGCCTTTGATGCAGAAAGATTGAAATAGGAGCTGCAATGTATCATGTGATAATCGGCCCCACAGGAATCACCGGGGGATAAATCATACATGACAGGAACAATAGGGGCGGGGCTGGTTTAGTGGTGTCACACCTCCATGAGCGCGATGACAGCAATTTTTCAGTGTTCCCCTCCCACCTTCCACCCTGCTAATGAAGCTGAGACAGAAAAAAATGACAGACATCCACATGAGCTAATGCATCTCGGCCAGTATTACTCAAACACAATCTGCTATGGAGAAAAGGTGTCACATGTGATGACGTCACTGCGCAGGCGCCTCAGGTAGCATGTGATTGACTGCACCCGGCCTTGAACTGGGCAAATACAATATTGTGGGGGTTTGGCAGGATAATCTTTGGGGCAGACCGAAGCTGTCCCCACAGGCTTGAAATCCAAAACAAGCTAGAAAAGGTTGTTTAATATATACCCATGTCCTGGTTCCTAAGGTTAGCTGTCACTCTTATGTGTACACACACACACACACACACAGCGGAACTTTACTCGACATTGGGAAGGAGGCTGAGTAACTGAGCAATTCCAGCTGTTGTGAAGCCGGCAGGACTCAGATTGTATGAGTCAGTCCCAGTGGAGCTTTAATCAAGAGGGGCCCTCTGGGGGACTTCCCTGAAGGACAAGAGAATAAAGTCTGATTGCAAAGCCTTGAGGGTGTTAACACCTCTCAACTGGACTGACTCAGAGAAGGAGTTGGCCAATCAAGCTGTCACCCCAAAGAGGCAAAGCAGTTAATTTAGTTCATACTAAACATAGTGTCCTAGAGAGAGGCTATCTCTGTATTTCACCAGGAAAACTGCATCACCCTCTTTGGGGGAAACATTAAAGACCTTCTGATGTCTGCTGTGTTATGAGACATAGCCCTTAGGTGATGGATCGAATTACATGGCAGCTCTTGACCAGAGAATGGGGTCTCAAGTTTGCTGTCACTCTGGATGATTGGCAGAGCGGCTGTAGTAATGAGAGGAAACTTTGAAAGTGGGCATTTATATCAAATCAACTAGAAAATATGATGCAGGTTTCTTACAAGCAAAGATGTGTGCTGTATTTTTCTGTATATATGACAGCACAATCTCCTTCTCTGTTTTACGTAACGTCTCATTGTTTGTTTCACGGGACGAATCGCCGCTGATTGTGTAAATGTGCTTTTCTGTAAAGATGACAGATGTGGGCTAGGTGAAAGGAAAAACAATCCTGGAAACTAAAGCACTTCAGCAAGAGTACAACAATGTGCGAAGACTTGATGGATGAAGGTGCGGCAGGGCCCGGCTCTTTGTTTACGTCTTTCACAAGACGTGTCAGGAGAGCTAGCTTTATCTCTGACAGTGCGTCAGCTTTGTGAGGCAGGGTCGTCCTGTTTAAACCTCTCACAACATGTCAGTGTTGGTAAAGCTGAAGTGAAGGATGCCATCTCTGATAGAAATGACATCCCTCTTTTGTTCCCATGCAGCTCTCCAGCTGGTTTGGTCAAAAAGCGGCAGCTACACCTACATGTACATGTTTCCCTTCACAGACTTTACAGGTGTAGGAAATGATGAATGATGAAGGCACAGTTTTTCTAGGTGTCAGAATAAAGTGTGGGCCTTGTCTGGCAGCAGTTAGCGCTGAATATGCTAGAGCATGATGCCAACGAATGAAAGTCTCTTCCAGTTAAGCAGTATTCAGTACCAAAGACGAGTAAAGATGGGGAATTTAGAATACTGTTATATACATGGGACTTCTTGCAGCAAGTAATATTACAACATTCCCTTTACAAACTGTCTCAGACTTCCTTATTATGCATGACTAGCAAGTCAATCATAATAGGCTGTAGAGCATTATCGCATTAAGGTATTAATGACATGAAATTTGGATTAAACCAGTTGGCCTGGTGTTTGCTCACATGAGCCTATGTGACGTTAGCCCCCATTCAGAGGCCGAAAAAGTTCACACCCCACAATTTTTATCAGTCATTAGTAATGACAGGGGAAGCAACTCATATAGGAAGATCCATGTTGAATTTTAGTGAAATAAAGGTCAGCAGGATGGCCTCAGTAAACTGGTCATCTACACCCTACATGTCATATCACATATTGAGACGATGTCTATCAAAAGTCAAATCAATGCAGGACAGACGCATTTCTAAAATCAGTTTTTTATACAATGGAATGTAATGTAAAGTACCATTAATAAAAGGAAATGCAGCTAGAACAAAAACTAGGAAAATATCAATATGCCTGCGCTCATCGTGATATTTTATTATGTGATTCTCAAAAACACACTTGTGTTTGAACCCCCAAACAGTAGATTGAGGGATATGATGTTGGATGTTACAGGGACTTTGCTAAAGAGCAAGGGGTTCCCACTGTTAGAATACATTGAATCCTAAACCAAGTATCGTGATATGTATTGCATTATAAATTCCAATACACAGACCTACTGGGAAACTGCTTATAATTGGAGATAAAATATATTAAAACCTGCCTTAACCTGAACAGTCTATTGTGTGCTACTAAATCAACCAGAGGGCAAAGCTTAGAGATGTTATGAGCTAAGGGTCAGAATAGAAATGTTTATTGTAAGTTGTATATTGACATTATATCAACATTTAGACTAACTCTTAGCATTGGTATCATGTCCCACATTGTCCAACACAAGCATACTCTTTATCCCGCATTTGGTTTGTTGGGATCTGGACACTCTCTGCCCCATAGTCTGAGAACCACTGGTGTAAAGAAATTTAGAAGTGGGTTGAGAGAGAACCGGAGAGCGTGAGTGACGAGACAGTACAAAGAGAAAAGGATTATTAGCACAGCCTTCATGAGCGGTATAATTTGGTTTGCTTTTCTCTTCCCACGTCGCTGGAAATGTTTTCTTTAGCCCACAGCTACATAGAGGCCAATTACCATGAAAAATGTACTGAATACCTAATGACAATGAGTAGAACTTAGCAAGAGATTAGATGAAACAAATGTTAAAGCTAACCCTAATTATGAAAGTCCAAAAGTGTTCCAAGAAACAAACACTTTTTGAATGTTACTGGTGCTCTATAATAAAAAGAATAAAATATTGCAGCTTTTCAGTTTTTAAAATGCAAAGAACTCACTTTTGGTCACTGGCTGTCTCTTGGCTCCCTTTATACTATGCTCTGGCTCCTCTCCTAGGACTCCACTAACATATAGTCATCTGGAATGACAGAAGTCTGTAAGGAACGTTTGTTGTGTTGTCCAGCTCAGAATCAGAGACATACCAGGGTTCTCATACTTCTGGGAGAAGCCGATTATTTTCAGTGAATGATGATTTGATTATTGCGCGCACTTGACTGGCACTGCTGTTTGACTTGGCAGGACTGAGCCTCCCAGTTAATAACAGCACTTACAAACCCGACGCTTCACACAGACCCTCCAATGAAAATACACAAAGCAGAAAAGCTGGTGTAAATCTGACTTTTTTGTACTCATTTAGGAAACGCAGCAGGTTTAATGTTGTTAAGACCTCTAGACATCAAGCAAAGCAAATTTAGCAATGTTGTGTTTTTTGGCTTAAGTGTGCTGCATATAATTTATGATGGTGGTTGGTCAGAGAGCTCAAAAGGCTAAGAAGAATAAACTGGATTTGTATGATTTGGCATTTACAATAAGTTTTGAATTACTGCTCTTTGGCTGGATTCTCAAGTACACTCATTTTTCTCTTCAAAGACACATCAGCAGACATTGGCAAAATAATTCCATTTTGAACTTTATCAGCACTGATCACTTTTAATGGGGTAAACTAGAGGTAACTTGTCGAGATTTATGTGGAGTTTCCTGTTTTTCCTCAGCTCTGTGTGTTTTTCCTGTGCTCAAAAGCAGTTATTTTACCCATAGTTCAAAGCATGTTTAGTGAAGATCCTCTGAAACACTGCCCGCCCTCTGGAGCAGCACCAGGCGAATCAACACCATATTTACTGTGCCCTGCTTATACAGTTTTAGACCGAGACAGAATGACAACCACAGTCACAGGGTTTATGAATGTTGCTGTGTGACACAGTTCACGTGGATGACCGTCAGTGTGCCTGATCAGAAATACAATTCAGAAAAGGGACAGCTTTGTCAGTTATGTGCCGTGATTACACTTGTGATTTAAAGGATAATTCCAGTTTATTACAACTTGAGTCATATTTTCTTTTTATTGGCCATCAATCCTATTACTTCTATTGGAACACTGCAACATTAACAAAAAGAAGTCTGATGGGGAAAAAGGAGTATGAGACGTTAGCCAAAGTTATTTTCAAGGACTCCCATCCCATCCCAATTTATAGGCAAAAATGCTTCGTTCCAACTGGCTCCAATGTTTTTAAATATTTAGACTGTTATGCAAATTCAAGGTATTGCCCCCCTTGTGGCCCATGAGAGTGCCAATTTTTGCTACTTTTTAACATTTTATAATCAAATACGGTTATTCAATAATAAAAAATAATTTTTAGTTGCAGCCCTTATCTAGATAATTTGTCTAAACTCTTGGCTTGTTTACAACCTGTCTGACTGGGGTTTCTTGCGTCGTGTTCATAGAGGCTCAGCCAAAAATCTTAGCAATTACATCCGATATGGCCAGTTGGCATAATATCTGAAATCATATTTTAAAGTCCTGTTTAAAGTCCTGAGGTTTTTGGTCTCTTGGGGTCAGCACAACAAGCTGTAAACACAACATTCATATGTTAAAACTGTATAAAGTTGATTTGGCAAAAACAGAAATAATGTGCTAAAAGACGCTAAAAAGGGGGAACTATGAGTATGTGCAGCTTTAACCCGGTTCTCTATGAATATGACTGATAGCAAAGGGGTGGACTTGCATGTGTTGAGAGTGTCAGTCATCTCCCAGTAATAAACAATTAGCCGAATATCAGCCTCCCTCCATGCTTGAGCCCAGGAATAAAACAGGGGGCTTTAATATAAGAACCTTATGATGGAGGTTATTAACGCTGAGGTCCTGGCATGCTGATTGGCAGAGAAGGGGCGGCACATGCTGAATTCTGCCGATGACCTAAGGGACAGGGCTTTTGTGACTTAGCGGGCGTTTTGCCCAGCTCTTTGTTATGTCCATGTGTCGCCCTGGGAGCCTGCTGCTCTTTCCAAAAGCCCCAGGTTCAAAGCTGCCCTGCCCGATCAGAGAGTGAGGATTGGGCCAACGCCAGGGAATAAAGAACATCCCAAACATCTAGCACAAAGACCCCTCTGACTCCATCTCTCTCTCTCTCTCTCTCTTAGTTGTGTTATATCTCGGTTTCTCACTCGCTTGGTCGGTCAGTTTGCGCTTCTTAATCCCCGGGTCTGTCACTGAGCTATACGCCGCCTCATTCTCCCTCAAAGACCCTGTGTTGTCTCCCTGACTCCATGCTTTATCTGTTCCTTGCAAAATCTCCCTGGATATCCATCTTCCTTCTTAGCTGATCTCATTTCTCTCCTCTCCTCTCCTCTCCTCTTCTCTTCTCTCCTCTCACTTTCAAATCGATCTAAGATCTCTCCTTTCATTTTCTCTTCCTACTTCCAGCTCTCTCTCTTCACCTGTGCCGACATCAGATAAAACCCTGCAGAGGCTATGGATAAAGATAAGCCCTGTGAGATAGATTGTGTGCGTGAGACAGAGTAAATCCCCCCTCACCCCTCAACCCTACCTCCCTTCCCCTCCCCTCTCCAACACTGGCTCAAACCCCTGGCACGTTCCGTCTGCTCGGGCTAGCAAAGCCACTAAGCCAGCCTCTGCCTCTATCCAGCTCCCCATCCACAGCATTAGCTAAACTGCTTTGCGGCTATTCCCTAATCAAAAACATTTACAGTGCGAGCCAATCCCTGTGCAATTTTCCCTCCCGTCACCCGCCACCGTTGTCCACGTATTTGTGATGGATTAGCCCAACAGGTGCTTAATTATTCTAATCAAAAAATGCTCCAAGGAGGAAATGGCGGGGAGGGGGAGGCATAGCCAAATGAGTTTAAATATTTTAAAAGTCCAATGAAAGAGTTGACCCATAACTGTCCTGCTCCCCTGCATGCATTAATTAATGGTCCGACCCAACAGGTGGCTTAAAATTCAATCAAAAGTGAAGAATCAGGTGATTACCCCCCCCCCCATCTCCCATCCCCAACCCCTCCAGGCTCACAGTGTCAGCAGCTGCATCTTCCATGGCCCCATTACAATGTCTTTCTACATGAGGGAGAGAGAAGTGAACACACACAAACACACACATAGTTTAATGCCGCTTTCAAAATGCAAAATTCGAGCCTGGGCCAATGGGAGACAGCATCTGTGAGTGGATTTAAAAGGGACCTATAGGACAAAGGGATTTTATCAGCCAAAAACGCAGGTGCACCATGATTAGCAGGCAGCAGCTGGTGAGGTCACTAACGGACATGCATACACACACATCAAGTACACAAACACTTGTACACACAAGCTTTTTCAAATGCATGGTAAATGTTCCACAGCCCTTTCATTCCTCTTTCTGTCCTCCGAGCTAACAACAAGCTTCGGCGGCACATAAAGTACAGCAGTGCCTCGCTCTCACCAGCTTTTGATGAATAAAGAAGCAAAAAGAAAAATACATGGCACACAAGCCAGTATGGGCTTGAAATGACTACTCTTTGAAAAGTGAGAGAGGAAGAGGAAAAGGGGGGAGACGATATAAAAAGGAACATAAACCCTCGCAGAAGTCTTTTGAAAATAGCTGATAAAAGACTATATTTTTTAGAGGAATCAATTTACCGTGTGTATGAGTTTGTGTTCACGCGTTTGAGTTAAGAGTCGGAGTGACACACCACACACACAGAGAGCGAGATGATTTGTGGTTCTTTGGAAGCTTCCACAGACTCCTTTCAACATAAATCCAGCATTGTCACAGGCAGACATCCCTCCCTTCCTGGATTTACCTCTCCTCTCTGTTCTCTCTCCCATCCGCTGTTATCCCCGGAGACATGTCATCATCCTCTCTGTAGCTCCGGTCTTCCCGCATGTCCCGGAGGTCTTGCAACAAAGTCCATCCCATCGTAATCCAATTTGGGATGGAGTGATGGGCAGCGGAGAAATGGCTGGCTCTGGAAGACACAAACGAAATTTCATTGATTTCATTCAAATCCCCCAATAACTCTGAGCGAGTGGGCCGCCGACGGCCCGGGCATTACAATCGGTTTGTGGCTGAGCAGTTAGCATGCCGGCTCATGCATGGCTCATCACAGAGCAGAATTTAAAGCTCGACCAACATTAAGGTTTCTCTACTTCATTAAAGGTCTCCCTTCAGCAAATGGCTGTCTGTCTGAAGAAATTGCATAAAATCAAGGAATGGGTGACACGGCAGATTGAGCTGTTCAATTACAACCGCCATACGTTGACAGGCTCTGTTCATTTCCACAGCCTGTCCTCTAAGTCCTGGCAAGGGAGGCTGCAGAGTCCATCAGGGGGAATTGATAGCAGAGGAAATAGTAGATGAAATCCGAGCTGGCATGCTAGTCATCTCCAGCTAGCCTCGGGGAATTAGAGTTAACTGCTGCACACTTCTGAGCAGAGGTGTTTAATGGTTGATTAGCAGTCTCTGGGAGCTGCCCCGTGCACCAAAGGCACTGTCCTCTCCATTTTATGCCTCTCTGAAAAATCAATTAGCACAATTACAGGGCCTTAGTTCCATTTAAACATTAATCACAGAGTGCCGCACTCAGGGTTAGCAGCTAACATTAATTGACAGCTGACATGACTTTGAGGGAGCGGTGATACAGTCTCAGCTTTACAGTGTGCAAGAGCTCATCAGACAGAGATGATGCAAAGAATCAGACACTTCACTGGAAGGGCATCAAACAGTGAGGAGATTGCTGTCGTCTCCACTTCAGTTTAACACATTGGCAGCATGATACTTGATGTCAGCCACTGTATTTCTAGATGACTAAGGCATACTCTAAACTTCAGAGAAGGAGCTTTAGTTAAGATGCGGATATAGATCTTTGATGCTGGAATGATTGTCTGTAGGGCTAGGTGTTTAAAATGAACACTTCTTTGGTAGTCTTTGGAAGTACTGAAATGTGTATTGAAAACTATAAAATTCAATTGTTTGTGTCAGACAAGTCAAGAGGTATTTTTCCACAATCTAAAGTCCCTTATCAAAATTTTCCATCCAATAATATCCACATCCATGTTCCCAGTCATAGAAAAACAGGAATCTCCCACATTACGTAATGATACTATAGGTTTATGTTATGATTAGTAGTGTGGCCCTAAATACTACAATACCCATGAGCCTTGGTCGCTGTTGCTATGAAGAAGAAGGCAGTCAGAGGCAGAGCCAAGTGCTTGCTCATGGTGGGAACTATTGGGTCTCTGTAAATCATTTAATAGGAAGTACGGTCTAGACCTGCTATATTTTGAAAAGTGTCCTGAGATNNNNCAAATAAAATTTAATTGAATTAATCAGAGCTGAAGAAAATTCAGAATACTTTGTTGTTTCCGTAGGGACCAAAAGGCTTTGCCACAGTTGCTGAATTCCCCCAAAAGTGACCCATAATCCAAACAGGGTTTCTTAAAAGTGTAATCTACGGGCCATTAGTGGCACATGTAACAGAATTTTAAGCTCAGTGATTTGATGTTGTGCCAAAATGCACTTTGGGAGTAGTATTATGAACTGAGTGTCTGTGGCAACATTCCCAAACAAAATGCTACAGGTCTTTAAACTTTAATTGAGTGAAAACAATGGGACTGTGCTTAGAGTTAAGCAGCCTGGTGTTGAAACATGAGATTACATTTTTTAGGATTGTGTGCATTTTTTTTCTGTATAGCATGGAGCAAAACTGGAGCGCAGCCTTTTTTAGGAATGTCGCCACAGACGTTCGTAATACTTTGATCAGT
>NW_023339729.1:3013136-3013384 GCF_004916995.1 Morone saxatilis
TGGGCCATAGGCTTAATCAGCATTGTGTTACCCAATTCAGCAATACAGATGGACATTAATTTCCTGTAAATGAAAATCTTCAAGATTGACCCTTTCCTTACGTGTTATCAGCTTTCAGCAAAGTGTAACCTGTAGGTTTTGGTCGCCATTAGCAGCACTTATTACTGAATTTTACCCTCATTGATTGGTTGTTTCTTACCGAAATGCATCCGAGTTGTGGTTGACTGTTCTCCTTCTGTTTTAGGGAA
>NW_023339729.1:3013484-3013816 GCF_004916995.1 Morone saxatilis
TTATTTAATTTTATCTCATTTTATTTTATTTATTTTTTAAATGCCAATTTTAGACTAATTTTAGACATTTTATTGCAGCAAATAAGCAACATGCTAGTGTTTAGAGAACATTTAAAGCAGTATAATTGCAGATCGATTCCAAGCACAAAGGAGAAACAATACAAATGCTTCTATGTAGAACACTGGCCCTGGTTTGTCCGTTCTGGACTATTGTAGAAACATGGCAGCCTTCATAGAAGAGGACCCACTCCCTCTGTAGATAAAAACTCATTTTATGGTAACAAAAACACAAAGATTCCTATATTCAGGTCATTATACACTACTGAAAACAT
>NW_023339729.1:3013836-3025287 GCF_004916995.1 Morone saxatilis
CTGCCAATAGAGCCTCATAAATGTTACACACTGGACCTTTAACATTTCAGAACTTCTTTTCCTACCCAAAAAAAGGTATTGAACTGAAGGCATCAAAAACAGTACAGTTTTGGTACTGAAAAACAGGAATTGCATTGACACTTTCTTACTGAATCCTCTTCGTTCCTTGGAGGGCATGAGGCAACCTTCCATAGTTTTCTATCCTTGGCAACAGTTCATCCCTCGCATCCACTCTAGTATCGACACTAGTAGAGAAAAACAAAAAAACATCCCAGTCCTGCAGTATCTGTCTGTAATCTTCATAGACAGCAGTGTGTAAATAAGAAACTCTGTTAACCCAACATCACTGTATTTAACTTCTTCCCACATTATACTTGTGTATTAATGCTTGGTAATCATTGCCTTGATAATCTCACCGCAGTCCACTGCAATTCTTTTCAGTTTACCACTTGCTGTAATTAATTAGCAACTAAATAAAGTTGAAACTATATTGAGAAACAAACTGCAAACAGTTTCTGGGTCAGCCTGTGTCAGTCTGCTTTCTTTAGGGCTGTCGTGAATCTGTCTTCCTTTGGCCTGTACCCCTTTTAGGGCATCATAAGAGGCTCAGATCTTCTGTTTTCACTGCTGCAGTTTACAGTCAGTGGTGGGCAGCCCTGTCCCACAGCCCTGGTAATTGAGGCTAAGAGGTTTATCCGGAGTCAGGCTCTCAGGTCCGGGTCAGATAGAGGGGCCCGGAGCTGACCAGGACTGGAGAGGCTCTCCAGAGACAGTCAGCGGCTGGTCGCTGTCTTTCATCTTCCATCCTCTCCCCCATCCCCCCACCCCTTTTTTTGTCTCAGTTGCTCTCCTCCACACTTTGGCTGAGGAGGGTCTCTCAGTATCTCCATAATCTCCCATATGTGTGTGTGGGGGTTATTTTCTTTCTTCTCTGTCTCTTGTTTCCTCCGTCTGTCAGTCCTACAAATACACATGTGCACACAAACCCGGACAGCCCACTCAGAGTAACAGGGGTCTCTCTCAGGACGCTGGGCTAATTTTACCCTTACCACCAGGCCTGGACGGCGGGGTGGGGGTGGAAGAGAGAGGGAGGGCACATGTAGAGGTGTTATTTTGAGCAGCTGTGCTGAGGCGTAGGATGAGACGGTAAGCAACCTGAGGGCAGCTTATCAGAGGTGGAGTCATGTGTGTGTGTGTATTTGTGTGCATGTGACCACCTCTCCTGCTATTACAGACATGTATTGGCTGATATTAATGGCTCTCTGTGGAGTGATACCATACTATGGATTGCGAGGAATGCAACCAACACATACTCACATTAACACGCGCACACACCCACGCATGTATTCAATTTTGTTTCAGCAAAGTAATTTGTTCCTTGCTAACTGACACCGTGCCGCATTTTCTTGTATAAAACTAGATGATTCAGCTCCGTGCAGATATAGGAGCCACTGACTACTTTCTTTCATTTCTTCATCTTTGAACACACTTCCTGACACTCTCATTTACCGCAGCGTTGAGTAATTAGAACTATCCAACATTGCGTTCAACTTGTGCAACTGAAGTTAAATTGCTCTCTTTTTTATCATTATCTTGTTGTCAGACTAGCTGCAGATTCAGCCCTTCTTAGAACTGTACGCTCACAATTGGGATTCAGCTGACTGCAAACTTCATCGCCACAGGCCTCAGGCAAATTGCTAATCAAAGCAAAACACAGTAAGACCGCTATTAACCGTTGTTCTTTCTCTGTCTCAATCCCGCTTCCTCCTTCTCTCCCCCTTCCCTTCCAGACAGCGAGATTGTTCCTCCTGACTGCCTGCGCCCACGCTCCTTCACCACAGTGCGCTCCTCCTCCCTGCGGCGGGAAGCTGATGACTCCCGCCTGTCCGTCAGCCTGTGCGACCTCAACCTGCAGCAGGAGGACGGGCACCCCGCCCACGCTCACTCCCACCGCCACACCCTCCACCTCGCCTCGGCCTCCTCCTCCTCCGCCTGCCCCATACCACAGAACTCCCTCAACTCCCAGCAGTCCTCCCTGCTGCCGTCTGCCCTGGAGAGCGACCTCCACTTCCACCAGCTGCGCGGCGCCCACATAAAGACGCTGGATGAGCAGACAGTGGCGCGATCTGAGCACGCACGAGAGGAACGCACTCTAGTCTTCACCAACCGGCCCCTGCGCACCGGAGAGACCGTCTTTATCAAAGTCACCAAATCCAGCCCGGCACGCTCGGGCTCATTGTCCTATGGGGTGACGTCCTGCGACCCAGCCGTGCTGCGCCCCAGCGACCTGCCCTACAATCCGGAGGCTCTGGTGGACAGGAAGGAGTTTTGGGCAGTGTGTCGAGTGCCAACGCCCCTCCAAAGCAGTGACATCCTGGGCTTTTTGGTCAACCAGGAAGGAGAGGTCATCCTCAGCCACAACGGCACCAATGTGGGCATGCAGGTGTGTGTGGACAACTCCCGCCCACTCTGGATGTTCTTTGGTCTGCATGGAGCTGTGACTCAGCTGAGGATTCTGGGTAAGTAAGCACAGCATGAAGTTACATTAGATATTAGGGGTAAGTAATAATAATAATAATAATAATAATAATAATAATAATAATAATAATAATAATAATACAAAAATCATTGAAGTTTATCATTTTCTGTGTTGTGCTTCTACATAATTGTAATGTTTGTTTCTATTTGTTTATTTGGTTTTTTTTGTTTTTTCTTACTATTATGTTCTTGTATTCTACTTTTATTATATTGTACAGTGTCTTTGAGCATTTAGAAAAGCGCTCTTTTAAATAAAATGTATTATTATTATTATTATTATTATTATACAGTCAGGGGACTTGTGAGAGACTGGTCTGGTCCAAAAATGCTGGATCCTACACCTTCCATTATGCAACCAATAGCCTCTGTTGGCTTTTATGCTTAATGCTGATATCTGTGTATATGTTGGATGATAAATGCCAAGAAAGTGCAGTACATAAGGTCCTCCAGAGAGCACTGACAAGGTTACCCAGTATGCATATGGTCACAATGAAAGCAAAAAACTAACTAACCCTATAAATTTACGATGTGATCATTATTTATGTTATCAGCCGACATATATTGTTATAGGATTTGTAAACTTCCAACTTCCTTTAGAAAGCTCTTCAAGAGTCACAGAAGACATCATACAACTGTTTCCACAGGATAAGTGTTATTATTTATGACGAGTAAACTGATCTGAGTGCCATTCTTAACTCTGGAGTGGTAACAGCACTGTATCAGTATGTCAGTGTTGAGGGGGAATGGTTTAAAGAGGCACCAAACTGTGTAGGTGCAATTAAAATGAAATCTAAATGAAGGAATTCATCTATAAAGTCCCAGTGGTCACAACATGAGGTGGAACAGCCTGACGACAAATGTCTGACACTCTAAAACTTCAACTCATGTTTCATCATTATCTCATTCATCTCCTGTTAGTGGAGTAATGGTCACCCTTTATTCGTTGACCGCACGCTTTATCTTGTGAATAATCCCACTTGAAAGAGTAATTTATGGTGGAAACAACCATCCTTTTAGCCCAGTGATGTGTCCCGGGTCAGAAACTTACAGATCAGGATATTGATCTTCATTTGGCCGGGCATGCCGCTAGTGAGACCTCGGAGCTCCGTGCTTAATTCACTCACTCCCCGGGGTTGAAATCTATTTGTGTGAAGCACTGATTGCTCTGACAGTATGCCAATGGGGGCAAACCACTTCTCCCTGTTTGGAAATTATAGCTCAGGTCACGACCAGCACCAAAGGGTCAAGAGTTAGGGAAGCAGTTTGTCACTTTGTTTGTCACACAGCAGATGTCTTGAGACAGGAAGCGTCCGTACACATTCATGGGATTAGCGAGAAAAGTAGATGCTCTGTCACGACCCGGGAGAATGAAAAACAGGAAGTGAGCGAACGGAGGTGGAGAGAGGCTGTGGGAAGAGAGGGCTGTGACCTGTGCGCAGCGGGGACGACAAGATGTCTCAGCAGGGTGGACACTTTGCCTGCCAGTGGTGTGCCGGGACACCTGAGGTTTGTTTACCCTTTCTAAATGCTGATAATGACAGGGGGAGCAGGGAAGGTGTGAGAGCCCGGCACTTCGTTTCACCCTGCCAAGCATATTGCCTTCCCACAGTGTGCAGGCAGCTGTAGAGGAGGGGGCGGGGGGGGCTGCTTTCAAAAATATGAAAGGTGGAAGACAGCTCTGCAATAGGCTATCTTTATGAATGCCACTCTTAATGGCATTTGTCCTCACATCTGCCAAAAAAAGTCAGCAAAATCCCTTTTAAACGACAATAATTTACACATAAAAATATCACAATTTCCAACAACACTATATTATTGTGTTACTAACTCAACAAGTTAGAGCAGAGGGTTGACAGTAAAAAGGCCACATCTTTGTCAGCTGTGTAATGTAAATTGCCACGTGCGGCGATGAATGCTGTCTCCCATTAATGCGGCTCTTAAGAGGCATAACGAAACAGCGCCGGCCTTTCAAAGGTGTCACAAGTGTTTGTCTGTGGCGGAAAATGCATCTATAAATACATCCTGCTTTACTTCAGTGACAGGAGCGGAAAAAGGAAGCAGAGGTTAAAAGATGGGGGAACGACATTAGTTTTAAGTAGACATCCAAGAGAGAGACTGCAGTTATGGCTTAAACGTTTCTCTCATCAGAAGTATTGGAAGGCAGTTTTACAGGATTTTAAAGCTGGAGTGCGGGACCTGAAGGTACGTTACATTCAAGCCCTCTCCAAACAAGTTCACACATGGCTGATCACGCCTATCCCCACCAGGTACGTCTCTCTGTATTTCGCAGTATACACATGACTTTCCCGCACTGAAGCACCAGTTTTTATACCTTTTTACATCAACCAGCAATGCAAGCGTTTTAAAGGGTCTCAGTCCGTCCACAGAGTGATCGGTTAGCTTGCCAACCCTTGCAACCAGCCAAAAATGCCGTATTTCATAGTTTAATTTTATTATATCGTTTTTTTTGTACTGATACACACACATAGACTGTAACTGACTCTGTTTTTTGTGTAATTACTCTCACTGCCAGAGGGGGAGACAAAAGTTCCACACTGCAGCTTTAAAGGTGGCTCTTGCACATTACACAAGAGGATTCACTACGTTCACTGCGGTCTAATGCTGTCCTGTAAGCTTGACCCACTTAACACCAACTGACAGCAAAGTAACCCTGACAGCCACGTCAATACAAATCACAGTCAGCTTCAATATACAGTAGCATGGGTGTGCCGAAAGAGAATATTGGCAAATACCAAAATATCAGAATTTCAGCTTTCATGGACTATGTTTCAGTCTCCTCTTCAACAAAAATCAAACCGTATTGCTTTTAGAGAGATGTCTTTATGGTACAGTAAGCACTTTTGCTAGATCCTGTTTTATCACAGAGATCACACCTACTTAACTGTTAAATTACAGTTTGGTGTGGCAACTGTGCATAGCAGACCACCTGGTTTTTCTATGTGCATTTCTAACAGTCGTTTAGTGAAACCAGAGAGCCTTGGCAGTGCTACAAAACAGGAATAGCAGAACAATGAGAGCGGTCCGAGGCACATCTCCTTATCAGAGCAGATCTTGGAATTCCCACTGAGGTGTGAATCATCTTTACATTCCAGCTGCTTTGAATTAGGGAGCATCTTTTATCTTGCTCTTGCAACTCTTGATCTCTTGCTTTATGTTGACTGGAGAGAAATTTAGCTTTCAGTTGAGCTGAATTCGAGCCTTGTCTTCTGCTCGAAGTGAGGGATGTTAAACTTGAAAGCCTGGTAGTCCCAGTGGACTCCTGCTCTTCAGGATGGCAAGATAAAGTAGTCATCACAGAGGACTCTCACTTCAAACAAAGCATGAAGTAATGGACCTTTCTAATAGGAACAGGCATACTCAAACAGATACATCAGGGAAGCACAGGTCAGCCAAGAGTGCTTGGACAGGGTAATGATGGTGGATGAAATTGATACTACATTAGTTATATTAGTAGTAATGGCATAGGGAGTAATTCTTATTTTATCATCTTAAATTAAAGTGTCATTCTGTTTTAAATCTATTTGAAGAAATTATGTACAACATACATACATTTATACGTATACATAGATATACATACCTAAAGATACATTGTGTATATCCTTGTAGCCTTTGTTAGCATTTTGCTTGAGTTGGGTGCATGTGTGTCCTCATGGACATTGCTCCATAGCACTACTAGTGGTCAAACTCTCCACAGGGTACCTTTTTTTGATTTAGATTCTGAACAAGAAGTCACTAGCTGTGAGGCATTAAGGTCCAGTGTGTAACATTTAGGAGGATCTATTTTCAGAAATGGAATATTCATAGGTATGTTTTTATTGGTGTATAATCACCTGAAAATAAGAATTGTTGTGTTTCTGTTACCTTAGAATGACCTAGGGAGTGGGTCCTGTTCTACAGAAGCCACCATGCTGAACCGCCATGTCTACAGTAGCCCAAAATGGAACCAATTAAACACTAGGTCTAGATAGAGCATCTCATGTTTTTGGGAACCCTGCCACTAAATCCTACACACTGGTCCTTTTAATGTCCATTACACACAAGTAAGCAAAATTGGATGAATGAGTAATAGTGAAACTAAGACCATGTTTTTACCTGACTTAAAAATCAATTTTATATGGTCAGAATTGTACTTCTCAGCCTCAGCTGTACTTAGGCTAAGCTGTGCTTTGAGCTGAGTGCTAACATGAGCTATCGTGGTAACCTTAGTGTGCATGTTAACCATCGGATAACATGCTAGCCTTGAGCATGCTATCTTGTTAACAGGTTCATATTCATTTAGTTAGTTAGTGTAACTAGCATGCTATATTAGCATCAATATATCTAAATGTAGTTGACACTCACAAGAAAATGGTGGTTAGTTTATTAGTATGAGATATACAGCAGTATTTCTCTCTAAAGCAAAGTGTTGGTCTAACAGACTGACCCAATGACCAGCTGCCATCCCTGGAGCCACACCGGTGCCAGAAATGCATGTGGGCGGTTTAGTCTGACATACATAAAAACTGACAGAATGTGTGTTTTCTAAGCTCTCCATGCCAAGACATGTCACCTTAAGTTTCACCCACTGGGAGACAACAACTCATAGACTACATGTCACCACAGTACCTCAGTTTCTACTGTCCAAATATTTCTTATTAGTGCGATTATACCAAAAAAATCTAAAACCAGACCAGCTGACAGTTGAACTTTGAGAGAGAGATATTGAGGGGAACCTTGTGCCTTGTGGCGTGGAAATAGGACACCCATTCAGTGACCCACTTCGCATGTATTATAGATTCCATTAAAATGTCAGCGCGCTCATGCTCAAGTGAAACGTCTCACCACCCACATCCTCATACACTGCAGCTGCCACACTCCTCTCTCCTCTTCTCAGCTTCTGTCAGCTGGTGTCTTCTGCTCTTCTCCTCTCTGCTCTTCTCTTCTCTCAGTTTTGTTTTTGTTTTCCTCATTTTTGTGCCATCCCCACCTCTTTGTTTCAATCCCTCCAATTATCACACGTGTCCCTTCAGCAGTGTCTGACACACAAACACACTGACATTCACACAAATGCATACACATTGATATATAGACACCAACAGGCTCATTTATCATCTATAATTAAGTGTAAAGGGCAGCATACTATGATGTGATCGTATAGCACTGTGTGCTATTCCAATAATTGCCCTGTTCTCTCTTATGTGCATGCTCCACTTAACTTCCTGTGCATGTATGAAACAGGCAGGTTTCAGAAGTGGGGGGACTTATTAAAAAAAAAAAAAAAAAAATATGATATTATGTAATATCATAAATAATTTGATAATGCTATTCCTCGTGTTGATTTATATTATAAGTGATCAAGCATATCTTATCATATTATGATTTATTTATTCAGTTTTTATTCTCATATTGTTTAATATAGTTTCTAATTTAGAACATGCCAGACACTCATTTTTTTTATATTCTCTGTATTTTTTTTATTATGATAGAGTACAATGTATTCTGTCCTTTTACGCCTTATTTTACTCAGTGTCAATAGTGTCTAAACCTACCACTAACAATAAACAAGAGCACCCTTTGATTATTTCAATTATCCTTATATCTCTTTTTTCGTAATGATTCATATTCTATATTTCTTATTCACCGTGGATTTGGGGATCCTCTGCTCATTTCTTCCTCATATTCTCTTTCTCCTATTTCTGTCATTTGGTATGTGTGTAGCATTGGTGGTATTCTAGTCTCTATTTTTCTATGTTCTCTTTTCTATGATTATGCTCAATGTTTTATGGGTCTATTTTGTTCTGCTGGCCAGTCAAAGAATGGCCACAGATTGTTCCAAGCCACTCCTTATTTAGCGTGTGGCTTAGGGTCATTTCTGTTGGAAAGGTGATACCTGTCGGCCCAGTCTGAGGTCCTGGAGCACTCTGGAAAAGTTTTCTTCCAGGATTTATCTCTTTATCTTTTCTCTCTATTCTAATCTCCTTCATATTCATATCCTCTATCTTTTCTTCTCCTCTTGTTTTTCTAGTTCTATATAATTTATCTATTTCTTTTTTTTTCCTCTATATCTAATGCTTGTCTCTATCCTACTCTTATTTTTCTATTTCTGGATGTATTTCTATTTTATTATCTATGTCTCTTTTCATCTATCATATTCCGCTTATATATCTTATATCGCCAAAAAGTGTGTGTTCTATGTATCTTTTTTCTCGATTCTATGTATTCTATTGATGATATTCTTTCTCATTTTATTTCTGTATTCTCTTTCTTTTTGCGTTGTTCTTTTTTTCATTATTTGTTCTTCACTGATGGATATTTGCTCCGTCGGCCACTCTGCCATATTTATATTATGCTCTTTTTTCTTCGTTTTATCTGGTGGGTAGGCTTTGCTATTTTTGTGATATGTTTGATCTGTTGGAACTTTCTTTCTCTCATCTCCCTACTGCATTCTTCTTGATCTGTCTTTATGTCATCTTTATTGATTTCTTGGTTCTCTTTTTATCTCTCTCTCTATCTCTAATATCTCTTTCTCCCGTACGATTGCCATTTTTCTGTATCTGTCCATGGTCTATGAATGTAGTTTTCTTTTCGTTCCTCTATAATTTCTTCTTCTTGCTATTTTATATGTTATTATGGAGGCCACTGTGCTTTTAGTAATCTCTGTATTGTTCTGTTCTAGATTATATTCTTGTAGTATCTTTTCTTGGTCCCAGATCTGTGCCTGCACCATCTGTCTCTGAGCTCTCTTGTGGCTTAGTCCTTTCGACTCTTCTATATTCTCATTTTCTCTTGACATTTCATCTGTTATGCTTTAATTTTTTCTTTATTAGACATTGTGTGTGTTTCCTGTTCTCTAATTCATTATCTCTATATCTATTTTTTAATTTATATATTCACTATCTGTGTTACTTTTCTCTATATGAAGTATCAAAACCATCTTCTTATATATAGATCAGAAGAGTAATGGATCAGCTAGTGTATTATTATATTGTTAGTGTCATCTATGTCAAGGGTTCTTATATCTATGTATGATTTTTTTTTTTTATATTTCATTTCTAGAATACGGATTTTGCAAAAATTTCGTACCATGTCAGTTTTTTTCTGTCAAGATGGGGTGCGCATTGTACATAATGGAAATAAAATGAAACTTTTGATTTTAGCAAGCATGGCTGCAATTATGAAACAAAGGTTTTTTTATGTGAAAGAATTTAAAGCGTCTGAATACTTCCGCGTACCCACTTATCTAATCTTATCATACTTATTACAACAATACGTTACGTACGTTACGTCACTACGCTATGTATTAATGTAAACCATTTCAATCTGTTTTGTTTGTCGTGAGGATGTTGAACAGATATCTTATTTAGTATATTGAGCAATTGTTAACATCCAAACAAACCAAATGTTTTGTCGCTTAAATCCTTATAACCTAAACCTTTATTTGTGAAAACCTGAATTGTTATATTCTTAGCTCAATAAAGTTGTTTAAAATTGATACCCACTAATACTATAAAACACCTGGTAGGCGGACTATGCATATGAAGGGGAACCGTTTGCAATATCGTCTTATAGCCCTGCAAATAATACCCGCAGGCCTCTATTGGGCTCAGAGGAGAGAGCAGTGGCCTGAGAGTAAAAACCTAGGGCGTTTAAAGCATAATACCAGAAATGCCACGAGTAATAACTAGGAAGAGTAAAGAACTCAATTATGTAATTAAAAATAACATTGTTGCTGATAAGTAGCTTCAGTGACGATTTCGAGTCACACTGACGTTAAGTTTTGTCGTATTGTGTATGTGTGACTGTAAAACTTAAGATAGTAAAACAGTACTTAACGTCAGGAATTTTCGGTAATTTTATGGAAACTAATCACTAAGAGGTGAGAAGCGTGGTAAGAAGAGGGCTGCTTTATTAATAATCTTTTTGAATTAGAAATATGAGTTCGTTTGACTTTACATTTGTCAAGTGTAATCTAAACAAGTTGTGGACTTTATTATTTTTTTATTAAAGGATTACTGTGTGTGTATAGCATACGGTTCAGTTATGCGATATGTACTGGAAGCACGCGCTTCCTCTCTACTACCTGGTAAAGAGCATGAACAACTCAGGATGTACAACTGTGTCCTTTACTCCCAAGAACATGCTCTTTTGTCTGTTAAGGATAATACTCCACCACAGAGAAAACAAAGAAGACATTTTATCAGGCAGGTAAGGCCATGAGCGCGGAAGCTACTACTTCTGAGCTGCTTTCCCTTCTCAATCCGACCTGCTAAAACACACACACAAAAAAAACTGAGCCTAAGTTGCCACATTTGTCCTGATAGTGCCGCAATTAAAATTAACGGCCAACCATCGTGAAATGGATTGTGTGAGGATACATTCACCAAGAAAGGTTGAAGTAAACTGTTTTGAGGTACTTTCCCCTCAGAGCCTGTTGCTGCTTGTAGATGCGTTAGTAGTTCAGCTCTATAAAAACAGGCCTGGAGATTAAACCCTTCCCTCCCCTCTGGTGTGTATTGTAAGATCGCGTTCGCAGAAGATCGAGTTGAGCACCCAACAAGCCTGAAAGGCTTTGTTTACAGGATTGCACTCTGATTATAACATCAGCGAGATCCAAACTACAGCTTATCTAACCCCCAGCCCGTGCCCTCCGTCTCCTCAGTATCACACCAGCCCCAGCCCCACCCACCCTGGTCACAACTCTGCATCCTCCCAATCTTAAAAGAATGAGCTCTCGTCTTGCATAAGATGTACTTCGTATGCGTGCAAAGATGGAATGGATGGATGATAGACGTATGGATGGAAGCAAGGAAGCAGTCAGAGATTGTGGCCAGCAGAGAGGCAGCCCGCTCTCATCAGCTGTTCTATCCACAGGTCTGGTTTTTAATCTGTTGGAATCGAACAGTCTGGGATCAG
>NW_023339729.1:3025387-3025761 GCF_004916995.1 Morone saxatilis
CAAACAAAAGAGATTTTTGACTGAACCCCCCCCCCACCCACCCCTGAAATGCCACATGAAACAGCTCCTGATATAAACTCATGACGACTCACCAACTGGCAAAAACACTGCTGCTGTTTATGACCTGCAGTTATGGGACAGTTTCTCCAAATTTCAATGACCCATTATTGGCTGGCCCTAAAGTGAAATCAACCTCTGTCTGTTGGCCCTGGGCATCAGTTGGATTGATCTGCTGGTGCAGATGGCGACATAGAGAGGCAGTCTGGCAGACTGCTGGGACATTGCTTAGTGTAGGGCTGTCATCATGATGTTACTGGTCAGTACTGACAGTGACTCGCCCACACCAGATGAATCTGGTTTTCTGGACGCACTGT
>NW_023339729.1:3025797-3026284 GCF_004916995.1 Morone saxatilis
TAGAGCAATGCTTTTTTGAAAAAAAGCCGGCCCTGAAATAAGATGGATAAATATCTAATGTGCACACAGCAGCTGATTTCAGATGCAGTTGCCGGTCTGCTATTTTTTGACAGCAAGCTGCGGGGAAGGTAATTAAAGTAATCTGCATTAACGTTGAGAGGCAACAAAGCATTGGATGGGAATTCTTTGTTGATTATATGCTTGCTCTGCAAGACAGCTAATTTGCATATTAATTTGTTGGGTATTTTGGTGTCTCTGCACTACCTGTGATACTAAACTATTCCAGTTATTTTAAATGACAAAGGATACTTAAGATTAGTGACATTAGACATGGCCTGTCGGAAACCATTACCTGGTTTACTTAAAAATTATAAACAGTTTTACAATTATAAAACATATTTTGAAAATTACTTATACTGGCCTTTTGGATATGGACGTTTGAAAGCTGCATTAATTGTTGCCGGTTTGTTTTTTTATTATATTTTTT
>NW_023339729.1:3026341-3110089 GCF_004916995.1 Morone saxatilis
TCATTCTGGAGAAACATAGTTGATCTTTGAGTTAATGGCCTTGAAAAGATGTACCAAATTGGTTTAAAAGTGTGTTTTTTTTTTTGTTTTTTTTTCACCGCCTATTTGAAGACATTGATTGTTCACATTTTTCATCTTCTGCAGTGTACAAATAGTCTAACTTTGGAGCCTGAAACCATGTCCAAATTTCCAAATTGAAAGCCAGTAAAACAAATAAAAATGGACTCAAACCACCATCTCCGGGAGGAAGGCCCTACGATTAACCCACCACATCTTCCAACCAAAATGGGCTTTGTTGCTTCTTATAGTATACTCCCATAGTGTATACTTAGACTTCCAGGCAAAAAGGCTTAAGACAGGATGTCCTGATAGCTCATTTGATGGAGCTGTTGCCCCATGGAGCAAAGCTGAGTCTGCAGCAGCCATGGGTTCGAATCCAGTCTGTGGCCCTTTGCTGTGTGTCACCCCCTCCTATTATGATGTCCTGGAAGCTTCTTGTTGGCAGCACACAGCCTATATACTTCAATATTTCTGACATTTTATATGACTAATCAATATCTGTCAACCTATAACTATTAAAATGGTTTAAATTTGTAAAAATTGTATTTTGTGACACGATGTTGGAACTGCATTTTAGCTGGTTGAAAAGAGACTGTTTGGTTCTCTAGCTAGTCCCTAAATAAACAGCTGTTTGGTGCTAGGAAGGTAGCATACACAGGTTTTATCAGAGCTTTTCACTCAAAACAGATGCGTGAGCTAATTTCTTTACAACCAAAATATTGCAGCTAAAAGGGAATACAGCAAAAAGAACTGCAGAGTTCTGGATCATAATTCTTCTCGTGGGTTCATCGTCACTATCAAGCAACCAACTTGCCACATGTTCAGCTTGTGTTACGTTAATGTCTCCAACAGTCCGACCTGTCTTTCTAGGAATCACTGGCATTTCAACATGTGTTCCCTGAACTTGCTCTTGGAATTCCCATTTGTTTGCCCGTCGTGTAAATATAGGACGTGGCAAGAATGGAGGACGCAGGCCTACTCTGTTTTGATATACACTCTCCCAAAAAAGAAAAAAAGGAAGAGCTCTTCTCTTCAATGATGAATATGTGCCCGCTCCTAAAATGACTGCTCTCACAAATTGGAATGCTTTCTCTGTATGACTATAAATGTTACGCCTGGATAGTTGGAAAAAAGTGAATCCTGCTCCAGTTCATTGTCTTTACTGTTGTCAACCAAAGAAGAAACAAAAGAAAGAACAAAACTGTGGAGGGGAAAAGAACAGTCTATGAGAAGACTCACTTGCTGTAATGTATTGTGCCTTTATATAACTTTAGCCGCTAAAAGTCATTTTTAACTTTTTACGAGAGTGCACGCCTTGGATCTTTTATTCTTATTTGGTCTACAGTGTCCTAGACCTCTCTTAGACCACCTTACTGTCTATGCTCGTTGCTGTTGTGTCTTATACACTGTATATTAAATCCTGTCAGTCTGTATTCTGATGGTCATAAAACACTACCAGTCTTCTACCGGAGTAATTCTAGTTCTGATTTAACATAAGCATCTAAGCCCCTGCCTTTATCTGCTCCTACTAGGCTCCACTCATCTTGGGGATCCACGGACCACGTCGAACCCCAGCTCACCCTCCTCCTCTCCACACACCCCCAGCGCCCTGGGCAGTGGCAGCTCGGATCCAGTGCTGAACGGAGGCCTGTGCTCCGCAGCTTACTGCAGCTCAGCGGGAGGTAGGTACACCCCAGATAGAGAGCTACTACTACAGAAGCACAGAGAATCAATCACCCCACAGGGGACTGAGTGGAAGCCATTATGGGATAGTGAGCAGATGTCATCCTGCAGTAGTTAGGAACAATGGCCATAGCCTCATGGTCCCACCGCTGCTGCAGCTGCAGCTGGATGTGGAGAATGTTCAGCACGTGTTGAGATGTCATATAGCATTGTTATGTAAATGAGACTGATGTAGTGTCTTTTCTTTTTAGATAGTTCAAGACATAAATCTGAGACAAAACTTCCTCCACAGAGTTGTTTTTTTAAGCCTGTTAATCAGTCTGAATTGCCATTTGGTTTCACTTTATTCATTCAGCTGGATGTTGTTTTCATGTTAGCTAATTTTTGGGTGGAGGGAGCTATTTTGTATCCTAAATGTACTAAAATCATCCTAAAATGCACTGAACATTATATGTTCACTGAATGCTACAGACTGGTTAAGGCTACTCACAAGTGACATATCTAACATGTTGACATGTTAGCTGCAGTAGCATTTGCGAAGATCCTAGCATAGCAAAGAAAAATGGCGATTTAATAGCTGTTAATTCTGTAAGTTGATTTGCAACATAGCATACAGCTGCGTTAATCTCATCCACACTTGTCCCCCTCTTTTACCATTTTTCTGTCTGCTATTTTTAATGGATATAGCTAGGTTAGGATATTGGATATTAGCTAGCTAACTAACTAATGATGCATTCACATGCTCCTTGGATGGTTCCTGAGTTGGGAAGTCATTCTTTCAACTTCAGTGTGTTCATGTGCTTTAAGTCATAATGTGGAAACAACATGGACGCTACAAGAAGATGTTTTATTTCTCAGAGCATTTAAACAGTGAAGATACATGTTGCTATCCAAGTATGCTGAACCCGTTTGGAGCTTCTTTTGTCCCAGACTTGATGCTGAATCACTACACACCATTTTTTAAATATTCCCTCTTACAGTAGCTGAGATTACCACACTTTTTCTCTTAGTCGCCAATATTTCATTACATTTACACCAAGCTGTGTAAAAGTAAAAGTTTACTGCACTGTACTTTTCTCATCTTTCCTTACTTACTTAACATTTTATTTCCATTTCACCACAGGAACAACCCCAAATTCACCTGTCAGCCTCCCCAAGTCACCTACGTTCCCGTCCGGCCGCGGGCCTTTGTCTGACGAGTGCTCCATCTGTTATGAGAACATGGTGGACACAGTCATCTACGCCTGTGGACACATGTGTCTGTGCTACACCTGCGGCCTCAAACTCAAGAAGATGTCCAACGCCTGCTGTCCTATCTGCAGAAGGCAGATCAAAGACATTATCAAGACCTACCGGAGCACGTAAGGAGACTACGGCTAACTGACGGACGGCCTCCCTAAGAAGAGCAAAATCCCAGAGTCAGGGAAAGAAATGTCTAAATTCAGGGAATATGAACTCTGGTACTTTAATTTGGTATTTTCATACAATTATTGTTGGTTGGTTGTGTTGCGTGACCTTTTCCAAAGCCGGTACTGCTTCGCTTGGAAGGTCTCTTTCACTTTAGAGTCGCTGTCACAGCCTCCCTGGAGAGGCGGCACTTGAAGTGGCAGGGGGTTCCTCTGAGAAATTGAAACTTACCAAAAGTGTCTCTCCTGGGATCTTGGAAGACTTTAAAGGAGAGAAACTGAACGGATTCCAAAATTCTTTCATTTCTGGAGTCATGTTGTAAGATTTAGGGACTGTAACCCATCTGCGCCGAAGCAAATGAGTCACTTTGGGGCTGAATGTCTCGATAATAGTTCTTTTAGAGGATGACTGAAACTCTGAAATATGCCGTCAACCTGATGCGTACTTCTGACTTAACCAGTCAGTAAAAAAAAGCACACCGCGGCAGGTAATCATGTCAGTATGTCACAACTTGTGTCTGTGTGTTACTGAGCATTGGAAAAGAGAAGTCAGTCGGGCAGCGTAATGATGAAGTGATGGATTTCTGTAGTTGTCGTGGTGATTATCAGTGAGTGATGTGCTTAGAGATGCAAGGCGGTGCTGAGTATATTAAGTAGGATTGTAACACCTCTTGTACTCGTATAATCTAATGTACCTTAATGGTAGTTCTATTGCAATCGTCGGTGGTAGCTACGTATATTGTTGTGCTAGCTAGCTGCTTGCTCTGCAATGTGGTATGTTGCACTGAAGTCGGCATCGTCCTCTCAGAAATGCCCCATTACCGACGGAGATGATGAAGACATTCATTGGTTCAAACTATCTACAAACCTGCGTCCAGCACAGTCAGCAGCTCCTGGATCTGTGAAAGGAAACAGGAAGTGGAACAAAAACGGTAAGTCTCCTCAGGGCCGGCAATGTTTTTTTAAGAAGATGTGAACTACTTTCCCAAACGTTACCGTCAACCATGCCTGATACACTGTGAGCGCTAATGACGAATTGACAAGTCCTCGAAAATAGTTCCCATAACAACACACAGAGTCAAAGGATTGATGCCATGGTATCAGAAGCCACTACGGATACAACAAAGCTTCCTGCCTTAACCCACAGGTTCATTTGTTACATGCGGATGTATCACAGTCTGTGTTTTCTGCCATTTTCCCAAAACCCCCTGACAAATCACCAAACGATGCTGCAAACTGTCACAAAATGTTCACTCAGAGGAGAAAAAAAAAAAGCACACAAATTTAAACCTATTTTTGTAACACAAGTCCATGACATTTCCAATACTCAACTATTAAAATGTTTAATAACCCTTGTGACAGGTCTTTCACCAGCAGCAAATATCCTTTACAGAAATCAGTTCAGGGCAGGGTTATGAAAAAGCTTGTATTTTGAATATTTGTATGATTCCTTCCCATGCCCTAACTGCAGTATAAAATGTCTTGATACATCCCCACAGAAATTTCAGCTGGAAATACACCGACTCAGCAGTAAGCCATAGCTTATAACAGAACATCACTCAGAGCTGAGAAGCGTTTTTTTTAAACGTGATATTGTACTTCATTTTGTAGATAATCAACCAATGGGGCTCAAACTTATGCTGCTATGGTATTTGCCAGCTGTCCTTTCTTGGCAAATGCCGACAGTGATGTTTCACACATCCGTCCTCCCACATTACAGTTTGATTACGCTACTGCTTGAAGTGTTAATTCACATTTGAATGTTAACTTATGTATTTAGAGATAAATGACTTGTATTGGTGTGTGTGAATTGAAAAAAACAAAGGAAAAAAAAGTTTTGTCTTTTTTTTTTAAAGATTGTTTTGATTGATAATATCATGATTCTAATATTTTCTTTCTTGTTCATCTAAAACCATGAGAATCTAAATGGATTCTTGTTTTCTAATAGTGAGAATATAGAGGGTTGCTTGTACCTTGCGGCAATAAGAGATATTGCAGTACACAATCAGAACCTCATTGCTTTGGGGTGCAAGATATAAACTCTTGGTTTTATTACAATCCCTGAATTTCAGGTCGTCTTTTTTTTAATTTACCTTCTTGTGTGTAAGCCCATGTTAGGGAGCCCTTCTGCCCATTCTGGTTTTATATCTCTTATCATGATATAGTCTGAAAGCCATCACTGTATGGTAATGTAAATGTCACTTTATAAAGCTACTGATTGTAATCTTGTAAATGTTTAGGCCAGCGTTGCTCTCAGAGACTCAAACATGGCATGTTTTATTTTTGTGCAGACATTCAGACCAAATAGAAAATGTATTGATTTTTTGAATACATTGTGTAAATGTAATCCCCTTGGTGCAAAACCCTGTATTGATTTGGGCTTTTTTAACATTTACATCCATCCGTTTTTGGGCCGCATTAATTGCTAAACACTACACAACTATAGTTTGGTTAAAGATTTTCAACTGTAAATGATTCTGCACACACCTTAATGATGTGATGCCGTTTTTATTTTTGGTTTTATTTCTGCCTTCAGAATACTCGTAGGCTCCTTTGAATGTTACTGATCCTGTAATGTACTATTTATTTGTCCGTCACTGATGTGTGGACTAATTCCTCTAAACCTGCTTTTCTTGCGTGTTTGCTTTCTTATACATTGCCACTATACCGATATGACTCCTGTGTGTCCGGCCAATCGCACAGCAGCACATTTAGAGATTCTTTCTGTAGCTCTTAGTATACTTTTTGTCATGCATGAGTAATCCGTTCTCTGCGTGAACATCGGGACCAACAGTAGGCGAGCATCCGAGTGGAGCGCTGTTAGTGTTCATGTAGACTGGAACCAGTGGCTAGAAATGCTATATACTGTATATGTCCATTGTTGTGACATAGCAGCTGAAGTACTTTTGCAAACCTGTATTTTCTTTCTTTTTCATTTGAAACAAGTGTTTGTTTGTGAGCTCTGTTCAGTGTGAGTCGGATGATTGTGGTTAATAAACTTTCCAGATGTGTTTGAGCAAAAAATGTTTGTTTCATTATTAAAAATAACATTCACAGAGATATCACTATATAACACAAATCTATAAGAATCATTGTGTTTTGTTACCTTAAAATGAGCCGTTCTTATCTACAGTGGGAGCGGGTCCTCTTCCATGGAGTCCGCCATGTTGAACCACCATGTTTCTACAGTAGCCCAGCATGGACATACCAAACACTGGCTGTGGATGGACATCCCTAGATGCAACTAAATTCTACACACTGGTCCCTTAAGCAGCATTCATTTATCTTGTTGGCCACTTGAAGGCAGCGCAACAAGCTGTAGACACCATACTTATAAAATGATCACCTTATAAAATTATGGCTAACATGTAAGCATCTCATTTTCTAACAAGCTGAGATATATTTGATGATGATTTTGTAAATATTAAACATTTAATGGTGTGTTAACATGCTAACACTGACACAGTATCACTATATAAAGATGTGTTTCATTAGTAAACAGCTGCTGCTTGCACATCCAACACTTGAGCAACATTAGCATTAGACATACACAGGCATGGACCTGATGGCTCATTGCAGAGGGGACAAGGACCTGTAGATTATAATGAGGTGCATATTTCATGCCATGGGTTTATCATTAAACTGCAACCTGCAGACATTTAATAGGTTATTTCAGAACTGTGATCATATAAAGAACTAAACTAGCGAACATTGAGCATTTCACATTCAGTGATGCTGGATGCCCATACAGCCATGCAGCCACATAGCCTTCACAATACAGCCACATAATCAACAGCAGCAACAAACCTTTTTTTAAAAAAGACCAGGTAGCCAGCATCTACAACAAACCAGTCATCACAGAAAATAAATATGAAACAACTTACCAATAATGTTTTCATCCAACAGCTGTCAGTGTGAATCCAGCAAAAATGACATGAGTACACTGTAACCTGCATGAAATATCTTAAACACTCAACACTGTCACACAAACGTATTCCATCACCATCGTCATTATCACAGCTGCTTTATTCAGCTCGGCTGGTCTGACTTTCTTTTCTGCAAATAAGACACACAAACAAACTCTACTCAAAATATTCAACTAAACAATACAAATGCATGTCCATCCAGGCATATTGGGCCAAAGGTGGGCCCCTTTGTAGCTGTAGAGAACCATGGGCCGGGGCAGCTGTACCCTCCGCTACAGGACGTACATTATGTACTAAATGCAATATTAACTCCCTTCCTCTGTTTTTGTCTCCACCAAATGTCCGGCTCATTAGCAGCCAAATGCTCCACTCTGTTAGCTAGTCGCTAACTGTATCTGGGTATGTAGCATACAGTAGGCTAAAAAGCTATGTAGACCTGAGGGGAACAGCATTTGGGTGACAGTTATCTGTGGGTTTGTTACTGAGTGACCCCTTTCACATTAATCATTTGATCAATTGATCTTGTAAAAATATTGATTAGTGCAGCTTTAACTCAAGTGATGATTAGGTGCACTCTGGTCCAGCTAGGACAACTCCTAATCAAGTCATCTTTAAATAATAATAAGCCAGCTTTATACAGGTTGCTGTGTGTTCTGTAATACTTCAGTATCAGCGGTAGTGCTATCAGGCCCTTCATTAACATGCTAAAGTTGCAGATTCATAAATGCTTATTGGCTCTGTGAACTTAGAGGTGTCACACAAGTCACTGTGGATCTTTCAGTTTTTACTTTTCATTATGCAATAGATTTAAAATTCAGTGCAAGTGTTGAGTTAAAGTAACATTTCTTTCTCCATTCAGCATCACATACAAACACATTTCTTGTAGGTCAGGTGCATTTCTAGAACATTTTGAATAGGGAGGCTAGTGTTTGTAATATTTTGTCCACAATTAATAATAAAAATACTTGTGTTGACAGAACTATCCCAGCTCAGGGTCCACTTACCAGCTATTTCTGGAGCTTTCGGCTGTATCACATGGCCTTCATCAGCAGCTAAAGTTCGCTTTGTTGTCATGCAAGTGCAGATGTTCGACCTTCTATTACTCTGATCGCTTTCAGGACTTCTGTTTGGTAGTCGAAAGCTACAGAACAAGTCAGTAAGTGGACCTTGAGTGGAAATGAACTGCTGTTTCCAAGGTCATGGTCAGTTAAAAATACTTTCTGTTACCAAAGTAGTATTTATTGTGTGACTCTTGCACTACAGCGTAAGAAGTTGCTATTAGTCTGTTCATTCAGTGTATGTACTGTTTAATAAACCTTTTTCACAGCACAGTAGCCTACCAGTTCATGTCAAAATGGCTGCTGTGAAATAGGCCTGCTCCACCTCTGACACTGTATTAACTGTAGCATGTTTGCTTCAAACAGTGGTCTTCCTTGCTGGTATAATACTGGACATCCTAATGGAGTGTTAATGGTGGTTATATGCAGTTTGACAATGAGACCTAAAGAAACCCAAATGCAAGTTGGCGTGCCCTTTGAGGTGCAGGTGCATTATTGGGGGCCCCGGGCTTTTTGACGCATCGTGTTCAATGGCCTCAGCCCCAGCCCCAGCTGGTGGGGGGCCTCACTGTGACAGGTATGGGATTAGTGAGAGAGCAGTGGAAATACTTGCGCCCTACTTTGAAACTTGCATTGTAGGTGAGCTCCTAGCAAAATGACTGCACTATAAATTCATGAAGCACCTCATCCAGATGTCTCCTCTGAGCTCAGCGATAGCCATCTGTCTATCTGTGTCTGCAGCAGACGACTCATGACATCTCCATATAAAAGAACCTGACTAAGGGATATGAATAAGACGAGTAATAATCTGATGAAAAGAATAATTCAGACAAGTGTATCTAATACTTGTCATTGTTTAACTGTGCATTCACAACCCTGCCAGAGATCATCATCCTCCAGTGTTCTCACCCAATATTATTAGTTATGCGGGATAAAAAAGTATTCAATGTCAGTGTACATATTGAGTATGCAATGTGCAGGTCTATTCATATGAAAATCTCTCTGTCTTATCAACACTGATGCTGTCTGAAGGAGGGTTTGTAGCAAGACTGGTTCAACAGAGCCATCTAGTGGAGATACATTGCTATGGTCACAGGCATGTCAACACATGAAGGGTTTAAATTCAAGCATGATTCATTTTGGGAACAGAAATGTAATTACCTGTTTGACAAAAACTCTTATCTGATTAAAAAACGTCACTATATATATTTTCAACAATGCATCAAATGACCATGTGTAGTGTGTGAAGTGTCACTCGTGGTGACCAACCCACAGAAAATGATCAATCACCTGACTGCAGATTTCCTCAGTTCTACAGAGTGTTTTAGCATTTTGAATGTTTTGAGTTTACTCTCACAGCTCTCATCATTGTTGTTTCCATTGTACCAACTCATTGTATGCCACCTGCTCAGCACCAAACAATACACACAATTTGCAACTAGCTAGTGAACACAGAGCATTTAGCAGCTAAGTTTGTGGGAACCAAAACTAACTAACTAACTAGCTAAAAGCAGAGTGAATACTTGACTTACATTCCTCAGGTGGACAGTAACACAGCTCCAAATGAATGCTAATGTTGCGCTGTTTCTGCTGGATGTCTTAGTAGGGAACTGTTAGTTCACAATTGCCTAAAAATATCTATATAGTGATAATATTTAAATGTTAGCGTGTTAGCAATACTTTAAATGCTCAACATATACATATACAAAATGCATGGAGTACCCGTCAGTCTCAGTCAGAGCATGAACGATGACCTGACCTGCCGAATCCTCTGGAAAAGCTGGATTTTCCTGTAAGAGTTGAAGATTTGTGGTGCTTCTCTGGGACAGAGGTGTAAGCATATACTTCATGTAATTTTGGACACAAGTGATAAATCTCTCTACACACGCTTCCCTCTTTAGTGGGAAACTGGGGCTCCAAGAGCTCGTTCGTCTTCATCCATCGCTCTCAGCCTCCTAACACTTTCCTCTCATAAGTCATACCTCGCTATATATAACCAGCTGCATTGTTCTGCTCCTCCACATCTAAACTCACTTAATTTGGCTTTCACAATAAGGCGAATAAAGATAAATGTCTCAATCTGTAATATTACTGTCACATACTATCTAGCTATATCGCAAGCCGCAACGTGGGGGTCGCTGCTCTTTATCTGCGGCGGCACCTGTGACAGGAAGTGTGAGACAAATGAAAGGGAGCCGGTGTAAAACAACAAAGATAATACATTTAATATTGTTTCTCTTTTGGGCAATGCGAGATACAATGTAAACATGTACAAGATACAAAAAAAAGGAACAAGACCTGTCGAAATCAAACAGTAGATAAGAAAATGATCTGTTTTCAAAGGAATGCACATGTGCAGAATGTCTCCAATCAGAAAGGAACTTGGACTGCGTTTGCTTTCGTTGTCTTTTGTCCTGGTGCACTGGCGTACAGCGTGATGATGCCTCAAACTGGCAAGTGCATGGCCCTGTCACCACATTTGATCTGGTGGGCAGATGACTCATCGTTGGATGATTCATTGACATTTACAGTGGAATAAAGCCCCCTTGGCCTCCTCATGGCATATCTTTTGAAAACAAGGAGCTTGCAAGAGTTAAACACAATTTGCATAACAACAATGGTAATAAGAAAAGAAAAGGAAAGCACCTCCTTTGGTCCAACTCGAGGCCTGTAGTCGTTTCTGTGTTTCTTAGCGTGGTTGACATGCTGGTAACAGATTGTTTTTGTCAGGATTTACAGATCGAGAGCTCGATGGCGTCGGGCTTCCAAGATTCTTTTTTGGCACACTGCTCTTCACAGCAGGGTGGTGACGAATTCTCTTCTATAAATGCAACATCGAGGCTAAAAACAGGCTAAACCTTCCCATGAATCTACCTCAGCTTGTAACATCAATCACTTCTGACAGCTCTCCTCCACCTCCAAACTGTGTCGGAGCCCGCGGCCGGCACCGGAGGCCCCCACGCAGGATGGCAGCAGCGTTCTTGATTAGAAAGCTGTTAGCGCTGGAATATCATCCGACTGGCTTAGGTTAATTAAGACACACTGTTGTGCTAATTAGGAACAGGGATTCAAACTGAGACAAAGAAAAGTGCCACAGAGACACAGCGGTGCGCCTCGTTCCTCGACACAGCCTCTTTTGTGGAGCTCGGAGACAGCTCCTGCTGATGCCCGCTGGCGCGTCAAACAACTGCGATTCTGTCAGGAAGTTTTCAGAATGACATAAATAATCAGCATTCCCCGATTCACAGGCTTGGGTTTTTATTTTTACCCCAAATGCTTGAGAAAAAGCCCTGCAGCTTCCCTTGTTCTATTCTTTCTTGTCCCACACTCAAACAAGAACTACATATTAATTAAAAAACCTACAGAATCACCCCCTAAATACCTCCTACCTACTCCCACACACTTACTAAAACTTTCTCATCAAACCTCCTCCTATCAGACTGCCGCCTTCATTAACCTCGCAATCACTCCAATCCAGAGCTGGGCGCTGTTGACTTCTGAAGCCCCCTTTCTTTTTTTCTTTTTTTTTGATTCACTTCCATTATGAATTAAGGCTTGTTTCATCAGATGTGAATAAACACTTCGAATGCTCTGCTGAACTTTTACAACATTCAATTATTTTCTCGACAAAAACTCAGAAGGAGTAAGGCAAAAAAGAGAGAGAGGCAGAAAATCCTTCATTTGAAGCCATTTTCCCCTTTTTCAGCACCCAGCTCAACTCTTGCACCCTCAGGGCTACACAAGATCTGAAGACACTGACAGTAAAAGAAGCTGAAATCAGACGCAGGATCAGTCTTAAAAGTTCTTCTATGGACGGAGAGAGAGGCTGAGAGAAGCTGCCGCGGTGTGAACTCATTTGTCTCTCACTGACTGCAGTTTCTTGAAGCAGCTTCAAAAAAAACAACGTCAAGTGCTGCAATTAAAACACTGTTTGGAGTAATAAGGTTTCACAACTCAGGTTGGGAAGCAGGGAGCTCATTAGGTTGGGGTTTTTTTTAGAAGGTGGGTAGAAGGAGTGGAATAAAATGGGCCCCCCGCTGGAAGGAATTATTTCTCGCTGTTTTTTAGGAGTGGAAACGGTGCCCACCAGCCTTTCATCTCCCCTCCTATCAAAGCAGAGCTCCTCTCACCTCGCTCTCACCTTGTCTCCTAGAATCCACTATCTGATCCATCTCGTGTCTCCCTGCATCCTGCTCTCACAAAACTCCTCCTTGACCTCCAAATTCTCTTCTCCTGAGTGCACCTGCAAACAATCCATCTCATCATGCAAAAACACACACGTCCACACAAACACACCCTCCCCCTCCCCCAAACCCTCCTAGATATCTCAATCATTGCCCTGGGAATAGACTGCCCGGCTGTGTCGAGGAAGGGAGGGATGGAAATGCAGTGCCGAGGGAAGAAGGAGATGGAACTGGGGAGCAGAAAGGGAAGTGCAGCCAGGAGGAATACACTGCGGCGGGCGGCTAGCGTTTGGGATTACAGAGTTTAAGGTGCTTCACGCCCGAGAGGTGCCATCCATTTGTTGAAATAAAAAAAAAGCAGAGGAATAAAGCAGGGTGCCGGCGTGGTGGGGGCTGTCTCACCCGGCTGACCTCCGGGAATATGTCAGGAAACTCATACATTTCCTCTGGCATGAATGACTCCCCATCATCATCACTGAGTATGTGTTGGCATGTGCGCACACGCTCAGTTGTGCAGGCGGAGTGCAGAAATATTGCCTCCGCCAATTCCATTCCATTCCGGTGTGGCTGAGATAGGCTCAGCTGGCAGACCGTGACTGAAAAAGAAGCCTGTAACTTAAAGAAATAGCTCGGCATTATGGGAAATAACCTTGCTTTTTTGCTGAGTTCCACATTCCTGTATGCTAAATAAGAAGCTAAAGCCAGGAGATATTTAACTTAGCATAAAGACTGGAAACCGCCACCCTGGCTCTGGTGGAAAAAAATCCACATGCCAACACCTCTAAAGCTCATTGATTAACATGGTATATGGAATTTGTTTAAAGCCCCCCCTCCAGTCAAATAGCAGTGTTCCTTCTTGTTCCTACAGTACATGTCTGTGTTGAATGCAGTCTGTTGCGAGTTTGACACTAGAAGTGGATGTTTTCACATTTCATCTGCTGAAAGTGGAGTAAGTTTCCTCTGTGCCTCATTGAAACAACAGTTTTAAGCAGGGGCTACCAGCAGGATTTGTGACATCACAAATAGTCTGGAAGTTAGTCCTGGTCCAGTATGCAACTTTACAGTGTGATCCACCAGTGACATCCACTGAGACTTTACAGTGAAGGAGGATACATTTGCATATTCACAGATTAGACTTTTGTGTGGAAAAAAACACATTATTGTTCCAAGCATTTGTTTCTAACCTAAAACATGTTTGGAGGGGATCTTTAATGTTGCTGGGCTGTTGTCGTCAACCAAAGGTAAAACCACAACTCTTTTTTAAAGTGTTAAGTAGTGAACTTTAGAGATGTTGGCAGCATTTTTAACCTTTTGACAGAGCCAGACTAGCTGTCTCTCCAAGCTACCAGTCTTTATGCTGAGCTAAGCTATCTCCTGGCTTTAGCTTCATATTTAACAATCCCCACACTTATGTTTGCATTTTAATTTGTCTGATATTGTTTTGCACCAAAACAGTACATTCTCACACCTGCATCCGCTTCTTCTCCCTCATTAAAAATGCAGAAACTACGCATAAGCAAATATTTCTCACATCAAAAGTTTCAGTGATGAGCGATGTCTCCTACTTCACTGCAAAGTCAGTTCTGCCAGGATCCCACGTACGTGTGTTAAGCTGAGGTTTAAGGTGAGCACAAAGAAACCTTTCCCCTTCAGCAGATGGATGTGAGAACAACCTTTTACTGTCAGACTCTGCACATACATCATTCTGCACAGTGAAGCTCAAACATCACCATAAGAAAAACACTTTTTTTAGTGAAGGGGGGCTTTAACGGCATGAGAGTTGTATCGATCTTCTCATCTAACTCTTGGTAAGAAAGCAAATCAGGGTCTTTCCCAAAATGTCAGACTAGGTAGAGTTAAACTACAAACTATTGCCAAAAAAAAGATTTATGGACACAAGCCGCCACCAACAATACAGGGAACTCTGTGTATTGGCCTGTACACACAGGTAGTCTTTAGCACAATGACGTATTCACCTTTAGCACATCGATAAGGCCTGCCTGGGGCTCAGCAAAGAGAAATATAAAGGTTTTTTCTATTTTTGGCGTACATCCTGGAAGTGATGGATTGAAGTGAAATGGCCTGAAGGAGCGTTCATCTCCACGCTCTCTTGTTTACCGCTGAGACTCTCCCGCCGACGGATCCAAATGTCACCTTGACCACGGTGATTGGTGAGGGGGAAAAGTCTGACTTGGTTTGACAATGGTGGGGTAAATGTCAACAGAGGCACCCGCGTAGGTGCAGAGAGGACACACTCCAGTGGGAAAACACACAGAATAAAAATCTGAAGAAAAAGGAAACAACAACAACACAAAAACAAGAAACTATCAAAATTCCATTCAGGCACGAACGTGACAGCTCAGAGCAGGGCCACTGAGGCCCCTGATGATGGGCCCATGACTCTCCATCTGTGAAGAAGACCCCAGATGGCTGTAATGTCCATACAGAACGGGTCAGTGGGCTTCTACCATGCCATTCACAAGTCACTGTCCACTGCTGATCCGGGGCAGGAGGAGCAGAGGTTCTCGTGTTAGTAATTATAAAAGTCCATCACGTCAGGGTAATAATGAGATGTCACATACGTCTGCTGCTTTGGTCCAATGAGTTTTTTTCGATGCTTTTAGGGCCTTTCACATCTGCTCTTTTAGATACACTTGAAATGAGGGTAAAAGCTCATGACTGGCAGTTTGACTGGGAATATCTACTCCCAACAGATGTAATGGCATTATTCACGTTTCTCTAGACCTGCAATGTTTTTTCCTCTTGTTGAAGTGTGATGTGCTTCTCATCTATTGCACATTTCCTCGAGGGGTATATTTCAGAATTTGACAAAAAGGGGAAATAAGAAAAAGAAAAAAAAAGAAGATAAAAGCATGAATGAAGATAGACGTAAGCTAAATGTATGCCTGACAGAACGATTCCCTTGCTGTTTCAGCTTAGTAAATTCAGCTTGATCAAACAAAAGCGATATGCAATAATAATACGTGCTGGAGCGAAATGTTAAAAGTGATTCAACACATTTACATAATGCCTTCGTCTGGATGGAAACGGGCCTGACAGCAAATATTCCAGTCCTAATTTTTATCTCATTATTTATAGGTACGTCTTTTAATTTTTATTTAATAAAATTAATAAAAAATACCTCACAACTAAATGATGTTGCTTTTGAATGTCCGCTGACCGCTGTGTCTGCATTTTGAATATTCAGTTCAGTGGAGTATAGTTTGCGTGAGAATGATAATCTGTATAATGCTATACAGTAATATTTTGAATGTGGGGATACGGTGATTGTCAAACCCTGATAAGATATAGAACTATTCATAATAAATACACATAAAATCAGGCATTATGTAAAGCACAATAAAGATGAAGGAAGTGCCCATGATTTGTTAAAGTTGCAGCACACAGCATAGAGAAAAAAAAAAGACTTTTTTTATTTAAAAAAAAAATAAATTATTGCCCAATACAAAACACGTGCTACAAAAATATTCTTAGCTGCACTTAGATTAAAAAAAAAAAAGAAAATAGAAAACATTAAATTTCTGTACAGTTCTTGGTGAGACTCACTGACCAGCAGTGCATTTCTTATTGCACTGAGGTAGGACAGCTGGTAAGCCTTGTGGAGGGGATAAAAATCCTGTTGTAGTACCTGTGACCTCCCACAAGAGGGCTCTGTTCCTCCAATTCTACTCTAACTTTGCCATGATCTCAGAACTCATAGTAGAGTTCCACCTCTCATTTGAGGTGAGTTTAAAGAAAAAAGAATAGAGAGAAATTAAATAATTACAAAAAAAGAATAAATAATATGCTGAGTATTTACTGCATCTTTACATTAATGCACCATAAAAACGGGTTTAAAGTGCACTAATTCACAAAACAGAACCACTTCGTCCCTCATTATTGTCACTGTGCGATCACAACAACAAAACGAACAGACAAGACACAAATATGGTTTCGCTAAAATAGATAACTGCGATCTAGCAGGTACTGTACTTTGTTTAATACTATGATACTGTCCAGCAGAAACATAATGAAAAGTTAGTGTTCAGCCTCGTACAGAGAGCTCACACCGTCTGTTAGAAAATGTATTTCAGCAGTCTTGAACATCAGCCATTTGAATTTTAAAAGTTGGATTTTAGCTCAGAACTTCAAATTCTCATATTTCACTTCTTATTGGGGGAGGATTATTATTAACTTAACATTATTATTATTTCTAACTTAACTTAGGTGATTGCCAAATATTTTTTACAGGATATGAACCCTGACTTTAATGGAAGATATGAAAAAACAAGTTGACAAACTATGTTGTCTGCTATTTAATGCCAACCCTAATACTTGCACAGCAATATCTAATTACAATTCCCTTGCTTACTTCTTGTTTCATAGATCTATAATTTTGAGAAAATGTATCAAGTGCTTCCAGACACCCTGTATTAGGCATTTTGTTGAATATACTGTATTACTTGTACCATAAATAAATAGTAAAATCACAAAAAACTCTCTTTGGTTTGATCACATTTTGGGCTAAATGCTGTGCAAATATGTCCCTGGGATTCAATTATTTCACCACATTTCCAGTACTTATTCAACACATCTCCGCAACAGCGGTATCATTATGTCTACAAAACAAACTATATACAAAATCCATTGTTCCTGGAACTAAAAGCACTACAGTAAACCTACACCTTTGTAAACTAATTGTTTTGATCTTTTGAGGTTATTAGCTACTCAGATAGGAGGTGGCTTTGTTCTGGAGAGCACTCAAGTTACAAGTTGTTCTTTTGATTTTCCAGGAAACTAAAATATCTGCTATTTTCAAGTTTTACAGGTTTTTCATTATACATTTGTTATCCCAGATAGTTACCTCTGGGATTAAAACAACATGAATATTAACATTTTTCTTGGACTTGAGGATCTATGACAAAAGTATGCCAATTTATCAAACCTAAGCACTTACTTTATATTTTACCAGTGTCAGATGGTGTGTGACATGAAGCAGGAGCTTTAACTTTTCCAATTCTAGGCTCTTGGTGGAAAAAAGATGTCACAAGAAAGCAGAAATAATTCTCTAAGGAAGACTTGCATCAACACAAGACATTATAACATGAACAATGAAACTAAATAAAAATTCTAATAACGAGATTAAAATGTTTTTGTTTGCTTGATGACTTGGTGGCTTCAAACAAATAAATTCTATGCTGAATTGAGTTCCTTAAATGTCAGTTTTTCTTTCTTTAATCTGCGTTGGACCAATTAGAGCACTTTAAATGGAAACTTTGCACTTTGTTTGCACTGTATAGTGGAGCTCTTAATTGGTAATGGAAATACTCTTGGTGGTGTTCATAGGCCTATGGCACTCTTAAAAGATTTGGTTGATTTAATGTTTTGCCATCCACCATTTAGGATCTCTATTCAGGTGAACAAATACAAAAGGCACTTATCGGCCATCATAGTCAGTGATGGGCAGGAATAAGCATAGCCATTACCCTGCTCAACTCCTGTATTACATGATGCAAACCTCTTTAAGAGGTTATTACTCCCATTCATACCATTTTATTTCTCAAAGACACTGTCCTCTTAAATTTCCTCACTCAAGAGTGACCGATCCCATGTTTCTGTCTCTCATTCCCAGCCAAAATATTTTAAATCTTTACACTAGTCTTGAAATACATTTTAGTAAACCAGCACTAAAAGTGTCCTTCCTTTTCAGATTAAAACATCTTTCTTTTTACACAGTCTTTTTATGAATGTTCATTTTCAAGGACATATTGCTTAGGGGAAATTGCGGGTAACATTCGCAAGAATTGATGCCACCCACGTCCTTGAAGACAATAAAAGGGGGAGGTGGGGGGAAATGTAGGGGGAGGATGTGGGGTTGGTTTTATTTTTTCCGCTCTAGGTAGTTGGAGGGGACCCAGCCCTTGCGGGGAAGCAGGCTGTCCTGCACCTGGCAGTACCACCATCCATTGGGGTTTCTCTCCAAAACCTCCAGACAGGTGCCCTCAGTGAAACCCATAGTTTCCTCATCGCCACGATAGTCAGCAATGGACACGTACACATCCCTGCCAAGGTTGTTGTGGATCAGTTGGTTCTTCTCTATGGGCTTGGGTCGGACGGTGGACACAGGAATGCCGTTGCGTTGGTTAACTCTGCTAAGGGCATCCTGGACATTGCTTGTGCTGAATGAGCTCCCTGAAGACCCCAAGCTGGAGCGCTCGGCAGGCCGTGTCTGACTTTCAACAACCACATGTGGCCGCACGGTACTGAAGGAGGCATTCCGGCGCACACCAAGAGTGGCAGAACCAGAGCCATAGTGATGATCACTTCTGCCAAGAGAGTCATTTCGCCTCAGAGACCCTGTCATGTAGTGCCCATCCTTGGATGGCTGTGTTGTGGTCACAAATACAGACTGAGGCCTGACAGCCACCTGGCGTACCCCATTCCTCATCCGAACACCTCCATTAACCATCCCGGATGGCTTCGAGAAGCCACCAGGAGGCTTAGAAGGAATCGGTGGAGTGTTCCTCCTCAAGCCTTGATGCTGCTGACTCAGACCCTGAATATTGATGTTATTGAGGGCCAACACGTGTTGCTCGTTTTTCTCCAGGCTGTTGGACTTACTCCCACCACTCCCGTGTCCATCTGATTCTAACCCACTTGCATCACCCACTTGTCTGACAGGTTCCAGGTAGTACGAGGGAGCCCAGCCTTCCTCGGATCCCCAACGGATGTACCACCAGCCGCTCTCCTGTTTCTCCAAAACCTCGACCTCCACCCCAGCCGGAAAGCTGATCTCAGAGTCCTGGGCCTTCTTATAGGCGTCCAGGGAGCGGTAGAGATTGGGGCCTTCCACGTCTGAATCACCACGGCTCCCTTTGGAGTAAACAGAAGAGAGATCTGAGGTACTGCGCGAACACATCGAGTCCTCTGATGAGATAACAGAGGCCGTTTCAGAGTCGTCCCCACGAGTAGATTTGAGGCCATGTCGAAACTGACTTGTAGGCCTCAGCTGTCGTCTCAGAGAGCTGATATCCATCCTCTCTGGACTCTGGGGCTCTGATTTGGTCAGAAGTGGTTTAGGTCTGACAGAAGGCTTGGGTCTGGTGGAGGGGCTCTGGCCTATTCTCTGCTCCACATCCCGGTTGAAGGCAGGGCCTTTCTTCGGGCCTCTGCTTAATTCATCTGATGAAGAGTGGGGGCTGTTGTCCTGCGACCTGAGGCTGATATCTATGTGTCTGCCCAGGGTCTGGCTTCTTCGGTTCATCTCTGGTGTTATGGTTTTCATGGGTCTACCAGCTAAAGGTGAGGATCCAGAGGGTTTGCGTGGGACTGTGGATGAATGATAGCTCCTGGGGGAATTTGGCTCACTGGAACCTTTGACTGATGTTCCTTCAACGCCGCTGCTTCGCCTGAAACCATCGTTTTCATAGATACACTCCTCTTTTGCAACCTCCTCTACAGACCTGAAGGAAGCTCTTCGATGAGTGAACACAGGGGACGCCTTGCAGACAGGAGGAGAGGCCTTGCAGGAAGGAGGGGAGCTGCGATATTTGTCGCTGACCACGCTGCTGATCTTCACATCCAGGGCACGCTCATCCTTCAGGGAATCTGTGTCCGATTCGCCTTCACACCCAATAGCAGGTACATCATACTCAGGTTCTTCGTACACAGGCCTGCTCGGCGGCTCTGAGACTTTAGAGGCAGAGTTAGAAGGAGGGGGGGCCTCCTCGGAGTCTTGTTTTTTGACAGGCGGAGCTGGGGGTGGCACTTTGGGGCGGGTCAGGGTGCTAGTTCGACGGTTGAGGTTGGGCTTTTTGCGCTTGTCAATGTAGGAGCAGGGGGCCCAGCCCTCCATCTCTCCAATCTGCACATACCACCAGCCTCCAGGGTTCTTCTCTATCACCTACACAACAAGACATAGAAGATAAAGGATATCAAACTGAGTATTTTTCTTTCTTTAGGAATTATCAAACTTGCTAAACACTGAAATTGGTTAGGGTTAGACGATCAGACGATCGAAGACGTGGTATTTTATTACTTTGCTATTACAGTCTTCCTGCACAGACATTAATGACAAAAGTTAACACAGTCTAAAATTCTGTCTACATCATCATGTTCAAGCACAAATCTCAAGGTTGCATCTTCATTGGCTCCGCTTCCAAGTCTATCTCAGTTGACATACATATTCAATGAGCCGTGACTGTCTCATCTCAGCAACAACAATGTAGATGTGGCCTCTTACATCAGCCTTTTGTCCTCCACGGAAACTGATGCCATCAGAGATCGAGGACTGGAAATCTGCTATTGTGTAATACTCTGCTTCCACAGCAGGGGGCTCTGGTGGCTTGGGTAACTGGAATCCCTGTACAGCAAAGAGAGATGTGAGCAGCTGACATCATTTCTAGCCATCTTTATATTGTATCTGACTGCGACTTAAGAATAAAACATAATAAAGCAGACAATTTCAATAATTTCAAGATAGGGTTTATGGCTTTGTATGTACAATATACACATAATAAGTTTGTGTAGCATTTAAGTGTGCACAGCAGTTCATAAAGATAGTTGAAGACTTGCTGAAATTGTACTTGTGTTGTGACTGTGCTTTAATGGTTGCTATGCCAACTCCCGCAGTAACCTGGGAGCTAATTAATAATCTTCCTTTTTATGTTGTTATTCTTATGTACTGTATTTATACTGCTTTCACAATCCCCTTCAGCTAGAACCAGTGTTTGTGCTAGAACATTCTTTTGTAGTTCTGTGATGCCTACATATTTCTGTTGAACATACAATTGCACAACATTCATTTTAAAGAAAGCCCTCTTGGGTATTGTTAGGAAACAGTGGCTTTTTAATTTTCTTACCAAGTTGGTTTCTCTTCTTGGGGGAGGTTTTTGTCTCAGATTCGGAGACCCTGAAAAACAAAGAAACATGCATTGCATTTAAAAATGTATTTGCAATGTACGTAACCTACATCCATCCACATTCAGGAACAATGGAGTTATATTTGTGCCTCATTCCTGCGCACGCAAAGACAAAAATACTTATACCATTACGCCCTGAATGGCTGGCAGTCATGAAATCTGTGCCAGTGTCTTCCGCCTTTACATATGAGTGAGCCTCACTCGTCATTCAAATTAAGCTCTATGCTTCTCGCTTCACCCTAGCAGCAAGAGGAGCAGTCCGGTCAGACGTCTTGCTCATGATACTATGCAAGTAACCTAAAGTTCTCTTTCATTTCAATGTTTCACTGTGAGATATGGAAACTACCATATTGCCAGACAAGCCTATGTCCTTGACTGACCGCCAGCCCACCTCACACAGAGCACACCGAGGAGCATAGCATGAGGAAGGCACCAATCAGAATGCTAGCAGTATTACTGGTTACTAGAGACGGTAGGGAAGCACTAGAAGAATGGTAAGCAGCTCCGCAGCACCACAACAACTGTTAATGCAGTTTTGGTAAATACCTACTTTTATGGACACCTATTAAATTCTGGTTATAAGTGAGTCTACCTTTTTATCTTGCAACCTAGCTAACGTCGGCCATATATTCAGTTGCTAACTAAGCAAGTTGGTTACCTTAATGATTGCCAGCTGCACAGCCATGGCTTTACAGTCATTAATGTACTGTAGTTCCTTTAAAAAACTAATGGTTTAAATCAGGGGCACAAGTGCCTGTATAAAATGTAACTGTACAGCCCTGAGTTGTGTCTAATATTTACACAACTATCTGACTATTAATCACCTTTTAGCATGCTTTTAAAACTAGATGTAGCACACTCTGTCCAACAAAATCATATCTTAGATTTAGAGTTTGAATTTACAGACACTATAATGATTGTAATGCCAATACTACTACAATACTATCTGACTAGAGACAGCCAATCAGAAATGACCTTCTCCAATTTTGTCTGGAATTGCAGCACACTGTAACACTCTGTCAAGTTGAGGAAGAGCCCAGGTAAACCCGAGAGCGCACAGAGCAGAGCTGTTGAGAGAGGGAGAGAGACCCTCCCTGCCAGCACACAGCAGTGAAACTGAGAGGGGAAATGAGTAAAACTGGGCGAAAACGGTTATCATTGGGCACTTATGTGAATATTAGCAAACTAGGAAACAAATAAATTGAGCACAAAATAGATTTTTGTTTACTCATATGAAAATCTTCTTTGTATGCTAATAATTTCTTAAGAAAAGAATCAACTTTTATTGTCACATACAGTACAATCAGGCACAGTACAACACATAGGATGAGTTAAATGCACTGTCCAGTGGCAGAGGACCAACTCCAGATCTTAGCCAGTGCCTTAGTCAAGGGCACAGTCTAGAGAAATTAACCTAACATACATGTTTTGATGGTGGGGGAAACCGGAGCACCAGGAGGAAACCCTGCAGGCACGGCGAGAATGTGCAAACTCCACACAGAAAGGTAATTTTGCAATTATGCAGAAAATCTTTTCTGTGCTCAACAAGTCCCATCACATGTTCAGGAATAAGGCCATACATTCTTAGTATGTAAGTAAAATGGATATCCACACTAAAATCCAATGTTAAATAGCATCACAGGTTAGTGTGACAGTGTTATTAGATTACACCACCACCACCACCACCACCGTTAGACACACCACCAGCCATGTAGCTTACCTATAGCATCAAATCCTACACAAAAAGAAAATGACATGTCTTAATTCCTCACACAAAGACTACAAATCCTCCTCTCCTTAACTGCAATGCATTTACTGCTGTATACACAGGTACAATTGTCTCCTAACACAACACAAATACTCACCAATTTCCACTCTATGCGGTGCCACTCTCGCAACAGCTGGGGACCCTGGCTCGCCTCTTCCTTTATTTTCATTTAGGGCAGCACTCGCTGCTATTCCCAGACAGGGGCTGTTGGTGTCACGGCCTGCACTCAGCCTCCTGCCCGTCTCGGCATTGATTTCAGAGTTATAGGGCATGGGCAGGCTGATCTCGCTCTTGGAGATGTGGCGTTCCGGTGTGGTGCTTCCATCTCCATCCGTCTGGATGTCCTTCTCACTGACTGACTTCTTTTGCAACAGGTTGCTGATCTCCATGATGTTGCCGATGATCTCCACGGGGCCTGTCAGGGTCTTCTTGCGAGGGGAGAAGTCCTCTTTCACCTTTTTCAAATAGGAGGCAGGGGCCCAGCCTTCTTTCCCTAAGTATCTTTGGGTAGAGCACATGAAGACGATATGTTTAATACTGTATCTTGTTGAATTTTGCCATTTTTCTATCATTTACCAATTTTACACATGAAGGTCAGTTTATGGGGACATGAAGATTTACAAGGAAGCAATGATGCTGTTGGTTGCGTTATAGGATCCAGAGTTTTTGGAGCTTTTCTCATAAAAGAGGGGAACAATTCTGAATACTTTAGCCTGTGTTGCATGATTTAGATTTTTTTTGTGAGACCCCCCCAGCAGGAAGTGCATTATTAAATACCAGTGTGCTCCTTTAAGGTAGTGCACTGATATTAGTTGGACTATATATTCTACCTACAATGAATAAACAACAAAATTTGCATATTCTCTGGCATTTAAGTGTGTAATAAAATACACCAAGTAAGATCCTGGGTATTGAAAAACAGACACTATTTTAGTTTTAGTGGTGTCAGGGTAGCCAAAGGCAAGTAAACAGACTGCATACAGTAATATATGCAAAGAGACACCGCGTCCCCACATTTAAACATTCATTGTTAAGCTAAATGAGTCATTTTAGAGTGCTCTGTGAAACAATAAGTAATGTTTCCGATTGCAACCATGAGTCATTTGCCTCTAGGTGGGCCATTTGCTGCTCAGGAGAGATGTGATAATTTCTGCTTCCCTGTTGCATGACTCCAACTGCGAGCACAAGGAGTCCCCCATAACTAAAAAAGGCCCATGGTTGCACTATTAAAACGGCCCCCTAAGAGCAGCATGACTCAGATGTAAATCTGGAGGATTATCTCTTGTCGAATAATGTGCTCTTTAATGACTTCTGCAGTGCAACAAGGCCGGTGAGTGATCAAGTCAATGTTATTTTTATCGCCTAATATTACAAATAAAATTTGCCTCAAGAGGCTTTGTAATCTGTACACCATAAGACACCTATCCTTAGATCACTGGTTTGGATAAGGTAAAACACTCCAATAAGCTGTCTGAACAAGCACTGAGCACTTGTGTATACATATTAATAATATAGTATAAATATCATACAAGCACACTTAAGCACCTTAAACAGGGACTCTGTGTGTGTGTGTATGAGCATGCATGCTCTTTGTGTGCATGTGTATGTCAGATGCCACGAGGCAGCATGTGATAGTAATCCGCTGTGCAGTGGAGCTCCACTCTCCTTTGCCCCCGGGGATGCAAGGAAACAAACAACTGGCAGGAAATACACACTGGCTGGGTAAACAATACACATATGTGTTAATAGGCACATGCACACGTACACATTAGAAATCCCAGGAAGGACAGGCAGTTGATCTCTGGCGAGCGCCATATGCTAATGGTTTCTCCTCAATACCGTGACGCAAATGAGAGCTGCAGAAAACCGCTGCCTTGGTCACGGCGCTAAGCAATGACGACTGCCAGCAGTGTCATTGTTCTCTCAGGACTCGCTCACTTTGAAATAGCATGACCCAAAAAAAGACACTTTGGACACATATTTTTCGAATTTGGCTACCATGCATAACTCACCTGATGAACCACCAGCCCTCCAGGTTCTTCTGGATGACCTCCACGGTGACCCCTTTCTCAAAGCTGACTTCATCTTTTCCTTGACTGGTGTACGGCTGAACCGTCACATATTTCTCCTCTGGAGGGGAAAAGGAAAGAGAAAATGTTGTCATTAAACAGTCTCACATTGAGGGGTTCAAACTACTGTTATAGTTTACATCTTCCCAGAAGGGCTTTATGAGGGAAAAAATGGCGAGTGTGACCTACTTAAAATGCTCTGACTATTTTCATACCAACACAAACACTCTCGCCTTGTCCAACACAATAATAACAACCAGCTCCCTCTATTGGCTGAACCCCCCACCCCCCTTTCTGCTTGTTTCTTATCCACACTAGGCCTCGTCCAAGCTATTTGGACCCCGATCCAGCGTTCATCTCTCTCCAGAGGGATATTCCTCTTCTAGCAGCAGGGGCCTCCCTCAAGGAGATATTTGAACCGCGGCCTCTCTTCTCAGATCTCTATCTGAGTGCCACTCCCCTCTCACGCTCAGCTAGGTTTCCAAGACCGTGTAGGGAAGGAAATCCTACAATGGGCTTACTGGGGAGCAGTAGAAGGTTGGAGGATTTATAGACACCAAGGCAAAAGATGGGAGCAGAGGAGGAGACGGAAGATTGGCGGATAGGTTAGACCGAGCTTCACAGCAGCGGGAGACATCATCAGTGGACAGCAAATTGGCTTATTTCAGTGGCTGATGAATTGGTATGGTATGCAGAGGAAGCATCTAAAATTCAGTGTCAGGAAAGATCCCGCGCAGAAAGAAATGGCCAGAGGGAGGGATCTACACATGTATAGAATAAATGAGTCAGGCGGGAGACTCTGGGCAGGGACGATATCTCGGAGGTATGCGCTTGTTCATCTTAATACACGCTTTCAATAGGTGGGGTATGTCCAGACGGCAGCGATTTCAGTTCCTTGTCATTGCAGAGCAGCTGAGGTCAATAATGTGGAGCAGCGTGGAATGTCTGGCCCTGAACCTCAGCTCCCAAAGCATGTTGTGTGAGTGTGTGTGTAGAGGTTGGGGTGAGTACTTGCAGATGGATGGGAATAACAAATGGGGTGGCTTACAGAGGAATCTGGAAGGTCTACCTAAATGTGTGTGCTTGTTATGTGTATATTGATGTACTACTAGCAAAATCTTTGGCACTATGTGGAAGCGCAGAGAGCATCTTTATGTGTGTTTTGTGGTTAATTCTTGTGTTGCCCCGAGGACCGGAATAAAAGATGAAAAGATTGAATGAATCACATCTATAAATCACATCTGTGTGTCTTTCATGAGCTGTACATGTGCCTCAGTGTCCATTTCTGCCTGTGCATGTCGGTGCCGGCATCACACTGCAGGGACACAACAGTGAGTTGAGCAGGCGGTCAGCGGGACTCTATAAATCAGACTAGGGACCTGTTGTAAATGATAGCGCTCCGTGAAAGCTCAGGCCACTGCCAGCAGGGCGGAGGGAGGGCAGCTTCTATTGAACCCTGGAGTGCGAAACACCACTCTTTGCTCAGAACACAATGAGGTCACTTTGCCGTCAGTAACCAATCAGCACCTCCAGGGAGGTCAGGACACCCTGACCTGGCTGTAATTTCATTTGAGTCCCGAGCGTGCCCTTATTTTATAGTCAAGATCTCGGGATCACATCCACGTCTTCTTTATGAAGCGCCGCGTAAAAAGAACACTGTGTCAGCAAACGGGCTGCGGAGTGTACGGCTGCTTTCTTCCATTAGCAAATTACATCCTGGGAGAACATAAATCCTACGTGATCGGTCTTTGTTTTTGTCCTTTGCCAGTGCCACTAAATCAAACTGTATCTCAAGTGTCTGCACAGAGCTGTAAAACCTCACTCAACCGTTTCTTATCGCTAGCTCAGCAATGCATTATCAGGCAGGGACAGTGGTGCCTCCGTTCACAAGGCAAAAAAAGGGGGAAATGGATGACAAGAAAGTGGAGAGGATAAGAATAGGACAAAGGCGGAAAGACTGAAATTTGGCACGGATTGAGTATTAGCTGCAAATAATTCTTATTTTCTTAACAGAACTTTCAAGATAATATACAAGGCATCAGACCAGTTTTACTAGAATTTCTTGTGGTCGTCTTACATTTCTGGCACTATTAATCCCAAAGCAAACCCAAGTCATCTGGTGTTCCAAGCAATTAAACACAAACCACTGTTGTACCTGCACATGGTTGTATTTGATTCAGGTCTAACTGTAGCACAGTTGAACCGAGTTGAGGCAGAGATAGACAGACAGCATGCAGTAATTGGACAGCATGTCGACAGACAGTAATACAGTCACAAAGTGAAGAGTGGTGGTGAATGAAAAAGTTTGGAAAATCCACAACAAACTAAGTTTGACATGACTCCACTCAGCAGCAGCTGCAGTTTTCATGGTGAGACTATTTTCGATGGTGGAAAGAAAGCTACTGGTCCAGGAGCCGTTAGCTTGTTTGCAACGCTGCCAATAACGCTCGCTGCCATGTGAGACTCCTCTGTCCTCAGTTTCTCTAAAGTCCTCTGTAACCTTATGTGTGGCTTCATCACATTCCTTTCAAGCTATAAATCATAACAGCCACACAGCAGTGTATTAAAGTCTCTATCTAAGCTCAACCAAGGCTGCCTTACTGAATATGCAATACCCTCTACAATAAAAGGTCAAAGAACAGTCCTGAACTCCAGACCTTGTGGTGTACAAAGTTATTGATTCAAGCAATCTTCATATTTCTGACTGTCTGAGGGCCAAATGTCAATCATAAAGAACACAGTGATGTATTTCATATACAGTACAGCTGCCTCTGATTTTAGATCACATGCCTTTCAACTAAAAACATGTGCTGAAACTACATACAACTGTGCATGTGCAGATTTTGCCAAAGGTTTCAGGATTTGGCACATATTCGACATTATTTAGCATTTTTGGTGGCCTGTAATAATATTAGCAATGTTAAGTCATGTTAACGGGCGATCAATTGTAAACACTGCAAGTAAGCTGTGCTTTGTAAATGCCTGACTGCTATGCATGTTTGCACTGACATTGAATTGTCATAGGTAACTTTAGTATGCAAGAAATGGTGGCAGAATAGACATCTTTCCATGGCAGCATGAACAAATTCACCTGTTTGGGGGCTCCAGGGCAAGTGTGAGCTGCTAGCCATCCATGTACCCTCAATAAATGGAGGCCCAGTAACACTTGACACTAGATGTTGGCACAGGGACCGCCTTCAAGACAGGGCCTCAATATAAAGTAATACAGCAGTGGGTTCTCAAGGCCTTTTATGTCAGATTAAGGACCAGTGTGTAGGATTCAGTGGCATATAGCAGTGAAGTTGCAGATTGCGACCAACTGAATACCGCCCCCCTTTCAAGCGTGTATGAGAAACTACGGTGGCCACACAACCCCTGAAAAACGCAGAGGGCCCTATCTTCAGGGATACTTTACTAACATGGTGCAGAGGACCCCGGCAAAAAACATAGGGTCATCCAGCCAAACGTACCAGGTTCAACTAGATAGCAGATTACTTTGAACAGATTACAAGAACAAGACCAGTACTGTTTACCTTGTGATTGTTGCAGCAAACATAACAAAGTGATAACTTTCGGAACTGTAAAATACTATCAGCAAAAAAGAAACTGTTGAACAGTGTTTTGATATTTGATAAGCCTTCCAATTCACAGATCAGTTACTGCCTGGATCGTTTTTCATGACTTGTCCTCAGTACCTAAAGCAACACACCCCCACCTTAATGGCTGCTAAACCTGGAGCTTTCCTGGCCCCTCAATTTTGGGGTACGTTTTCGCATATTGAAGAAACTGGTATGTTAAATTGTAATTAAAAAATCAAACAGACATCACACGGAAAAAAAAAAGATTAAATAAAGCAATACAAAATAAAATATGAAATAGTTCCTCTACCCTACAAAAGCAAAAGGCTAGGTGTCTAAAAAATGATGGAATTCAAGAACATGGGCTGCAAAAGTGTTTCATGCCCTCATTCTCTGGTGGCGACAGCTAGCCGGGTGACTCATCCACGCTCTACAGAGGTTGAGGTCTGTGTGATTAAAACCAGTCCGCAGATTGGGCTGCTGCCCCACTTTCACACTTTCCACTGCGTTCTCACTGTTCTGGGAGACATATCTAGTGAGGTAGCATTCCTGCAGACCCGCCTAACAATGTTCCCTCGACCTCCTATATGCCTCATTTGCTTTGATTCCAGTCTATCAATGATGATATGCTGTAAAGAGTGACCCTTTAATATTTTTACTTAGACTTGTATCAAAAAGGTTGCCAGTTTGAATTCTAAATTAGCTGTGTGGGGGAAGACAATGAGTAATGTTATTCTGTCTCTCAAAAGCTACCACTATTCTTCCCTGCATAACCAAATAGGATTAATGACATGGGTATGTGGGTATGTGTCCATGTGTGTAACTTACCCTGCATCAACTGCCTGAGGCTGCTGACTATATAAGAATATTTCCTGTATGTCAGTGTGTGTTTTTAGAAGGAGCAGGGGCCCGAGTTGCTTTTATACCAATGTATATCTCTCCTGTACAGTAGAAGTTACTATAGACTCCCTAGAGTAGAAGCACATACTATTCGACCTGAGTTTGCCCTGTATTCGATCTCCTATGATTAATCACTAATCTGTGCCCTGCTACCCACTGGTCTGAGAGAAAGCGGTAACACAAGCCAGTCCAGCCAGGTTATATTATGATAATGAGAAACAAAGTGTGTTTTTAAAGGTTTTACAGAGGTTGTACTGGTCCAGGAACAGCTTCCATAAACAAATTATAACTACAAGGCCTCTGTTAGAAGCCCTGACTAATCCTGGAACCAGACAGGTGCCTGACTGACAGTCTGAGAAAAGAAATTAGAAAGCACTAACTCGCCCCCAAGAGAAGTGACTGTGTTTTTTCAGACATAAACTCATGTCTCTCTTTCAGCATTAAAGCAATAATGTCTCGACGAAACAGCAGGTAGCATGCCAAATGCAAAAATTAAAAGCGTACGGGAACATTTTCATGTTTGTCTTTTTTTTGAAGAAGAAGAATTACAAGTAAAACGCAAAAGTCATTAACAGCAACTTTAACCTAAGGGAGCTTAGTTTAATTAAGCAGCAACACTGTTATACAATCATTTATGTTCACATGGCTCAGTGGCCGTCAAGGTTGTTGCGTTTGTGCTGTGGGAGCCGAAGAGCCTTAATTAGCCAAATGTGTTTAATGCAGTCCAATTATTTTGTTGCTCGGTGTGAAGCTAAAGAGCATCCAAGTTTGAGTGTGATTTGAGATTTTACTTTCAGAGCTGACTCATGGCCACCCAATATGCTGCTCCCGGTAGATACTCGAGGCCAGTTGTTGTTGGCTGACTATTGAGGATGTAAATGAGGTTGTTTACCATGTGGCCGCAAAATATGTGGAGAGTGGGGCCACGGGAGGGGCTCAGCAGTGGTACTGCGTATTTCTTTCTTACATTACGTGGCTCAAGTGTGTACTGTACTGTATGTGTGAGTGACTGAGTTTCAGACAGTTAATTATTGTGTCTTGTTTTGAATCTATTATTTTTGCTATTACTATTATCCACATTTTCATCACTTTAAAGGTCCAGTGTGTAACATTTAGGAGGATCTTTTGGCATAAATTGAATATAATGTTCATAGGCATGTTTTCACGTGTATAATAAGCTGAAAATAAGAATTTTGTAGTATAGTTGATTGTTACATCAGAATGAGCTGTTTTTATCGACAGAGTGAGCGGGTCCTCTTCTACTGAGTCCACCATGTTTCTACAGTAGCCTAGAACGGACAAACCAAATACTGGCTCCAAGGCAGGGCCTTTTTCTAGTTTCGCAAACATCTTTACCGCTAGATGCCACTAAGTCCTACACACTGGCCCTTTAAAATAAAATGTGTATGTGACAAAATAATCTCAACTCAATGGTCCACTTGCTAGCTTTGTCTGAGCTTCTGCATCTCAACTATCTTCGTTAGCAAACTGAGTCAAGTGCCATTACATGAGCTAATGTTACATACTCTGTATGCTAATTATTTTAATCGCTAAAGAAGCTAAAGGTAGGTCACATAATGACACCTGAGGCAGTTCTATTCACTAATGAAGACTGTAAGATTTGGTTGAAAACATTGGTTGAAATCCGTATCTAGTAAGTGGACCATTGATTTGAGATTGTTTTGCCGAACATGAAATACCAAAAATGAACTACATATATTACATGTACGTGGATCATTGCTCTGTCAGTTGGTGTAGGCCAAGGAAACTGACCTTATCATCATTTATACCAATGTAGCATTTATGAACTTAATTAAGATATTGAAAGAAAGATGTAATGAGAAAGAGAGAGTGTGTGTGTGTTCCAGTGTTTTTATCTATGAATGCATCTGTGGTATATGTATACATGCTAACAATAATGCACTATAGGTGTAGCAAATTCATATGTGCTCTACAAGAATGTGTCCATATGCATGAGCTGGTGTGTTACCCTGTGTGAAGAGAGACTGCTTTGCATTGCTTGTGGGTACATGTATGGGCTTGTATTGATGTATATATGCATGTGCAAGCCCATCCATGGGATATGTATGCATTTAGCCTAACTGTGTATTCTGTGTGTGTGTCTCCATGTTCACCTCTGCTCTGCTGGCGGTTGACTATACCCCCAAGGGTCCAGCGGCGGTCCAGCCTCTTCAGATGTGCCTTGCGTCTCTTAGTGACTGATGATGAGGAGGAGCAACCAAAAGGGAAAACAAAAGCAAATGTGGAGTTAGTTGTAAGAAGCACAGATTAGCAAACTGAACACAGACAAACAAAAAGAAGGTGTTGTTAGTAGCACCAAATTAATTTCTAAGGGACAATGGCAAATAAACAACTTTTTTGTGTCAAGCATGAAGCCAGTATATTATCTCTTTGTCGGTGTTTAGAGAGGATATGTTATGGTCAAAACATGTTGTGCAAATTTCCACTTAATATGCAGCATGTACGTAAGTCACAACTGTTGCTTCCTAAAGTTTATGGAGTTAAAACAAAAGAATCTGAGGATGGTATTTTCCCTTTCATTTAGTATGGACTGCAGCCAACCACCATGTGTTATAGTGTGCCATTATTTATTGGTGGGTGTGTATTGTACTATTTGGTGCATATTTATTGTGTACTCTCAGTTTTTGGTTTTTTTTAGCATCTGAGCAGGGACCAAAGACAACATAACCCCATGTACTAGTTATTAGGTAACTGTAGACAGCCCTGCAATAAGTTATACCTTTGTAAAACTTATGTCTACCTCTATTTACACACTTAACACCACCTCTCCAGGAAACAAAAATCACTGCTGACTTCTCACTGACACCGGTAGTCAGCAAGTTTTACATATTTTTCTCTGCACACATACATATCATCAAAGTCAGCTACTGTGGCGGGCAGCCTGGCCTGGTGTTCGGTTTCACTCTGACAGGAAGGTAAGTAGACAGCTACAGGACTGTCATAAACAGCTTTTGCCTTACACAGTCAGACTAAGTGGCAAGGAGAATTCAAGCAAGAGGAAAGAGTTTCAGTTTGTACCTACTAACCACAAACCTCAGATACATCAAAGCTACGGAGTGTGTCAAATCTGTTTAGGGCTGAAACTACTAATAATTTACATGTTCAATTTCTCTGTTTTTTACACAATAAAAAGGGGTAAAATGCCTTTTACAATTCACAACACAGTTCAAACCCCAAAAGTATCCAATTTACAATGATGTAAAAGAGAGAAAAGCAGCAAACACTACATTTGTTTTGTTTTTCTTGATTTCAAAACTACACAAAATAGTTGCACAGCAGCCATTTTGACATAAAATTGTAGGGTGAACACAGGCATTACCAATGTCCCCAATTTAAGGTTCTGTTCCATTTAGTGTAGCAGAGCCTTTGCAGTGAGACAACGTGCACAATAGCAGCACCCTGACTCTGTTTGACCTGAATGCAACACAACCTTAATTAGTAACCTTGGTAACACCTGTGTTTACCCTACTGTTTCATGCCAAAATGGCTGCTGTGAAAAAGGTTGACATGAGATGACAATGGATGGAATGGGGAATTCTTTTTGAGCACCTTAAGGGCAATATTATGCAAGGGTCCCTTTTTATATACACTGTAAACCTTTTCTTCATCATCTTATCATCCACATTATATCTGTCTATAATTGAGTTTAAAAACCTTACATCCTCAGATCAGCCACTGCAGTAAGAACACTTCACTTGTTTCAAATAAAAAATCTACTTATTTTAAGAATTCTATTAGTGCGCGTATCCTGAAGCAGAAAAATAAGGTAGGTTGAAATTGGCTTTTTAAGAAGGCGATTTCTGAGTGTATATACAACATACTTTTAAGCTGTGGTGGTTAATGATGACTGCAAACCAGTTGGCTTATAGTTTAGATCAACTGATCAACTAGGAAGGAAGACATCACAGATTGCATTGGTATTAACTGTAATTGATGAGGACTACATACAGTATCTCAATGGAAGTGTGTTTGCCGAACTCTCAACCTCTTCCACGCCTTATTAATTCAAAGCCTGTATGATAAAGCAGCAGCCATAACATGATGAGTCATTTTCCTATCTAATGCCCTCCCTGAGGCCACATAAAGAGCAAACACGTTAATGTGGGGAAGGATAGAAGGAAATGCTTGCCTTCTGTCTATCTTTCTACTGTGGTAATCTGATTCCTTCTCTCTTGCTCACTTTCCCTATCTTCTGTCCTCTCTTCACCTTCTTGTCTTTCCATCTTTCCTTCTGCTCAACATCTGCCCTCTCTCCCTTTGTGTGCTTCTGCTACTTGTCATTTCCTCTCCTTTTTGATTCCTCTCTGCCTTCCATCCATCCCACTCAGCGCCATACTACTCCTGTTGACCTCCTAATTGAAATATCAGCGAAAGGAAGGCACAAAGGGAAATGTTATTTCGAGGTAATTTCAGCAGGGCCGGGCTGTGCCTGTCGGTTCCTCTCCAGCGAGCCGAGCTGTCAGTGGAATTAGGTTACAGACCACGCAGAGATAATGAGATGTAAGAGACGACAGGAAGCGGGAAGGGGGAGATCAGAAATAAGAAGTGACGATGTGTGCAAACACAAAGACACCAGGCCTAATGGGAAAATGGGGGCCACTGAGAGAGGATGGGGAGTGGATGAGAAAGAGTGTGTGTGTACTTATGTGTAGTTGTGAGCACAGGCACTGAGTGCAAAAAAAACACATGGAATGAGTGAGATTCTCTTTTAACATAAGTGCCAGATCCAACCCAAAGGCTTAAAGGATAATTCTGGTCTATTACAACTTGGATCTTATTTGGGTAGTTTTGTCCATCTATCACTAACAAACCAACTGTACTCACTGAGTTAACTGCTGTGATGTGTGCACACAGTTTTCCTGTGTATTGAGGGATTATTACATTTGTTGTGTTTTCTTTTCAGCTCGAAATGAAGTGCTTTAGATTGTCTGTCTCTTATAGGTTCCATATGTACGATTCTGAAACATTTAACGCACTAATATGTAAAAGTCTGTATTAATCACTTTTTATTGCCAATGTGTGAACAATGTGTAACTTAAAAAAATAAGGCCTTTCCCGACATTCTCGGTTTTCTATGAACTGAACTTCCATGGAGGGATGCAGTTGGATTTCCTGTAAAAAAAACAAAGTGACGTTTATGTTTGCTTTAGATTGCCTTCTGTCTCTGCTTCCCTGCAGTGTCAACAGTGTGTGACACTAGCTAACGTTAGCTTAGCTGCTGTAGGTACCAGATGTTCTTGGTCTGACCCACCACAACAAAGTCCACAAATACAAAGCTAACATTAGTCTACTGCAAAGCTCATAAAATATATTGTGATTTTGTGGTTTTAGCTGTATTAGCTTGCCTGATAACACAGACGAATTGCTAGCCAGTTAACATAGCAAAATACTGTCAGCTAGCTTCATCTAGACTTCTGAGCCTGATCGGGCTCGCTTGCCTTTCTACAGGTTACTTTGTTGGCTGGTGTTGCAGGGACAGCCAGTGCCGAATGTTATTTAGCATGGCTGGGTAGCTTGCTTGATATTCAATGTTAGCCCTGGAAAAATGCTATCTAAGTGGATGCGTTAGTTGGCTAACATTAAATTGCAAAATAACTTGACCAGCTAATGTGATCCGTGATACTAACTTGACAAACGGTGTTGATTTTAGCCAACTATTAAGGATGTATATATAGAAGTTTTAAAGTCCCTACAAGAAACTTTCATTTTGTGTTGATTCTGTTGGCCCCTGTGGACAAAAGCAGAAGTGTTTCCACCACCTTGTTTCATTGATTTCAAGGGGAATCTAACTGAATCTGACCTGGTGGCAGGTATTAAGAATAACTACAAAGAAACAGCCAATCTTCTTGCTGATGGTCTTGTTTATTTATGTGTCTGTTACTAGATCTCATCAATTAAAAGAATACTCCACTGGTTTAGCATTGCACTCCTATAACAATGTCAGACTCATGATAGACTGTTTAAAAAACAAGGATAAAAATTGATGCAGAAACTCGACCACTGACAGTTTGGTTGGAGATTCAGTATACAGGATTGTAAGAGAGGACACTGTTACAGGCACTGACAGCATCTATTAAGTCTGTGCGAGAGGGAAAGAATCCAAGACACAAATGAGAACAGCAAATAACAGTGACTGTGGCATCTGTGCAGGAGCTGTCATCATTCTAGTAGAGTCTGTTTTTGTGTGTGTGTCTTGCAGAATGTGCACAGTTCGATGATGCGTAGACGCTTGTCTTAATGAGACACAGAAAATGTTTGTTATATTATCCAGAGTGGCACTCTACAGCGTGATTAACTATTGCACCATTCCTGTTTCAATACCATACACTACTGCAGATAAACTGTGTGCTTGTGTGTTTGCACCTTATGTATCACTCTAGGATTCCCGTGGTCTAAAAGCAGAAAGGGGCTTATGACACAGTGATGAAACGCTCCATCCCAGCAGTCAGACTAAACATTAGAGAGGAAAGGGTCACAACAAAACGAGTCTCCTGCAAGAGTTGCAGCCTCCCAGGGGAGCTGAAAGGAATTTTCTGTGGTGCCAAAATATTGCAAACCCTTTGGCTGCGGTCTGGTACCATTTCACCATGGAGCTGCGACTGTGGACTTCAAGGTTCCTAATGTGTGACTGGAAGTATGTTTATGAGTGTTTGTGTGTGCTTAGTGCTGACTTCTGTAGCAGCCTTTAGTCTTAGATTGAGATGTGAGCACAGAAAAACCACCCACCAAAACCAATTATTGAGAAATCATTGCCTGTTCCATGCAGGCGTTCTTTGAATAACTAGTCGGTCAGAATGACGTTTATGTCTTTCTGTGTTTTATGAATCTAATAATGTTGTGTGTGTGTGTGTGTGTGTGTGTGTGTGTGTGTGCTCTAACCTTCTCCAGTCCTGGAAGTGCCCAGATCCAAATCATCTCTGGTTACATTCTGGGAGTCCAGGTATGTGGCCGGCACCCAGCCCTGCTCCTCTGCTGTGCTGACAAACCACCAGCCTAGAGAAAGACAGAGACAGAGCGAACATATTAGTACTGCAAACAATCATCAAGGCCTGAAGGATGGCAGCGAGCATCATTCCCAAGTGGTGATTTACACCAAACAATGGGAATTACATGTCATTGTTGTTCAACTCTCAAATATAGCACAATGTACTGTGACTGTGGATGAGCCAGCAATTGCACTACAGCAGCGTCAGCCTGTGAATGGGTGGTTAAACCATACATTTAATATGTTGGGCATGCCTGCATCAATGTGACAGAGAGATCTGAGGTGCACTCATGGCCGCTGGAAGTTTCACCTACTTGGAAAGCTCTCATCATTACTAAACCAGACACTGAAAAAGAAGAAAGACGTCGGAGAGAGCAAAGTGTTAAGGCTTGAAGTGAAACAGATCAGCAAATGTTTAAAAAGCACTTGTTGCGCCTGGTTAAGAGGAATCTGTCAAGACCAGTAGGTTGTTTTAAGTTGCTTCACTTTTCACCATTACTCATTATGAAACATGTTATACCGCTGTTTGGCCAGACCTCTCTAACATCCCGAAGCTAGGTGAACAAACCAAGGTTATACAGTGCAACATGTAAACCTACAAGAACACAAGTCTGCAGCACTGTGAAGTTGTAATTCCAAATTCCATGGTAGTACATCCAATAGTTGTGGAGACATTTAATTCAAAACCAAAATTGTCACCCTAATGGTGGTGCTAAATCATATCGGAACCATAAATGCCTTTGCCACATTTTGTGATAATCCATCTGCCAGAAGTGGATATATTTTACTGGAGAAGCAATACATTTGATGCGCTGCTGGTGCTAGATGAAAATTCAGGGGATCAACAAAATTATAACCATTCATCCTTTGGGGATCATGAATGTTGCTGAGATTTTACAGTCTGGACCGAAGTGATGGACAAGACAAAGTCACTAATCACTAGAGCTGCTCTGCTATAATGGCTAAAAATACAATGGAGAAAGATGTACTTTATCCAACTGAGTCATCATAGCATGCTGACTTTATATCATGATGTACTGGAATTCTTCGAAACACTGATGAAGGACACAAGGTTTGCTTTGTAAAACAGCCACATGACTCTTACTCGACTGTCTACATTTTCCCAGACGATCCTTCGAGTCCTTTCTGTCTTTACCCAAATCTGACTTTTGCCTTTAGGAAGTCTTGTAAAGCTGGAAGAGTTTTCACTTATGAATTAATTAAATATCATGGTATCTCATGACACTGTTACACTGTATTTGCACTAAATATTACTCACTCCATCCCCTGACCAAAGTTCGACAGATCAAGCTTTGAGTAGTACTCACTAAAAAGTAGTTTGTGGTTACATGTATGCTATTCTGTTACAGCATTCACAGAGCTGACTTGACACAATTACAAAAACATATGTCACATTTGGGCGGCAACCACAACCAAAAGAACCGGGAGGCAAGGCTTTCTCATCAATCACATTTTGACAACCGGCACGTGTCATTCTCTAACGAAGACTGTGTTTACGAAATTCAGAGGCGTGGCGAGTATTGCCTTCACAACATTTGGGATCATATCGATGGCACTGGATAAGTTGGTATTTAAATGGGGAGACTTAACGACTGTAGTCACTCCAGCTTCTGGCTAGAAACCACTGCATGACACATTCTTCCAGTATCTACAGTACAAGTTGGCAGGACAGCAGACTCTGTCTGAGGCAAGAGTTGAAAGTTGATAAAAGATATATTTCTTTTTACCACAGTGTGGAAGAATATATTTAGGAGAGCACTGCAGCTCCACCAAAGTAAGTGATTCAGTGCCTTTCATGTGTAGCTGTTGTGTTCTATGTGTTTGCTACAAACACAAATTTCACCAATATCCCCAGGATTTAAATTGGCAACCACCCGGTCTTAAATGCTCAGACTGGTCTTAAATGTAATTTTGTATGCAAGTGTGACTGAACATGTAGGTGACAGAATTAGAGAGATGGGTGGAGATGGACAGAAAAGTAGAAACAAACTTTTTCTTTCTCCAAATGAGTCCAACAATTAGGTCATCACTGCTCCAATGTATTTACAGCCATATGGCTCAGCTCTATAATGTGGTTGGAGAAGCTTGGGTGAATCAACCCATCACGCCCTTTTTTATTGCCCTGCAAGACACCAATCACATTAACACGTATTATGAATGATGTGGAAAGTATGCCTGTAACAGTAGAGCTCTATCATGGGGAAAGTAATAGTAATGGGAACAAGGGGAAGGTGTGTTTGTGCTGTATAAAGCAGCCACAGTATAAGCAACTATATACCACCACCAAGAGAACCTAAAAGTTGATTTGAACAGAGAATGTGCATTATTTTCAGATAAATGCACGGCTATTTTATAAAATAATACTCATAATTATATGGGTAATCGTTTCAATCATATTATTTCTAGGTAAATATTAAAATTTTTGCATTTATGAATAAATTATACTTTTACACTATTTTGATTGCCATTAAAGAATGAGTATTTTGCTGTATAATGCAGCAGTTCAGTATAAGAAAATAATACACTTACCTCTACTCCACATTTAGAGCTGTTAATAATGATCACTTCACTAAATCCATCATCTATCTCATTAATTATTAACTGTACTTTTTTAATCACTGGTTTATACTTGTCAGAAAATATGAATGGCTAGGTTATAATAATAAATAATACTTTAACAATAGGTTTTGTTGATCAATTAAATGACTAATCATTTCCACAATACACATAGTCAAAAGTTATTTTAATACAGTGATTGATGCGTGGCTAACTAATTCATGTTTGGGAAAAAAAAAAAAAACACCTGCTACATTTTTCCTGAGCTTTCAACTGCATCTTGGAATGAAGACCATGAGATGAAAGCTACGTGGTTAAGATTTTTATTTGTTTTTTCTTTATTATTTATTTATTTGACAAACTACTGCTTCAGTGGTAAAGAAATAACTTTAATGGTCAATTTCTCTCATGTTAATTCCATTGATACAAGAATCAAATCTACTTGCATGATCTGTGAAAATGAAAATTACCCACTGACTCTCTTTTTACAGGTAATGTGACAGCATTCGCAGCTAAAACTAGCACTGCAGAAAGCAGAACGTTCCTTCTAGGAAAGTAGTGCTGAGCTTCATTGGTGCCAGACTGTAACAACAACAACTACACTAACAGGCATTAAAATATTATTGGCTTGACACTTAACAGACCACAGTAGAGGAGCCTGCCCAGCCCCCTGCATGTGGCCTCATCTCTCCTTATACCCATATAAGCACAGTGAGGCCTGAGCCACCCTGACTTTGACAGCTTATATGTAACATAAAAACACCTTCTTCCAACTCACACACACAAAATCATACTGAAATACTGTCTCTCCTGAATTTCCCCACAGCGGGCTATGTCTCACAGCCAACACAGGAGTTAATTCAACCTGAGGGCCCACAGACACATGGGGGGTTGTGCACAGTAGCTGCAGTGTACCTGAACTTCCTCACAGTCACACTGGCTTTCTGTGGATGTTCTGTACCTGCCCGCCGGCTGCTTTAATACTCCTGCAGAGACCTTACAGTGCCGTTTGGCTTCAGGAGAGGTCAGCTTAGTTCATTTTGGACCCATCAGGATTAATTTAGGACTCTGCTTGGCTTGACTGGTGGAGGTAGTGGTTTCATATGAAATTGTATTTGACACCACGACAGTTATACTATGCAAATTAAATCTTACACCATAGCTCCTGGTTTCAGAAGCCCAGTGTTATAATGAACAGAGCTTGCCACAGAGCTAGCACTTGTAAACTCAGGAGGTGCCGTCAAACTTGGGCAAGAGGATTTTCTTGTAGGGGGGTCCTCTGCTTGGTTAAGATTGGAGAAGTGGGCTGGGACCACACAATGGTTTTAAATCATGAATTTAAGTTGGATTTATTTAGTGCAGAGTTTGTCTTTTGATTCCTGAAGGTTTTAATCTATTTTTCTGTTTTGCTGCAGTGTGAAAGGTGTGCCTTGCAGTAAGAATAGCTTGCTCCATATGAAACACATCAGGGCTTTCATAGGCTGATTCATTGCATCTACTCAAAGAGTTAAAGAAGAATTGGAGCAACCTGTATGGAGGAGAGCAGTAGCTCTGTACAGAGACAAATGCAGGAGTTCCTCCTCTCTTCAGCCCCCCTGACACGCTGTGGAAAAACAGAACAATAAATCTTTTGCGCTGATAGGAGCATTCAGGTGACTGTCTGCCATTGACAGTGGCAAGTGTGAGCTCCACAACTGCTGCTAATCTCATCTTAACATGAGATATATCCTTGAATGGCGAAAGTTCAAAGGTCTGATCATTTGATGATGAGCATAATCATACTCTATGTACAAATCCAAAATCAGGAATGATGTGATTTCATCTGTTTGTGCTGGTTAAATTAACAACTGCAACACTGTCCACAATGAAGACATTGTAAGAATTTTTTATTGATGCCAAAATGATGAGGGTTTACAGAAGTCCAATTGTGGGGAATTAAATTCATGACTGGCTTTCCCCAGACCACTAATGATTAAAAATTGTTCAGATCTTAAAGTTAGACTTGAATGAAGAAAGACAGACTGCACAAATCTCTTTAGCTGTATTGCTGATCAAAGCTGACATCAGAATCAAAGACTATTCCCAAACTTTTACCTGCTGTCAAAATCTAGCTACCCTGGCCAGCAGGATTCTCTGTTCATTATGAAACCACTTAAAGTGTTTTAGGGGAAACTTCAGATTTGTTATTTAGCTTTAGAGAATTAAGTAAAATGCAGCACGCTCTTTTGCCAAGAATTAGATAATAAGATTGATACCAATCTCATGTCTGTACACTTAATATGTAGCTGAAGCCAGCAGCTGGTTATCTTAGCTTAGCATAAACACTGGAAACAGGCTGGAAACAGCTAATCCCAGCATCAGTATTAATTAACATCTTATATCCATATTATGCTATTTTACAAATGTTATAGGACATATAACATGTTTATTAGTGACCCTTAAAAGTGATTGTAGGCAGGTTTTGTTAAACCCAAGCTTGCTGTTTGCCTGTGCTTCTTGTCTTTATGCTAAGTCATGATCTACCATACAATCACAGGTTTTCAGAAGAAAAATATGTTGGAGAACCATTTCACAAATGGTTCACAGCATAAAATAATTTCCACAGAATTGTCTAATTTGTAAGCACATGTGAAGAAAAATAAACAGTATCATATGGCCATATTTTTTGGTTTCCTGTCTCCTTCACACCTGCACACCACAACAAAACATCCCAAAAGCCAGAAACAGTCTAGCAGCCTCTCTATCTTACTCACACACGGCAAGTTTCAGACTCCATCGTGTGCACATATTGTAGTGCAAGGCCAGGTTTTGACAGGGCCCAGTTCCCCTATAAATCCAGCTCTGGAGAAAGTGGGCACAGTAAAAGCAGATAAATGAGGACCAGAAACGAGTGCTGGACCCCCTCACAGAGTCTACTCACAGAGGGTAGAACAGACTGCAGACAAAGGGTAAGAAAAACAAAATGGAGATGCAGATGTGGGTATAAGAGACTGTAATAGCCAGTTGGTAGCATGGCAAACCTGAGCCCTGAGAGAAGTGGGCTGATCCTCGTGTGTGAGAAGCCTTCAGTTAGATTACAGTTTTCACAGAAAATCTGTCCCGTAGGAGGAGATCTGGGGCAAAGATTGGCAGCCAGATGGAGAGAAATTACTCAGAGTCAATTAAAGCAAAGCATAACTTGGCTCAGCATATGCAAGGAGTGATGCATAAACTGACCAGTGAAGTTCAGTGAGGGCGTGGTGGCCCAAATTACTGTAAGAGCGAATATGCTCACTTTCAAAGTGACTGACTAAGGACAGTAACTGATTTGTTTTTGTCGTGGCAGTGCCCAATCGCCGGTGTATGCTTCAGTAACGTGTCATACGTTGATACCTAAATACTAAAAGTGTTTATAGCTGTTCGGAACAGCCTTTATTCATAGCGAGGGGGTCTAAACAAGGATAACACTGCTCACTTTTGGACAGTCTCTCTTCTTTCATTCATGGTGTTGCACACATGAAAAGTGGTGGACGTAGTTGTGTACAGAATGAAAAAAGAGTTATTGACAGAAAAGTTCAAAACCTGCAGTAGCTATTTTCTCAGCTCTGCACACCAGGCTATTTTCAGCTTGAAGTGAGCATGATTGTTTTTTGCAAAAAGTTACAAAAATTGTCAAATAAAAGTTGACCCTGGCTCAACTTTTGCTGCAACACAATACAAAATCATCGGGCAACCCCTTGTATTAGCCAATCATGTACATGGAAGTGCAAATTACGAGTAGATTACCATGTAATGTGAATAAGGAAAATTTATTGTTTACCTTCCTCATAGTATTAGAAACTGCTGTGCACTGTTTTAGCATCTGGTAACGCTTCAAACTCTTCAAAAAAGATCGATATAGCGGTGAAGTCACAGACTGCAACTGACTGAGCACCGCTCGTCTTCCAAGTGTGTAGGAAAAACTATGCTGGTTCAACATGGTGGACTCCGTAGAAGAGGACCCACTCCCTCTGTAGATAAAAACAGCTAATTCTAAGGTAACGGTAATACAAAGACTTTTATTTTCAAGTGATTATACACTAATGAAAACATATGTGTATCATATTCCATTTCTGCCAATAGATCCATGCACCAACCAAAATAACCCCTTGTGGTTTTTTAACAAAATTGTCTTTTCAGTATGAGCTCCTGGTAAGGACAGTGATGGGGCTTGCCCCATTCATTTTTTGTACCCTTTTTCTGAAAACTAAAAAAGACTTGGAGTTAGTTTAACTTAAAATTTTTGATGTAATCAGTTTCTTAGTTAAATGGACTTATCTTTGCTTATTTATTCTGGTGGCTTTGTGGACAGAAGTGATAATGTTTCTGCTGTCATGTTTCAAGGCGAATTCTGACCGAATCCGAAACAATACCAGGCATTAAGAGTAACTATACAGATGGTGCTAATGGTCTCATGTGCTTATGTAGGTCATATAGAGGCATCAGTATTACACAGAGACTGTTTCAATACCAGTTAAAAACCCCTTGCAGTAGGTCTTACTTCCAACATATGGATGGAAAATGAATATGTTATGATAATCTTGCCCACTATGGAGTTCAGTGTGTCTTTAAATGAAGCTGAAGTGCACCCTAGCAGGGGCTGAAGTTGTGATCAAAGGCCTACTTTAAGAAAAAAAACATATCACTTCTCCTCTGAAACATGACAAATAATTGCACATGTACATGACCTGCAATGGAAAAACAAGAGTCAAAGCCAGTTAGTGGGGTGGGCGCGTTCGGCAGCAGTGGCAGCTGGGAAAATGAACCAGTTCAGAACAGAACAAATAAAAGGTGTTCAGGTAATGAAGTCCCACTGTAGAGTCATCTGTACATACAGCAGAACGCAGGGGTGGACTGTTGTTTTAACAGGTTGAAATCATCATGCCTTGTTATTGGTGGCTGGGTCCACTCTGTGTGTGGATGTGTGTGTTTGAGTGAGTCACACCGATGAGCAAAGCAATCCCAATGCTCTGTGAGTCCTCTCGACTTGAACCTGAGGTATAATGCGTGGTGTTCGATAGGATGAGAAGAGGTGTTAGGTCTTTTTATTATCCAGGTGCTTGGTGGAGTGGATCCCGGCCTACTTATTTACCTAAAGCAAACGCTAAAATAGAACAGGTCCAACAATCGTGTTGGGTTGTTTTTTTTTTTGTTTTTTTTTATTGATGCTGTTGCTAGTTTGTCTGACATAATAGACCCAACTGTTCTGGTGGATTTATGAGGCGCCAACAACTAATGAGTAATATTCAGAAAGGTTATGCAGCAACACCTGCTGTCTCCCACATTTATACACACAGCACAACATATGAATATGTAAAACAGTAGAGGGGCTGTAATTGGCATTTCTTACAGCGTTGAGCTCTAATTGGAGTTTCTAGCTACACCATGTCTTGGCAGGCAATAATTGCCTGCTTTCTCCCGCGGAGGGAAAGTGGAGGTCACGGTGAACACAGTGGTACAGTAACTGAGCAGAGCAGGATTATCATTGACCGTCACAGGCCCTGGGCCCCGTGGGAGAGATTAGGAGGGATGGGAGATGCATGAGGTGACGCAGGATCCGAAAAGTAAGGGCGATGAAAAAAGAAAGACAGAGGGGAGAAAGAGAACTAACCAGTGAGCGTGAGGCAGAGATTAGAAGAGTGGTATGGTGAAAGACAGAAAGACAGACAACAAAAGAAGGAGAACCAGCAGATGTTTGGCAGGGGCTTCAAAGTTGTAGTATTCCACGCTAATTCCCTGTCCAAAAACAACACCGCACACTTTCCTTTCGGTTTCTCATTTCGGGATCGTCAGAACGGTCATCAAACAGTTTTGACAATGTGAGTGGGGGGGGGACCCACAAGGTGTCTGTCATACTTATTTTCTCCTCTCAGCTTCTAATTAGGAACAGATCCCCTGGAGAGCAGCGAGCACTGGAACGCAGTGCTTCTTTTCAGGGCAATGTATTGAATTGCCTGCTTATCTTTCTGCAGAGTAAGCAGAAGGGGAGATTCAAAGAATATACTGCTTAAAATAGCTGCACAACAATTGTTGCTGCCTAAAACCAGCTTTGAAATCAGCCACAGTATTAGCCCTAGCATGGACTGCACCAGCTTTGTTAATGGGATTAAACACCAACAACGCTTTTCTGACCTAGATCCTCATTATCATCTTTTAAAAATATCTTTTTGATCCGTCCAGTGGACATGCTAAAGATGATAAAATGTCAGTGATGTGACTGAACCACATTTCCAACCGAGAACCAGACACAATCCCCAGCAATTATATATTATATATATGTAATTATCTATTAGTTTGAAATTCTGTATAACTCCCTGTGAAGCCTTAAAATATCCCATATATCATGCAAATTGCCTGTCAGAAAAACCCTACTTACTTCACACAGTCTATAAGTAGAGAAGTGGGAGAAGTTATTTCAAGCGTCAAATTAATTTTCTGCATTGCCAATGTTAGGTGACTGTGCAGTTGGAGCACTCCCAAGCATAGCATGGGTCCAGTTGACTCATCGGTGTAAAAGATGAGCGAATGTGTTAGAAAATACCTTTTGCTTTGGCAAAAAGTCTAACATCCAAGCCTGTGTATATTAAAACGTAAGACGAGTCAAGCTACTACGTCTCCCATTGAGCGTTTGTGTATGAAACCTCCAATCACTGAGCCTAAAACTATGTGTGCTGTGCCGTCAATGGCAAGCTGAAGATAAATACTACACTTTGTATAACTCTAGAATAATGAATAATACATTACATACATGGAAGAGTGGCTGGGCTGTCGCTGGTCCAAGTCCAGCACGGACCACAGTATTGAGTGTGGTCTGATAGCTGTAGAGGTGGCAGTTCCACCTCCTGGGCACTGCCAGAGTGCTCTTGAGCAAGGCATCAAACCCCTAATTGCTCCCGAGGTGCCGCTATGTGGCATTATCATCTCTCCACATTTCAGGCCTGTGTGGAAAACGTGTGAAAAAAGAATTTGCCCATCAGGATTAATAAAGTTAATTTTCTTCTACATTCAGCAATTAAAATAAATTAGCTTTTGGGTTAATTTTGAATAAATTAAGGAATTACAGTATGGTAGGATGGTCCTGATTGCAACAACAGAGCGTTCAGAAAGTACTACAGCTCTGATTTCCATCTTTGGTTCACTTCTCCGTAGCAGCAGTCCCTGAGGCTCTTGGTTACTGTACTGTTTAGCAGTCATTTGCCATTCAGAATGAATGAAATTCCAAAATTCACACCCAAAATTGGACATTCACACATGCTTTTTATAAAAAGTTGAATTTGTATAAAGTGTATTTATAAACTTTCAAGAAGCTTAATGCCCAACACTGAATATCTGAACAAACTGACACTATAACACCGGCTAAACTGTCTAGCTGCCTGGACAAATGCAGCTATTTCTACCACTACTGGTTTCTTTAACAGAAGGAATAGTGGCTATAAAAGACTTCTTACTTATATAACTAATGTTAGGCGTTTGTGCTTGATTGCCCAACAAATTACTAAACAGTGAATCACAGAAATATTTGAAATTGAGCACCCTTAACTACAGTATGGTCAAATTAGCCAGGGGACTCCCCTGTTTCCTGTTGTGTTGAGAAATGTTAAGGTTATCGAGATGACTTTTAAATGTCAGCTTTACAATGGGGAATATGCTTCCACCCACTGCTCTGTGAGAAGTTTGAATAGACAGGAACTTTTTTCTGCTGTGAAAATGTGTTCACCATGAAGAAGAAAACTACAGCCTTTCTATGACTACCTCTTAAACTAATAGGGGGTGAGTATTTCATATTCAAAAGATTGGATTTTTTGGTGGAGTACCACTTTAAGACACTTCAAAGCTTGTCTGGAAGTTAAAAATAGGATATATGAGGGGCCACCCAACCCCTTCCATGCCGTTTCTCCCTAGAAAGTCAGAGCCAGTTTCAAGGTTCTGGTCTTTATTGACACTGTAAGATGGAGGCATTACATCCCAGTTTGAAGCTCATGTTACCTGGTTGAAGTTTTCATAAAACACGGGGGTCTTGTTACGGAGCCAGACTTATTACAAGTGAAAGGGGATAGCCAGCGGTGGAGCTTTCAATAACCAGTGTTGACTAAACATCACGCTCAGTGGGGTCAAGCTAAACCTCTGCATTAATCCTCCATATGGTGTATGTGTGTGAGATTATCTAGCTAAAATATCCTCCTCTGACACACACACACACACACACACACACATCCTTCTGTGCTAACACTGTCTTGACAGATGACAGGCTTTTTTGAAATGCAGAGTATACTGCAGCCTGTTAGATTTCTGTCAGTATCTGTACACATCTCTCTGCTATGCTTCTAGAAGCAGGCTGTTTTTAACCTGAGCCCCTGAAGGTGGCTCCCTGGTCAGCTTAAAGTAGTCTCCTCTGAGCCTCCGCTATCCCCAGATTGTCTGAACTCAACTCTAACAATGGAGTGACTGAAGCACTTTTTACTGCCTGAGGCTGAATCTAGCAAACATGGCTAAGCTAGGGTGTTGTGAGAATGATACTAGGCCATCTCTTGGTTTAAGACGTACCACCCTGATTGATGCTGACTGTCTGTTTTATAGCCTGCAGGGAATTCTAATACTTGCCTCCAGCCTCCCATGTGAGCTCTGTCCGAAACAGCGTTCTGTGATCCAGAACATCCTATAAGCTAGCCCTCAGTACACCTTGATTAAAGATATATGCTACATTTGACAGCCTAAGGAAAAGGTATGTAAAGCTAGATTCTATGAGAAATCTTTCAAAACTCCCTCCAGACAAGGCTTTAAAAAGGAAATGCTGAATCATTTCACATTTTAACGCTTTGATCATTTTTATGGTGCTTGACAGTCCATTTAAAAAGGTCCAGTGTGTAAAATGTAGGAGGTTCTATGGGCAGAAAAGACATTCATACAAATGTTTTCATTCAAAGTTACCATAGAATGAACTGTTACTATCTATAGTGGGAGTGGGTCCTCTTCTATGGAGTCCACCATGTTGAACCTCTGTGTTTCTACAGTAGCCCAGAACAGACAAAGCTAACACTGGCTCTAGAGGCAATCAAAAAGATTGGTTGAGCTTTATTATGCAATGGTTCCATAAACCAAACGTGTGTCATTCATATCTTTAGGCAACATAATTATATTTATTATAGCTTTTTTTGTATTCTCAACAGGGCTATTGGTGCACTTCTGAAACTATTAGTTGATTAATAGATTAGTGATCCCTTCTTTCCATTTTATAAATGTCAATTAAATATGTTGCATCTTGTTTGGGTTGCTGATTTATGATGGGCATTGTTAGTAAATTATCATGATCAGGGCCATAATAATGAACTGCTTTGCCTCAAATATCAGGTGGATCATTGTGTAAGCTTCCGGATCACAGTTTCTTAACACAAGGGGTAGTGCCGAGAGCCAATAAACATATTGGTAATTAAAGGAAAACTGAGCTCATCAATTCTCTTTAATTCAGTGAATTTCTTTGACACTTTGAGCCACTGCACCACAAAAATATTGTAATTATTTAATAGCCCTTAAGGTAAGGCTTACCCTAGGCTAACTAGAGCTTGTAATGCAAATTACCTAATACCTAATGCAATATGAGGTTGGGATACTACATTTTAGCTCAAGGCTTTCCCCTCATGAACTTGATCTGCACAGGGAATAGTCTCGAGCCAGACCAAGCAAAGCATTGAGGACAAACCTTTGGAAAAGCGTTATAGGTTAGACTGAGTGCTGCCAGCCTCACCAGATCTCCTGGGGACTGGGATAGGTGTGGTGGGAAAATGTTGCCAAAACTCCTGGCATGCATTTTCCCTCATATAGCATTGTACTGGCTGACAAGCAATGCCATATACTTGTCTTTAATGTTTCCATACATACCATAGCCACCTTTGACGTAAACAGAGGATTAGTATTATCTGGAAACATGACAGGAGGTTGTGAGGTGTAGAGTCACGTTCAGAAAGAGGTAAGCAAATCTGTCAAATCTCTTTAAATCAACTGTGACAAAATGCCCCTGAAATTTGGCAGCAAGGATGGCGAAGATATTTGGGCAAATGGCTTCTCCGGCTGGCGTTGTGGCTTGGGCGGTATACTGACCCAAAGGATCCTGTTTGCAGTTTAGCGTCAAGGTCCTCCTGGCAGATCCATTAGTCTCGGCTGATGAAACAGGAAAAAAAAGGGTATTTTTCCCCACATATATTCCCCCCTGTCACTGTGGCCACAGAGTAGAAGGCTAGTCGTTTAGAATTACAATTCAATCTCTGAGATGATATCAGAAAGTAGGGAAGAAAACATCTGTGGGATTACAGTTCACAAGGCCATGTGTTCTACACAACATCAAGTATTTGTTGTACAGTAGAGAGCTAACAGAAAATGAACGGAGAAAGGGAGAGTTTACATAAAGAGGTCCCCTGCTAGACTGGAACTTCAAGCCGGAGCTTTACAATTAAATGTACATTTGGCACTTAATAAGCCAACAAATAAGGTTATGCATTCCTAGGATGTGCACGCCACAAATTACATCATCACGTTTCTAGCTTCGCGCCACCAGTCCCCACTTCCCAACTTTTGTGACTAGGCGCCCATTGCGCACATGGGGCATGCTTTCTCTCACTTGTTGTGAATACAAAAGTTCCAAATACTGACAAAAGCAACTAAATTAAAAAGTAAAGTTGTGAATTCATATTTCAATTCATCATTTTAAAAAGCTCGCCAATTTGCGTTTACAATTAATTACAATTCTTTCTTGCCATTGAGGAGAGGTAGAGCAGAGTGTGCAGCCATGTTTGGTCTATGGCGATCTTACCATAGCATGCTTACTAATTTGTGCTTTTTCACAAAATGTTTTGTTTGTTGGCATTTCAGAGAAAATACTGCAACGGATAGCACGTTGATAATGGATGCCTCTCACGCAACAGGCGCAGGCCACCGTGTTCAGTGCTAGCATCAACAAAACTTTACTCGGCATGCTCACTTTCCTTGCAAGATTAGTAAAACCTAGCAGTAGAGGTCTTAATCCAGAACAAACTTTTGATTGAAAGAAAAGAGACCTGATCCGAAAGGGATCTGAGGTTAGTCAGGCCTGATCCAAATAGATCAATGTATAATTCAGCCAAAGTGCGGACTTCTACTTGGCAGGCAGTCATATTTCTAGTCATGCTTTAGCAGGCTCTAGAGATGAAATTGTCTGTCTGTCAGTCAGTTGACCACTTTGGTGCAGACTGAAATATCATAAAATATACTTTATAGATTGCCATGAAATTTAAAACAGATACCAATGGCACCCCGGAGGATAAATCCCAATTACTTTGGTAAGCCTCTGACTTTCCCTCTAGCACCATCATCTGGGCTAAATTTAAATTTGTCCAATACATTGTTTAATGACTGATTGCAAAACTGATTACCTTTTTTCAGCCTCAACTGTACTTTGTGTTAAGCACTAATTAGCATATGTTAGCATGCTAACATTATAATGAATATCATGCCTGCTTAGCTAGTTTATGTTAATATGCTAATGTTAGCATATAGCTAATGACTGCTGTGTGAGTATAGCTTCACAGAGCTGTTAGCATGGCTGTTGACTCTTGTCTTGTTTATCTGCAAATAATTGCTTGTTTTACATTATGCATAAGATTGACTATAATAGGACAATCTGGATTGTATCAGGTAAATTGTCAATCACAGAAAACAAAATACATTTTCATTTCAAAACTTGTAACAACCTTTTACTAATTGTACTGCTCCATTTGCCAAATCTGCTATTCCAAGTACTATCTGACACAGGTCGGTGGCTTTAAAACACACTGACCTCTCCTCTCTGTCTCCTTCCCATCACTGCCTCCTTTTAGTCCAACACACCATATAATTTAACTGGTCACATATGCAGATTTATTTTCTCCAGCTGGGACATTCCTCTCTCCAGACGCTCTACGGTTCCCATGTCCGAGGAGGAACCAGAGGGAGAAAACCAGGACAGTGGCCCAGACAAGGCCTCTACTCCTCTCTCAGGGACGATTCCGGCCTGTCCACCCCCCACTCCCTTGGTGCTTCATAAATCACACTTTACTGAATAGGACAGGCAAGGATACATAGACACAGATTTTACACAAACAGAGGCATAACCACCCATGCAAACACATCCACATACACACTACACCCCCTTCTCACACACAACTTGTGATTCAACCAGTTTTCACAATGACAAAGGGTCTTCTCGACACAGTGAAACAGCTCGGTCTAGACTTGCAAGGGCAATAACTTCTCACAGGGCAAAACAACAACATCCGACTCTGGAGTTGAACCCATAATTATAGCAGGTCAAGCCTGCAGACACTTAAAAACTGCTTGAAATATTCTGCGTTGGAAGGAGGAGCAGCATATTAATGCATGATACCATCTGTGCTAAATATGTGAAGCGGGGAAAAAAAAATCAGTATTTGAAGAGAAAAGTAGGCAAAATATGGATTTCAGCCTTGCTCGAGAGACCAGGAGGCTGCAGTAAAACCTTGAAAGCAGGAAGGGGGTTGTGGGATACTATATGAGCGCTCAGATGTGTTTGTCTTGGCATAGCCTCCGAGTGATGTCATCATCACCATCATCATCATGGCTGTTGCTCCACTTCTTTGGCCCAGTAAATGACGAAAGCACACATATCCAGCTCTTGGATTCCTCTGGGTTCAGGAGTTGCTCATATTGCTGCAAGTGCTTCAATCGATGTTCAAACGTTATGGAGCACGGAGAACGGAGCTTTTAAATTGGTCTGGTGAGCAGATGCTGTCAGGCCAGATATTCAGACATGGGCTCGCCAAAGAAAAGTGCTGTGTGGCTAAGGCACACTTATGAATGTTAAACAAAACTCACTGATCCATGTACCTAACTCCAAAGAGTTTCTGGTAATCAAAGTTGCATGAGAGAAACTAATCCCCCTCTTAAGTCAAGAGTTAACAGGAACACTTGACATTTCAAAACCTCACAAACAAAGCTGAGGGGAGAGACGGAAATTAAGACATCCACGTCCTCGGAGTCAATCTTGAGAAGACATCAACTTCCTCGCGTAAGGGTTTGACCCGAAAGCCACATCACAAAAGAAATAATTTCCCACGCAACTTCTTCACTCTGTCGAAACATTTAACGACTATCTCATTTATGCTGACAGGGGGGACAAATTGGAAATGCACCAAATGTGATGTGAATCATACACAGAGACTACGAAATGACAAGCTGGTTCAACACTAAAACGGACTTGTTAAGGAACATAATCGCTCAAAGATGTGCGAGCAAGATAGCTCAAAGGGAATTAATTCACACATGTAGTCAGTGTATAGATAAGAGCGGAGAGAATGACGGGATTATTGGTGCCAAGCTTTCTGCTCAGTTCTCTTGAGTTGTGCAAGCTGCTGGCTGTCAGTGGCTGCTTGCATGGAAAATGAGATCCAGCTCTGGGATTGCTAAACAGACTTTCCACAGGAGGGGAGGCAAGGTGAAAAGTGAATCGCTGCATCTCTTCCCGATACAAACACTGACTGACTCAGACTAACAGACTCATCAGCACTGTTAGTCAAATACTGTAACTGTTCACTGAGGCACTAGTACACTACTGTTAACATGACACCTCTAACAGCCTCCAAAATAGAAAGCAACCGATTAAACATCTCAAGTCTCACCTTTACTTGACATTCTTATTGCAAGAGACTGGCCCCCAACCATAACACTGACTTTCTGCCACACTCTTCCCCCACACACACTGACTGCTGCCAGCCAAACAGCACCTCCAGGTGGTGCCAAGCCCCAGCTAGGAGATCAGGAGATTGGAAGAGACTGAGGGAGAGCAGAGGGAGGCTGGAGTAGGGGACCCTTACGGACAAAGGAGGGAGTTAAATCAAGAGAAGGAAGAGGGGGAGATGTGCTGAGTGAGCATGCCGCTCTGTGTATGTCAGGAGTGTGTTTATGCTACTAATGTGTACTCAGAGAGAGGGAGATACAAACAGGAAGAAACAAACCAAATGTCAGGCAGTTCTCTGAGCGTGTCAGCTTCAAACAAAGCCACATTTGAATCTACCTTTCACACAATATATGTTTAACAAACACACAAAAATGCAAGAATCCACTCACCACTTTCGCTCTTCTCAATCACGTCCACCGTCTCGCCGGCCTTGAGGCTGATCTCCGAGTTCTCCTGCCTCTCGTAGTTGGCCACGGCCACGTACTGCTCCAACACCATGGGCTCCGAGCTGTCAATCCCTGAGGGGAAGAAACAGGCTGTCAACCACCTGCCTGCCGTGGCGCCCCGCGAACGACCGCTGCAACCAACTACGCCGCTGTGCACCCGGTATGCCGCCATCGGCCAACCCCCGCTCCCTCCTGCCCTGACCAATCAGAACACAAGCTCACGCCTTGGTTGCATAGTCCCAAACGTCTGGCCATATAGCTGAGACGGACCCCCCAGCCCACAGTGAAGGACTGAGGAGCATCGGAAGGAATCAAAACAAAAAGAGGGAACCGGATGGAAATGTTTGAGGGGGCTGCATCTCGTGCCTAAAGTGGAGCCATGACCTGAACCAAACTCTAAGATCCAAAAGGGAAGAAGCTGAGAAGTCAAAAGAAGAAGGAGAAACAGAGGAGCTGCTAGTGGTTGGAGGGGAAGACTGGGGAGCGAATGAGTGGAAGAATGGTGAAGTTTCCCTGTGGAAAATCAACAGTGTGGTTGAGGGGAAAGGCCTCCCCTCCACTGCCTTTGGGAGCCAGCCGTTGGACAGCGAGTCGGGAGGGGGGGTGAACACACCAATCATGGTAGTCGGCACTGCTGGCCTTAAATAGAAACATATGAGTGGAGTAGAGAAGGAGAGAGAGAGAAACAGGGAAGGAGGCTGGGTCCATGTTTATGTGAAACAAAAGAAGAAAGCATTTCAGTTGGGGTTAGGCTGCTCTGTTTTCTCTCTCTCCTCTCTGATGTTTAACCTTTTCAGTGCCAGCAGTGATTTCGTTTACCGACTTCACGTGGTGAGACTCTGATCTGAGTTGCACACATGCCTATTTGCTTGTTTGGCCACAGAGAGATGACACACACTGATTCAAAGGGACCTTTCAGCGGATTATGCTTCACAAGCTGTATCAGTGACACTGATACAGCAAGGACAAATAAATGGATCTTGTGTGGCCAAAAAAACAAGATTTAAAGCAAAAAGACTGCACTCATATCTGTCCAACAATTTGTTCAAACAGTGACCTGACTCCAAACATGACTCAAATGAGGTGGCCAAGAGCTGATCGTAACAAATCATCAGATGCGTCCCAACAGATGTACTGATGACGTTTCTCAACATTTAAAGACATTTATTAAAGTGAATCATTCAACATTAGTGCATGACAGCTGCAGTTAAAGAATAAGTTAAGTGTAAGTTAAAGTATGATTAAGGTTAGGCAATTAAAAGATGGTTATGGTTAGGGGCAACATTATCAACAATGTTAACAAGCAACTTCACACCCACTTTAAGCCTGAACCCTGCTTCATCACAAATGCAAAACTTTTCTGAAGTTTTAAAGATATAACTGTGGGTAACAGCTAAGGCTTTCTTTTCTTGCTACAAGAAATTAAAAGCAGAGACTTCAATGTGAACTAGATGGCGAAATGTCGCACTACGTACGTCATACATTGTTCACCAATTTGTGGGGGGACTAGATGACAAAATAGCTGGGTCTGAAAAAGGGAAAATAACTGTTGTAGTGAACACTACAAAATAGTACCAGGATCAATTGATAGTGTCAGAAAGGTACTATGTGTAATTCACTAACTCAATTAACGTACTAACTGGAATTTAGTGTCAAGTTAAAGGAATAGTTTAACATTTTACTTGCGTTCTTTTTGCAAGTAAGTAAAAAAAGCAAGAGAAAACAAACATTCCTACAAGCACCTCTAAAGCTCAGGAATGAACATGTTGAGGCTCAAACAGAAATGCTGGAGCTACTTCCTGCCAAACAAGACTCGTGGAGTTTGGAGCCATCATGCCTGGCAACCTGAACTACAGGTGGTGACGGTGTACAGATGTGCTGGGCAAACTTCTGTTCATCGAGGGATAGTTTTCATTATATAGCATATTTTTAACTTTGGATAGGCCCAGGCTAGCAGTTTTCTTTGCTTACACTTTAACCGTGTCCTGAATCCACCAATTGGTCAAGTCTTCTCATCTAACTCTCAGAAAGAAAGCAAAAAAGCAAATCATGTTGGAATACCCCTTTAACAAAGCTAGCACTAATGTTGGTGTGACTGAGGATGTGAACCCTGGTCATAGCTGTTCACCAACTTATGGCACCAAATGATGACACTGAATGTAAATTAGGGTTGGGCGATTGGACGAATATATCGGCTATCTGTGATTGGTTAGGGTTAGAGTCGATCACCGATTGTTTTTTTTGGTCGATTGTTGTTGTCGTTTTATTTTGCTTATTTATTGGTCTGCCTCCAAAGAACACATGAGGAGCACAGTACTCCCACTAAGCCAAAGAATGAGGTGTGAATATGTCTACAATCGCTGGTTGTTGGGCTGAAAGTGTTATTTTTTTTTTTTACATATAATGTAAACCCTGCAGTGCAGTATTGTCCTAAATTGTCCTTTATGACAGCACCAATGCTTGTCTGAAATGCTATTGAAAGGAACAACTCCAATAGCACAGGTGACCTGTAGTGCCTTTTAAAACACGTTGGACCTCCATTTGCCACAGCAGGTGTAGAAGAAGAAGCATTTTGCAAGTTGTTTTGGTGGAAACTAAAACTGGATCACATGTATAGAAAACATGCAGATGACAGCCAGAGATCCTGCTGAGTGTGTTTAGTGGTTGGCTTGCTAGAATTAGGCTACCAGCTGATGCCTATCAGACTTAAACAGACACATTTTGGCAACAAGAGATGGGAGATGAAACGTGTAACATTAAAAAAAGATACCGAACATCATACATAAAGGGAACAGGCGCGTCAGCACCAGCAGTGACACAATACAGGCATCAGTCTCTGATGAGCTCTGGCTAATTACTGCGGCTAAGAAGAAAAGTTATATCACACGTTGTCAGCAAATCTCTCCATCTTCCCACTTACGACTGCATCTGAACGCTGGATTCTCTGCTGTCAGCCTCTTTGTCAATTTGTAAATGGGATAAGACCTTGAACATGAGTTGTATTGTAAGCGTTAAGCTGTGCATATCCTGCACGTTGGACAACACTGTCCTAAAAGATCTAAGAGTAGATCTCACTAGCTTAGAACCAATCGTCACTAACATTAAATATCGTGTTTACTGTGCAGCTAATATCTAAATACCATATCTTCACAGTGGTCTTGTAACATCTTTAGGAGAATGAAACAGGTTGCAGTGCCCTCATGCATTTAAGCAGCCTGGAAGAATTAAAAGTGGTATAAAGCTTTTGCGCAGTGCTTAAAATAATTAAGCATCTCCACAAGTTGTTACTCGTGTAAACAGGCAGGGATCACCAGGGATTGCTCGTAACCTTACTTCCCCACTGGGCGAGGCCGGGCATTCATCTCCGTCATTCTTTAGCTTTCTCCCAGGAGGCAAAATAAAGAAAAGGAACATATTGCGGAGAACGTTAAGCAGCCTATGTGCAGGGAGCAATCAAAGTCAGCCTGAGGTAATAAAGCAGCGCAGATCCAGCTATTTAAAAGCTTTATGCTGTTGTAATGGCAACCACGCCTTGTTGAGAAGTAGCATGAATCCTGAAGACCTGTTATACTCTGCCTTCAATATTCCAATACTTTAATTGCACATGATTTCTTGATTAAATTAGGGTAGAGCGGCTTTCTCAAAGTTCTGCACTTTACGGTCATTTTTTGTTTGACTGAGTCTGTTCAAAGGGGGGTTTGTCTTTGTTGTTCCTAACTCGTAATGATACACTGACAGTTCTAATGGAAGGAAATAACATGTATGTGTGTTTCTCCAGCAATGCCTCAATTACAGTTAAATGTCTCTGAGAATATTGGCTAAATGTTCACCAGATGGGCAAATCTGTGATTGTTTTTGTGTCAGAATGTGCATTTGTGTTGAGGAAAATGTTCTTTTCCGGTATGACTATTTACAGTGCAGACAATTTTGATTTCACTTCTCTCTCGACTCATCATTCCTAGTACACCCACAGTGGAATGAGGTCACGGGCAGTGATCTTAAGCCATGTAGTAGACAAACGTAAGGAACCAGACTTGACACCTCATTTCAGTCTGAGATGCTTGGCCACATGCAGACCTAATGTCCATGCTCAGGGCCTCTGGCACTGCGCCCAGCTGTTGCGTTGGCAACCCAGGTCTGCGGAGATGGATGGACAGACAGCAGAGAAAGAGAGGGTGAAGAAGAGCAGATGGGTGGAAGCAGGGGAAGATGACAGCGCATGCGAAGCAGATGTCGAGAGAAAGCTTAAGTGTGAAAAGAAATAAACTGAGCAACCTAAAAAGGATGCAGCTGGCACGTCGCTTCGCTCTCACACGAGCACAGTTAGTGCATGCATATTCAACATGTTGACACAGACACACAGGGCTACCTGAGGCCTCTTTCCTCGGGCTGTCTGTAAAGCCGTACATCCATACTGCAGACGAAGAGAAGGAAGGAGAGAAGCAGAGAGAGATTATTCAGTTTGACAGCATGCAGAAGCAACAGTATGGCAAAGCACACCTTCATCACACCTACTGAGCACAAAATATAAAGAGGCAGACTTAGCACTGGGTCCAAAGTCTGAGCCCGCTCATCTGGGAGTGATACACAAAGCCTGAGTGTTTTTAAGCTCAGTGTTTTCCTCATGCTGAAGAGAATAAAGTGCATCTGAGGGCAAGTTTCTGGCCAGTGTTTTGGTACTGTATATTACAAACCCTCCCTCCTTAAGACTGTAAGAAACCCGCTCCGCCCTTCCCATGATCCCCTTCCCCCCCATCTCTTCATATATTTCTCCATCCCATCCCTCTATCTGGACCTCCTGGAATGCCTGAGATGGGCGTCAGCCACTTCTAAAGTCAGATCCCCCCCCCTCAAAAAACATCTCAGCCCCTAACCAGGAAATTAAACGCCATGCATCAGAGGAGACAGGGACAGAGGAGCTGGTGACCAAGATTTGGGGTGCAGCAAATGAAGCTACCTTGGAATATTTGAAGGAAGCCATGATTTGAAGCTTGATTTGAGATCTATCAGAGCAACATTTTATTTTAGTGTCTGGATGACATCTTATCCTGGAAGTGAGCCAATGTTAGGGCTGCAGCACTGCCGGAGAGACACATACACATAAAAATATGAAGGAAATGAAGCAGGACCTAGGCAGGGCAGGCTACTGAGAATAAGAAGGAATGTGCTCGACAACACTTCAAGAAATGTCCATCATCACATACACTTGTATTTGGCCTTTACATCTTGTTTTGCAAAAATAATGAATTACTTGTTTAAAAGGAACCAATATTGTTTCAAGAGCTTGTTTTAAGAAAAAATTTGCATCAGCTTTGTTTTATGTATGGAGATCAGTGAATGTCTGTCCCCCTCGGAGTGTCAGCTTAAATGTCTGCAGATGTATATGGACTTTTGCAGTATAAACAAGCACAATGGGAGGTTCTCTTACAAATAAGGGTTAAGGAAAGACTGAAAAATATCATATTGCGATATTTTTGTTGTAATATTATGTCAATTTTCAAAAACACTATATATTTTTGCATTTAAATCCCCAACAGCAGTATTAAAGGACCAGTGTGTAGGATTTAGTGGTATCTAGTGGTGAAGTTGCAGTTGCATTTGGATACAGCTCAGCTTGTCTAAGTGTGTGCAGTGGCTGCCAAACTCGCAAAAAACAGTAAGAGTCTTGAGTTTAGAGTCTACAATACGTTTTTTTGGTTCTGGGCTACTGTAGAAACATGGAATTTCTGCCAATAGATCCTCCTAAATGTTACTAGACCTTTCAAGCATAAACTGAGGGCTACAACGTTGTATGTTACAGAGATTGTGACAAATACAAATGCAGATACCACTGTTCTGGTTGCACAAAAACAATTTAAGCATATGGTGGTGTGTTCTTTATAATATGACAGTTTCCCTAAAATTATATTTCTTTTTTTAAAGTTGCAATATATCGGACAGTTACAGTACCGCAACACATCACAATGTATTGAATCGTAACCCTTATATCGTGATACGCAACGTATCACCGGATTCTCGCCAATACACAGCCCTACTTACACAATTTAAACTGGATTCTCCAGGGGCACGCAGGCTAAACACACCATAACTAAGTCATCTCACAAATCTCATTTGTGAGATACTGTAGATTTCAGGCACCCATTAGAGCTGCCCTGAGTACCCAACAGTAGGCCAATTTCAAGACAATAAAACCACTAATTTGGATTTATTTACTGCTTTATATGTTCTATGTTGTAATACATCACTCATTCCCATCTAGCCAGTCCCAGTCCCCTTTATCTCACCGTCAACCCTAGTTATACAGTAGCACATTCATACACCCTACTCCTACCCATCCATGTTTGTCTAGGAATAATGAAGTTCCAAACAATACACATTTACAACTATTTGCTTGTATTTTACATTTCTGTAAAGCACTTTGGTCGACACCTGTGCTCTATGAATACATTTGATTTGACTTGACTTTATCCTCATGGCTGGGAAATGTGACACTGACACTGAAGTCATGCAACCGTGCTAGTTTGTTTATAGCCTAACGTTAGCTTTTTACTTCTGGCGATCGCATTACGCTTAAAAAAATCCTAAAACTGACTTTCATTTATGACATAAACCTTTGTTCACCATAGACCTTACTTTCTGCAATAATCCCATTGTCTTTCGCAGAAGGAACCAGGGCGATGCTAACTGCAAAAATACATCATCCCTGCAGCACCCTATTGTCATCAAAAAACACTGTTGTATATTGTATAATATATAATGTTAACGTCATCATACATTGTATACAAAAAATATGGATGTAGTCAAACAGAGATGGTTGAGGCAAATGTATGTGTCTGAAAAATACCTTATAACCCCAACTTTTGTTTTCACTAAAACTGAAGGTTTATGGCCTTTTAGATCTTGTTTTATCGCTCTGGGTCAATGAAATGATTCAAAACTTGTGGCAAATTTCCAAAAGTTAACAGTCATCAATCTGAAAACAGGGTGGTTTCCAAAATAATCAACTTAATCTTTTGAAGAGATCAAGTTTTTTATACTTCATGAGTATCACGCTGTACTGGATCCTGACGAGTGCTGCCCCAGCTATGAAGCCGACAGCTCCTCTCCGTTGACTCACGTGAGATAATAAAAGCCAAATCCCCTCTTGCTATCCACCAGGGCCTCAGGAGCTTTGCTGGATTGATGCTGGCCCCAGAGGGAGGGATACGGACTGGTCCCAGGTCAGTTAGGGTCAAACCCCGCTCACTAACGCCCTACTGTGATTATTACCCACCCGGCTGCTCTCATTGTAGCGTTTAACATCTGATTGATATTAACTCTGCTCCCCCCTCCTTCATGCTAAGCCACCCCCCCTCCGTACAAATACACACACACACACACACACACACACATACATAGGGATGCTTAATTCCTTTCAGGTTTGGGTGATGACGCCACAAACCAGCAGAACCAGCAATGTTTTCTCTGTCCCTTTGCTGCTGAGGGTAATTTACCTAGAATTCTGACCCCAAATGTCTACATTACCCTGCAATTGAGGGCCTGGGGACTGTGAAAAATGGCATATCTAAAGTCCTTCTCTCTAGGTTTGGATTGGAGGGGCTTATTAGCCATCTGTCTTGTTTTTCTATCGACTTAGTAGATTGTGTTTTGAAAGAAAAGTTCCTGTTACCGCACATCCCCCCTTGGCCAACCACAGTCCATCAACGAGCTGTGGCATGAGGGCTATAGGAGTGAGCTGCCTGTTGAAACTGTTCAGCATGATTAAATACCTACCAGTATATGATCTTTTTACAGCTTTGGAGATCACATAAACTTGTTGATGCTGAAACCCCCAAATTTCCTTTCAACTCACTCTTGATAATTCCAAACTGTTACTCTGATAATACTTGTAAAAAAAATAAAAAATAAAAATTTCAGCCAAGTACTCACTCAAACCTACTTTCAACCTTCAACATACAATGTTGCATCTGGGTAAAGTCCACATATGAGATACATTGTGTACTTGCTGTGTACCTTTAAACATTAACCCTAGAGTCTTCTTTACAAAAACAAAAAAAGGCAGGAGAAAGTAATGAATGCCATGAATAGATAAATCATCATCATAAAAAAGCCTGATTTTGGCACTCCCTGTATCCATCACACAGCTAGCTACAGCTGCTGTCACCACACAGCAAGACACACAGCCAGGATCTTAAATGACAAACCTCTGTCACCTGACACCAAGACAAAGGCGACCAATAACAAATTACGGCTAACCAATATTGATCCGACACTCGTGAAAAAGCACAGCAGCCGAGAGTGACACCAACGCTAACAATGTCAAACCCCAGGCAGAAGCTAACTAGTATTGATACAGCGTTTAGCAAGGAGAGAGGAGAACAACAGCGACGAAACAATTCATCCCCGACTGTGACACAAACGTTTGCGTTGACAAACGACATTTGTGTGCAGACCGGGGTGGTGGGGGGTGACAACTGACGGGCCCGCTGCTTTAGCCTTGACACAATGCTAGCAAAATACAGCCGTTAGCAATGACAAACTGCTCCCAACCCAGGCCGGGAGAGTGACGTGCTGTGGGTGCTCGCTTCAGGGTGAGGTCAAATCCCATCACAGGCCACATCTGTTCCACAGCGAGCACTGTCACTTCTGTCCAAACTCTCTCTCCTTCTCTACTCCACCTAAATCACTAGTTTTTGTTTTAAACATTACCTCCTTCAGTTTTAATGGAGGCGAGCCGCAGTGAGCACCGTCACTCCCCAGGGAATAACTCTTCCTGCTCTACCACGCTGTATTTGCTATGCCTCATGGCTATAAAGCTGGAAAAGACAATTATCATTTTTCTGCCTAAATCAATACTCGCTTTACTGTATCAGCACTGATATAACATTCTGCTGACATTATTATTGCTGCAATTAAGAGCTCAATAGTATGTTAACTGTGTAAATGTCAACATAGAGAAGGGATTTATTCTCACAGGTTCTTATATACGGAGGCCGGTAATGGAGGGTGTAAGTGTCATATAAATGTGTCTGTTGGTAGAGGAGCTCTAGATGGTACAAACAACAGCTTGCATGGCTCAAAGATCCTAATTAGCACAGACAGCTTAACAGATATGTACACACACAAACTGCCCCTGTCCACTAAATCTACACTTGTAAAAACACCAACACACATAAAGACACAATCCTCCTCCCTCCTCCGAGTAAATAGGACTGGCCACTCTGACATGGGTCTGAAATCTTATCCACTGTGCCACGTAAACAAACTAGCGCCTGTCTGACAGTCTCAACCCCTGTGGCCTCTGCAGCGCTAACCCTCCTCCATTCCTTCTGAATCTGGCCCTCACATGGAGGGGTGAGCTCCATCTGCACTCTGCAGAGCAGGGGAGGAACACAGAGCTGTGACCCCTAAAACTCCCTAGACCTGACCCTGTGCTTAAAAAACAACAACACATCTGAAATCTATGTCCCCCGCTAAGTTGAAATAAGACGAATCAGTGTTTGGTTTCCGTTGGGAGGCACCAAAAAAACCAAAATGTTCATCTTTTAAAATCCAACTTCTTTTGACGTCTTAGGTGAAATTGTTTCCACTGCAAACCCATATATTAAGATCTTGACATTTATGGCCTTCAGGCCTGTATCAGGGAGCAGTTTTATAGGGAATGACATGCACCAGAAATCCCTAGATATACCCAAACCAAGCACCCAGGAATAGTGCCAGGCTTTGAAGCCAATTTGACATAGTGGTCTAACCGTGTAATTACAACAATGGCGTCTGTAACGTGATTGAATACGGGACCAAAAAGACTTTTCCCCATCGGCTTACATTGTGAAAGAAGAGGCTATACAGTTACTGATTTGTTGAGCGTCACAACCCCTGCAAAATGACTCGTTTCACTATCAGAATTTGATCCATTCAATCCAATAACATTCTGAAAGCGTAAAAGAGCGGCACGATTAAATCATTTTATCTTCATTCAATTTAATGGAGGGCTGAACCAGAAGTTACCAGGCTCTGCAGGTGGAAGTCAAGTCTGGTAATTTCTTATCTGGATTCATGAGCCACTGAGCAACTTTCATAGGAATGAATGGAGCACTGCATCCTTTGCTGTATCCAGTTTTCTTTACATCCATGACACGAACTGGAAAACTGAGGTAAGACGAATCAGTGTTTGGTTTCTGTTGGGAAGCAACAAAAAAACAAACATTCATCTTTTAAAGTTTGTACTTTCAAACATTTTTCTCACCATTGTTACGCTGTCTTAAAATCCCATATATCAAGACCAAGACATTTATGCCATCAGGCCTTCATTAGAGGGGGTAACGTGCAACAAAGATCCCTAGAAGTTTGTCCAAACTGGAAAATTGTAGTTGCCTGGTGTGAATCTCAGACAGCTCATCCACCAGAACACCACAACTGGTTCCATTTTTTCTACTTACCAACTTGATGTTACACAATAGTGAGTCAACAAATGCCCAGTTTACATGTACTGTTCCAAACATCCCTCTGTTTTTTGAGAAGTGCTCTGGTTCAGTGGAAGTGATGCATTTATGTTTCCAGCAGAGGCAACAAGAATTTGTTTGGAGGGAACAGGGGATCAGCAGGGTGGATGTTGAAAGCAGAAATAGTCATCATGGCCAAACAGACAAAATAAAAAAACACCACTAATGTTGATAGCGCTGCTCGCCATGTGAAGTGCCTTGCAAGAATCAAACCACTGGACAAATCTTTGAGAGAATTTGACACCTCCCCTTAATTAAGGGATAGTGTTTCTTAGTTTCCACTCATGGAAATATTGCAGGTGTTATGTAACTGTCCAAAGGTTTAAAAATAGACATTCAGACACCCCCTTGCCATGCTGACTGACTTGTTACTTGAGGTTGTAACAGAGATCACTGGGTCAGTGGAGTGACATCCAACTGGGCAATATCCCAAAGATCTTGGTTGGTTGACACAAAGGCTACAAAAGCCACCTGTTTCAAAGCATAATGCACTACGCTAAGGGGATGTAAGAAAAAACACAAGCTGGCTTATCTGCGGCAGCAATCAGCCTCCAAGAAATCAGATCACTTTGAGGAATGTGGATGTAATTGAATTGGTAGAGAGCTCCCTCTGGGGCTATGACAAATCAATTCCTCACAGGAGGCGAACAGAGTTCCTGCTCTTTAGGTCCAAAAATAAACTAAAGTTGTTTACTTGAAGGAAGTTGCCCTGACCTTACTCAAAACTTTTGTGAATGAGGTAAAAATCAACGGGCCAAATTATATGAACTACTTTTTGCCTTACGGTACCCCTACTCATTACCAAATATTATCTCAAGGTATTTCCATTCCCAAACACAACCTTCAAGCTACTTAAATATCAAGACAAAGTAGTCTTTTAGGCCACCTGTAGAAAGAGAATCACATTCTCCATTAACCACAAGCTATTTTCTGCATTTTCTCTTCGATCATTCATAAGAGGTATATTTCCCCTAAATTACCTCAGCCTTGCCGTTAAGACACAAGGTTCCAAGATGCATATATTAGTGACTCACATGTACCAATGCTTTTGTTAAGCTGTAGCTAATACCCTCTAAGAGCCATACATTTGCTAAGATGGTTAATGAGCCTAGAAATCCTTGACAGTAAGGAATGGATGAATAGTATTATTGTTTAACAAGCCAGTTGTTTTGTGGTTTGTTGGCCCGTGCCACCGAATTCACATGTTAGATACAGTGGAACAGGTCCAGTACCTGTCAGTGGTTGGATGGTGTTTCCTCTATTTGCATGTGTGGCATCTAATGTAAGTATTACAGCCTTTGTTTACCTCTGAAGTATCAGGAAATTAGACCGCACAGACCAGAATAAAACCAAAACCTTTTACAAGCACGTACCTTCAAAGGCATCTCTGTTAAAGAAAACTCATTCTCTCTTCTTCCTTACTGAAAATTACTAATAAAGAATACAAAACATATGTCGTACAAAAAGCTCAACCTAGAACTTTAGCGAAGACTCTGCGCAACAATCCTTAAAAAGTCCCGACTGTCACATCAGAGAATAACGCTTTGTCAGACAGACGTTAATGACTCTATTTTGACATGCCTAGAAACTATCAGGCAATTCTGAAACCCCACCCTGGACTGCGAGGCAAATTTACGGCCAGAAGCAGAGGGCTTGACAGCTTTTTGGACTTTCTCCAAAACACAGTAAACAGTAAGTCAGCGTCCTGCAGCAGGACAAGTAAACAAACCGCACATTGACATCACATAGAGAACAGACAAGTCGCAGTGAGAGTCATATGCCATGCAGCATAACATCCTCCCTTGGATCTTACGGAGCGGTTCTATTAGGAGCAACAAGTTGAAAGAGAAGGGAGGGTGAAGTTAGCTTTAGGGAAGGATAGTTAAGGAAAACAGGTGACTTACCCGACTTGCGCTTGGAGCCATAGTCCCTGAGGGAGAAGCAACACAAGAGGGACATGGTTAGTGACAGCAGATGCCGCTCAGTCAACAACAAAGCATGCAGTCACCATATATGGATTCTGACACTCCTAAATGGCAAGAACTGGCAACTGCACTCACACACAAACATATGCATTCAATAGGCTTTAGCACACTAAGAATGCATGTGTTTGAGGGGGAGAGAAAGACAGAGAGTGAAGGATGGAGAGAGAGAGGGAGGGATGACTTTGGCCAGCTGCCCGTACTCCCTGCAACAGACACAAATTAGTCATGTGACTCCAAAGCGGCACCACCATCCTCTTCCTATACTCCTTCTCTTCCTCCCTCCCTCCCTTCTTCGTCCTGTCAGAGAGGAGAGCGACCTCTCCCCACATATAAAAGAAGGAGGATCAGTTTAAGATGCCTTGCTTAATGGATTCTAATGGGATTATGCCACAAGCCTAAGCTATATATGGTGGGGGGGGGTGACACAGAGTTGCGCTTGTGTGTCAGGTTTGCTGTGTTTGCTGTGCATGTCTGCTTTACTGCCCTTGTCAATAGTGACTTCTGGACTCAGGCAGCGTGGCAATTGGGTTAAAAAAGATAGACGGAGGGAGAGATCAGGTGAAGACAGAGCGTGCTATTTATAGAAACACAGACCTGACAATCTGTCCATCGTCACTCCCCATTCTGCCTCCCTTCCTTCCTCCTATCATATGTTTTAGGATCAATGTGTCCTTTCAGCTTTCCCATGGGCTAATCAGAACCCTCATCTAACCTCAAATTTAGCCACGTCATCATGCTGCAGCACAGTGCAAAATCAGACACAGGCAGGGCAATAAAACTAAAGCACGGTGCTGTAGTGAAGAGCTGAATGCCACTAACCCTCTCTCCCCTGTGAAATACCCTCTTTCATTTAAAAACAACCACCATATAGGTGCTGACATCAACCCCAAGAAGGAGACCAGAGGGTGAAGTGGTTTGTGGATGACTGACAACAGCATGACTCTCATTTCAGGAGAAGTACCAGATTGCAGCTGATGTCTGTCAGTACATCTCAGGATAACAGAGGAATGTGTGTGAGATAAGTGGGTGTATGTAGGCACATTGTGGACACATGTTCACTGACTTAACATCCACGGCAAACAGGCAGTGTGTTTAATTGATCATGGATTTTCCTATGAAGCCCCTTTTTCCACCGCATGGTACGGCTCGACTTGACTTTTTTGGTTTTCCATTGTGAACAGTACCTGTGGCATTTTTGGGAACCACCTCGGTCTACGTTCCAAGCAACCTGAGCCGATACTAAATAAAAGGTGACATGAAAACTCTGCAGACTATTGATTGGTAGTGTAGCATAGTACGTGTGTCTAGTCGAGCCGTAGCATGCAGTGGAAAAGGCATATGGTTCAGGATCATCTACAACGCTGCGAGAGAATCCTTGATTGGGACAGTTGACCTTGCTGGCCCTGTGAAACAGTCCATTTCATTAATGAGGGACCTCTCATCTTGTCAGGTTCGAAAGATTATACCGCAGTGCCAGGAGAGCAGAAACTGCTCAGGGCAGCGTAGCCTGCAGTCAAGGTAGTGCCCTCTCGCTGCATGAGGTTAATGAAAACCTCCTCTTGGCTCTTGCTGTGACCGCACTCAAGCTAATAGAGAGCCACACCGACATGTTCGCTGGCCGTGCACATGGACACACACAGATACACAAGTGCTCTACAAGGAGACAGACAAGACAGCACACATGCATGAGCAAAGGCCATGTCTTATTTCAGATACAACAGCTCTGGATTCTTTAGTGTCCCTATGCCTGTCCTAGCTCTCTTTTTCTCTATCCCTTCATCCATTCCCCTGTGCTCTGATGTATCTGTCTCTTTGTGACTGGCCACAGCAGATGAATAAAGCCTTTATACGGACCTCTTCACCAACATCACTGTGTGCTAGCAACCAGAATATGCTTCATTGTCACCAAAGTGGGACACAGAGAGAGCGGGACTTGACCCCTTCGCCTCATCCCATCCGTCTTGAGTTATGTTGGATGCACAACGTCAAATACATGGGCAACGGATAACAAGTCAATGGCCAATGACTTTGAATGAGTTGTACTGCAGAGTGTCTGGATATGTCTCAGTGGAAAGTATGCTGTGGACAGACCGAGCCTCAGAGTTGGCAGGATACTTGCCAGGATGTTTGCCCTTTTCGCTCTAGGCTTGCCGCAGTGGCACTAAAGATGCTGATATCCTCTGTTCGGGCACAGCGGAATGTTTTACATTTCCAGGGAATGTTAACTGCTGTGTTCTAGCTCAAACACATTGTGAAATATAAAGCTATGGTCTAAAATTAACTCATACCTTCAATTTCATTCTGAGGTAGTTTTGACTTTAGTGTCACAAAATACTTCTTTTGAAAATTGGATGTCTAACATTGGAACATACTGGCTCCTCTGTCACAGAAGCTTACATTAACAGAAAAAACTCCTATTAATTTCCACTTTTCCTGATAATTAATTTAATTTCCCAACATAAGAAACATGAACCTGTAGCGTTTATATGTTTTTGTTCTGGTCCAGCCTTGTAGGACTTAACAGGGCAGTAGGGATTCAGGTCATCTGGTTTATTATTATTTGACCCTTTATGAACCCGGATTCCTGCCTGGGTCATGAACACTAATAAATGCTTAGAAGGACAGTGATGAAATAATGTAACATTTCATTTATTTTTCACTCCATTTACTTTGTATTTGTTTTTTCAGCGGTACAGAAATGTACGGTAGCACATCTGTTATGAATAAAGGGAAAAGCCTGCTCAAGTTACAGTATATTTACATGACATATTTTATATGCATGCTGGATGCCTACTGAGTTAATTGAACAAGCTAACTGTAAATGACCTCGCAGGGTGACAATACAATAGGTGTAAGTGTGGGACCTGGAAATGGTTGGTTGTAACTTATCAAGGAGGTGAGGACAGGGGCCAATGAATGAGTTTTGTTTGGTGGAAAACAGCAGCAGCATGAAAAGCACTTTGCTGTAGCAAACTCCCAGGGAGCCTGTTAAGCTATTCATGCTGTGCATGGTTTGAAAGACAAACACAACCTCGAAGCTCTATAAACAAGTCCCAATCAAGAAAAAAGTAGTGGCATAAGCAGTTTCTGGTCCAACTGTACAGGTCTACACAAATCACTCAGCCTTTAAATGAAGGCCTAAACTGACGCGGTGCTGCATTTGATTCTCTGGGGTTAATTGTTCTTGATAAATGATCAGGCGCAGTGTAAATACAGCGGTTAATCCCGACACATAAAGTGACTGCTGATTGGATCAATAGCATGTGCTTTTACTGTTGTCATGGAAAGCAGGTCGAAGTAGAGGTTAGCTTGTATCACGTGTGGGTGGTTATTAGCATTAAGCATTCACAAAGGGCTTTAGAACAACATGCCTGCATGACTCCCAACCATGAGCCCAACAAAAACAGCTCAGGAGGTTGAATGTTAGTCAACACACATTAGCCATGCAGCTAATTAGCACCAAAGTGAACTTAGTTTTGAGCAAGAAGAGACATTATTTCTGGAACAAAGTTAAAAAAAACAACAACAGATGTTTAGCTTGTTCGCAACGCAGCTAACATTTAACATTACATTACGGCATGCCAGTGGGAGTGCAGCTGGATATTGTTGGCTTTATTTTTAGAGGTATGGTTTTGGAGGCATCTGCAAAGCATTAGGGCACAAAGGAGGGGCAGGGGAGGGCAAAGCGTAGAGTGAGGGTGGGATGATGAGGAAGGAGAGCAGAAACACAGGGTCCAGACTCTATTCAGTGACCCAAGTCCCTGAAGCTGAAATAAAACTCTTCCCTCGGGGGCTGAGCAACCAGCTCCGGCTGCCAACTCTTTTCCTATGTCTCGTAGAGGTATGGAGAGGAGGAAGCGCGGGGTGAAAGGCGACGTGAAGAATACACACTGCAGCGGTGCAGAAAGGGGTGTTTTATGTGTTTTAAGTGGAATCTGAAGGCCATTTTTTTCAGCTGGTAGAGAAACACCACACTGGTCCTGCTGACTGTCTCAGTTGAAAGATTTTAAATGTTTTAAGTATACTCATACAGTATGAAAAACATACAGGTTTTCACAGTAGTGAGGTGATCTTCGGGCTCACGTCAATACCATACAAATGAGTTGAAGATCTACTGTGAGCTCTGGTATGTGCGGTGATGTGACTAACATTCACACACCTGTTTTCCTGTGTTTCATAAATTAAGTGAAAAAACTCTTTGTGGTGACAGATTATTACATACACAGATGTTGATGTTATTTTGACAGCAGCACTGTTTACAAGTATGCACTAAATGACCAAATGGCATCTATCTGTTAGTATGTGTGTATAAATCTGTCAGACACACTAAAGAAAGGTATGTATACCCTGAAGAAAAACATCAACAGATGGGCCTGTTGCCTACATAAGAACACACACATACACACTCACACACACATTTCGTCACACTTTTCATCACATACTGACATTTGGTCACAGTGTATTCACTGAATACAGCTCCATGGAGCGGGAGCACTTCCATGCACGTCTTATCCGTTCCAGAGCTCGGAGCTCTAGACATTGATTGTCAAGCCGAAACAAATGTGAGTGAGTATCGTGAGGCAGGCCATGTGGTGTAAGGGTCAGGCAGGTCAGCTCAGTGGTCAGCTGACCACACAAGTGTTACTCAACATATTTTAAACTATTTGCTCGTGAATGCCAGTCCCTCAAATTCACACTATTACACACAAGTAAATCAGGCCTTCTGTTTTTCATACCGTCTGAGTGCTGCTGAACGAGGAGTATGTTGGCTTTTAAGAGTGAACAAAATGAGGTTGTTAGCTGTATTAATCCTCTCAAAGAAAATCACTGGGGGCCAACGCCCCAGAACCACTTGCCCAAGTGAGCCAGTGGCAAAGAACATTATTTTTGGACCTTGATCATAGTTTCTGTCCACAGACAGAGAAATAGCTTGAACTTTCCATTTGTTTTACACAACCTCTATGACTATCCCTCTTGTGTGCTATTTTTCTTGTTCGGATCTTCAGACTGTTCAGATCTTAGACCTGGAAAGGTAGCAAAGCCCAATTTCCCATAGAGTTCTGTTGCTCAGGTTTCGGCTGGTATTCGGTGCTTGATCCTTGTTATGCTTCCTTGCAATTCTAGTAGTATTATTAGTATTAAATTCTTAAAATATACTTTCAGTAGCTTAAAAATGTAAAACAAACATAAGAACTGGCCCATGAGTGCAATGGATTTACTCGTTAAGATAGTAGGTTGGCTGATAAAGGGCTAATCAATGTGTTTACAAGAATTAGCATAATGCCAGCAAGTTAATGACTCTCAATGGCCCCCTGCGACGCTAGCCTGCAAGACCAGTAAATAAACACTTCCCGAGATTATCGTCTTAGCCTCTCTCTCCCTCCCTCGCCTTGTCCCAGAACTCCACACCCCAGTTCATCCCAAAGCGTCGCTAAATCCGGACCTCAGCCCTAACCCTCCTTACCCACAGGCCCACCTACTCTAAGCCCCTCAACGGCCCCTGTCTTTTAGCCTTCATGGCTATGACAAGGCTAAAGCCCACCATGAGCATTTACACTCCAGATGGAGTTCAGTGAATCAATTAACCTCAACGCTCGCCTGTACACACAGAGACACATACAGGTTGCAAATATACAAAAGAATTGGAATTTTTAAGCGAATAAAACACACACAAGTTTGTAAAGAGCGCCAAGCGCCCGATACACTCGAGACAAGTGCACAGGAAACAGTTTTATTACTACATTGAGTGTCTGCATAGGCGGACCTGTTCACACATGCACTTGGTGTGTATTGCCTACAGTCACCCGGTCATACATTTTGGGTTGTATATGGACAATCTGCATAAACAAGCATGTGACGAAACTTACGTCTCATGGACCCTCAGGGCTATGTGGATATATCAGTACAATTTGAGCTTCACTCACTGCCTATCATTGTCCTATCCAAATTATTTTGTTTATTGCAAATATTTTATTATTTAGAATAAATAAAGACTATTTTAACATGGTGTGGGGTACAAACTAGGGCTGCACAATTAATCAGAATTACAATATGGCCAAGTGCAAATCACAGAAGCTGCAATTTTTTGATAAAGGTAAAATGTGTGAAAAAAACAGCATTATAATGAAGTAGTATGGTAATGCAGAGACACCCTGGCCTACACTTACTTTTCCACTTATGCCTACATATAGATCCTGAACCATACTGCTCTATATGACTTTACCCACAAGCATGTCAAGCTACAATACAAGACGTTGGAAATTGGTGGTAGTTTTTAAAGGTTAAAGTGAGACTATAAGTGAGAATTATAGGATAATAGTAAATGCTAAAAAGTAAACTGACTCAATGATAACAGTTAAACATCAATATCTATCTAATGTTTGCTAACATTAGCCACCATAAGCTACTGGTTATGCCAGACCAATTAAGGCTGTAGCAGTTAAACCCCAGAATCTAATTGAGCAAGACATTCAACCTTTCATTTGTAAGAGGAAGAATGTTATTTCTTTATCGGAAATAAGTTCACCTTTTAAATATAAGCTTCCTGTCAATATCGGTGAGAGAGCTGGAAACACTTATGCCCCAATACTCCACCCTTACTCAGTAACACAAACACATTATCACCCACTTATTCCTAATTAGCCCAAAAACACCAAATCTGTGTTCACCCCGTCAACCCCTCCTGCTCAGGCAATCCCCTGTCGAGAGCCCAAAATCTGACCAATCACACAAGTTCATGCCTTATCCCGGTAATAATCTGATAATCTTGCAGCATCTCTCTCCTCAAGGCACAAGCCAAGGTCGATCCCTATTGTTATTCATGGGGAGGGTTGTGAGGGGGCATGATGAATGATGATAACACCACCCGTGTCTTACACTACGGTAGCCCATGGGGGACAGTGGCCAATATTTTCATCATGGTTGAAATGCCGTATGCGCATATTAATAGAGAAATTTGTCAACGTTATGGTCTGCTGAGGACAGATAATGCCATTTAGGCTGATAGTTATATGATTGCTATACCACACGCTCAGACAGATAAAACAAATCACAGCCCACGTTTCCATGCAAATTGACTTGCTAAAAATGCAAAATGGGGGGAAAAATGCCAAGTAAGAGAAGAAAAAATCATGTCTCACATTAAGGGAAAGGGGACAGGAGGGAGAGGGGTGCCTAGGAAGCTTTGGAAAGCCGAGAAATTCCATCCAGTGGAAATAGATCTCACACAGGAAGAGCGGGGGGCCAAAATGGACATTAATACAGAAAGACAGACAAAAAAAGGCTCAGACAAATTCTTGAGAAGCTGGCCAGACAGTGGATACATTTATAGAGGAGGGGAAGCCCTGGGGAGGTTTGTGAGTGGACCAGAGATTGGACCAGTGGCTGACCTGGATACAGCAGCTGGGGTGCAGGAAACTTCATTTGTAGATGTTTGTACTGTGAAGTACGCCACCATGTGGATAGTTACTGGGGGGTCAAATAAGTAGCTTGGAGGAAAGCTATGGTTTGTTACTTTGTGGTGAGTAGTTTGATGCAAATGTGGCACAGAGCTAGAGGTTCTCAATCCTTTCTGCTTATCACCCTTTACAGGATAAAGTCACATTTTTTAAGTCTATATCTTTAAACAACACTCACATGCCAGTATGTACATATAAAAGGGATATTGGTTTCTATAATCGTCCCTCCTTTCCATACTGGCTGTGAAAGAGATCTCTTCCTAATGTGACTCCAATGAAAGTAATAGGAGACAAATTCTACAGTCCTAGTTCTGGGGTAAAATGCTTTCCAAAGTTCATACAGTGTGTCTTCCAAAGTTATAGTATTTTTAAAGCCAAATTTCCTCTTTGTGTCTCCTCAGGCAGTGTCTCTTTTAAGGCTGGGCAACTAATCAAAAAGTAACTGAAAGCAACAGTATGACTCAGGCTATGGCAGCCTCTGTAGAATAGATAAAAACTGTAGATAAAAACTGCTCATTCTACGTTAACTAAAACACAATAATTCCTAAATTCAGGTGATTATACACTAATGTAATACACTAATATAATGAATATTTATATTCCCATTTCTTTTGCCAATAGATTCCTCCTGCATGTTACACACTGGACCTTCACCAAGGTAAATGTGACAATTAATCGTAATATTGATTTTTACTAGTTCTTTACTGAGCTGAGGTGGAAATATAGTAACAGAAAAAAAGAGTTTCAAGAGACACAAGGAGATAAAACTATACAGTATTTCCAAAGAAAGACGCTAAGATTAGGAAAATCTATCTATAGCAGGGCATTTTTCTTATGTTCTTCCCCAGTAATCATCTCATTACCCCTTAGATTATTTATGCAACCCACAGGTTGGGAACCACTGGCTAGAGGGTATAGCAGCAAAAAGAAGCAGCTTACACTGGCCATTCACATGTATTAAAGTGTCTACAAGTGTGTAAATGTGTTCACACAAAGTATGTGTTTTGACACATAAAAATGCCATAAAGCTGTTATGTCTTTCCTTTGATATCAGACTTTAGCACCACAGGAGAGAGATACCCAGATTTATGTATTTTTTTATCCTGCAGGACATTTCAACGCATCAAGAAGCTAACAAAAAGAGTACAGATTCAGCTGACGGTCAATTAAAGATACATTAAACATCAAGGGCGCTCGGCTTCAAAAAGGAGCCGGTGATTGCACAAAAGTGACATCAGCTCCGAGTCTCTATTCCCACTGAGGTGCAGCGCTTTGCTCCGCAGACAGAGGTCGGTATCTCTCAAACGAAGGCGGACAGGAGAGGAAACTGTGGCTGACGGTGGGATCTGCTCATGGTCTGTGTGCTTTCTGAGCTTTGATTGATGGGATTGATTTCTGTGCTGCACTGCGAGGCATGTGGCTCCTTTTTTCTAATCAGATCATAGTCAGAAAATTCAATCTTACATAGCAGAGTAGGAGAGGTGCTGGGTATTGTCAAAGCATGACTGCTTTCATAAGAGTTTATGGAGGGAGCATAAAAAAATAAGTCACTGTTCGATCCAGTCATAAAAATGGCGGTGAGGTCACATTGTACCCCTTGCTTTAACCTAAATGCCAATATCAAGTCAGCTGCCTCGTATATTGATCATTTTTAAATCTTCTAGCTTGTCAGATATATCGGGGGATGGCCGATGCACCACTGGCCTTGCACTTGCCTCTTCCTGGCCTCCTCACCTCCCAAGGGAACCCCCCCTCAGACCCTTCATCTCCTTCCTCCTTTTCCAGGAAGTAATGCAGGGAACACATTTCATCACTCTGGTAGCTACAGCTGTCTCGGCCAGCTCTACTCATCACACTCATGCACAGTCTGGCCCTCCCAAACGCTATTACTGTAGCCCCACCTTGACAACACCCTGTGAGTAAGTGTGTGAGAGCACAACTGAGTCACACACCGCATCGGGCTGGTGGGAGGGTCGGGTGAATGAGTGCATCCGTGTAAGATGGTGGCGAGAAAAAAATAGAGCCGAGACTGCAGAGCACAGACAGGAGGCGGGAGGTGCACTGAAATAACCTGACAACAACAAACACGCTGCGTACAACAAGCAAGACCAATTTAGCCCTAAAAAAAACAACACTCAACTTTTCTCCTGCCGCTCTAACTCTTTGGGTGTGAACACAAACATTTTCAAATCTGATTGCATAAAGTGTAGAACTGCTCCGTTTGAGATCGATAAACGCTCACAGATGAGAGCACATACATGTACACACAAGACCTCCCACGGGCCACGCTCTCGGCTGACCTCTCCTCACCAATCTGAGACACTTAAAAGTGTTTAACCCCATGGACGCCGGCGCTGTGCACAGCTCGCGCTGTGCTGTGCGGTCTCTGGTGAGTGCTATTGATCCTAATAGTGAGGGGAATGGAGCAGCTTATCCATTACGGTTGAGTGAGTCTGTCGCCTGTCTCCCGCTCGCAGCAGACGGAGTGGAACAGGCAGATGACTGGGAGGAGAAAGACGGAGGTGGCAGACTGGGAGCGGGGAGGAGGAGAGAGGGTGGGATGCTTCATAACTCCTGGACAATGGAGGAAAGGATGAGTACAAGATGGGAAGAGAGGGGAAACAAAAGGAAAGAGAAAGGAGAAGAACTGAAGTGGCAGCGGAGGAGGAGAGGAGGTAAGTTTAGTACAAAGCACCTTTCAGGAGCAGAACATAACTAAATGCATCACAGGAAAAAGAAGCCAATATACTGACGATTAAGAAATAAATAAAAAAATACAGAAAGGAAAGTGCAGACAGATAGTTCTTGACCTGCTTTCTAAAGTGTCCACAGATCTTAGGTCCAAGGGAAAGAGGTCCAGGTTTCAAAGGTTTCCAATTTTAGGAGCTGCAACCTCAAACACAGTCTCCAAAGGTGGAAGTGGTTATGGTGACTCAGTCATAGCACACTCCATTATCGAGGGATAGGCTGTTTGTTATGAACTTTCATGGCGGTTTATATTTAAAGTTACAATATATAACATTTCCATATTGAAACAGCTACAAATGCAAGACCTATTTTCTATATGTAGTCGGGTTGTGGTTTTAGTCATTGGGTCTGTTTGTTTTAGAGAGGACGAGACCTCTGTGGATAATTCGGTTCCTGGTAAAAACCTCCTGAACACTAAAGGAATCCTAACTGGGAGAAGCTGACTGCAATGACAACAATGGTAGTTGTTGTCCCATGATCACACCCTACTTCACAACATCACCAAACTTTGTCTTTTGTTATTGTTTTGATGTGAGAGACCCCCTAGAAGCAGAAATTACATACTGTACATTAAATGTTTTTAAGTGTATCTATTAATATTTTATTGAGCAATTTTCTTATTGCTATTGATAAAGTACCTACTGCTGATACATACTGCTATTGTTCTACTGCCCAGGAATAACACAAAGCTCTGCATAAAGTCACACATAAAGACATAAAGAGCGAGCAGAGGAGATGTATGGTAAGAAGTCAATATTAGATCACTAGGATAACAAATGGGCTGAAAGTATACACACTCAAACACAAACACACACACACACGCAAACTGTGATGGATCAATATTATTCTTCATCCTTCTCAGGGTTTCAAATCATCACTCTTCCTCTAAGCACTCAGGACACAAATGTGCATTTGCACACAAACATTAAAAAATCCACACACTTCTAACACACACTCTCCAATCACGACTTTAAATCAATGGCCAATCTCATTCCTGAACACGCTGCCCCATGATTCATTTTCATCTAGAAGATGCATTATGGGTAGGGAATGGAAGGAACCCATCCAATTTAGCCCTGACACAAGTCAAGTCCTCTGGATCATGACGTCTTAATAACCATTAACTGAGCAGTCTTTTCACTTTTTGTTTAAGCAGAGAGCGGGCAGTTCACCCCCCAGAGTATTTTCCTCTTTTATTAAGACAGAGTGAAAACCTGAAGGGATACAGAGGAGCCAGAGGAGGGTCTGGATCTATTTGATCTAAAGCTGACTGGAGTACAGCACTTCCTTAGGCACATGTTTCCACAACTACACCATCTCTGGCTTCAGACTAGTACTTCCAATTCACAATTTGTAGAACAGCTTTAGTACGTTTCCTCGACAGCATCTTTCATGAAGCACTTTTTTGGGGCCGAAAAGATGAATCCACAGTTTTTATCTAAACGCACTCTTTTTTCTTTGTATGAGACCTTTAAAGTAATTAATTCAAACACTTTGAAAACACACTTTTTACACTTTTACACTGGCTGCCCCCAAATGTGAGGCATATGAGAGACAGGATGCAATTTACAGACTGATATTCCCTTTTTTTTCATGCAGTTTTTATCCTTTTTCTTCTTTACGCTTTTTGTCCTATATATCTAATCACAGGTTCTTTGTATCTAATCATACTCCTCTGACCTGTGGAGTTCCTCAAGAGTCAATCTTTGGACCTCTCCTTTTCTCCCTCTACAAGTTTCCTTCAGGGCAGTTTGACTGTGTCTCTTATCCCTGTCATGAGCCCTGTAAGTCATGTGGTGAACTTCTTTAATGGTATCCTTTTATGCCCTTTGTTTATAGAGAACTTCCATCATATGCAACTCTTGTGTAATGTAAACATCTGTTTAAATTCAGCGGATGAAAATTACATATCTAAAATTAGTTTGTGCAGCACTGCATGTGTCGCAGATGGGGGCTAACAGACTGTGTGTGGTGAGCACAGTATGTATGGTTTCATCTCCTGCAATTCCTGACAAGAACATTAATGTAATTTCTTTAAGCAGCAAAATACACTGGCATATACAGGACAGAGAAATGAAAGAGAGAGAATAAAGCTGATAAAAAGGATTAAAAAAAAATGAAGGGCATAAGTCAAATGAGAGGGAGGAGGAAGAGATGAGGCAAGATGTAAAGCGGTACAGACAGTGAGGAAACGAAAGCTGTTGATCAAAGAATGGTCGCGCTGGCGCTGGTGTTTGTAACCTTGAGCTGCCGCGTCAATTAAATGTACTTGAATTTATGAGGCAGAGTTAGGTACAAAGAATTACAGGAGGGAGGAAGATGTGGAGAGACACCCTATTACACTGCGCTGAAAAACACTGGCAGGCAGAGGTCACTAAATCCTGCCTGAAAGAAAAGGTGAGGACAAAACTGTAAACTAGAGATTGACAAGAGAGGAGAGGAGAGGAGAAAACGAAAAGTAATTAAAAGACAAAAAAAGACATAGCCTGGGTCTAACAAGAGTACTGGGTTGCAGTGCCTCGGGTGCAGCTGTCTCGGTGCATGGAGGAACACATTACAAATGAATAGTGCGATACTGGCATTTGAGGTTTGGAGAGTGTGTTCTCTAATTAAAAACTACCCAAAGGGCCTATCTCCTGCTATGAAACAAGTCATTCTCCTCCTCCCACTCTCACATCCATCAACTCTCTGCACCCCCCCCCCCCAGCTGCCTTCATTCTGGCCTGGCCTGGTAGAGGTTTTAACACACTTGGAAAAAAAGAGCTGATTTGGAATAGACGAGAAAGTGGAACGAGACAGAGTGGTAATGAGCTTAGCCACGCCGCAATCCTGCTGGTGTTTTTGAGGCAATGAGTCAACCACAACAGACAGACCAAAAAGATGCTGAAATTCATAACATAGGATGCACAAGGTGTGTTGAGCACAAGGGGCAAGCCAGAACCATACACTCTGAGCTATAGTGACAAAAATCATCAATCAACAAACAATTGAATTAATCGCCAACATCGTGTTTGCCATGCTTGTGCATGTAACTTGGTGTGACAAAGTTTACAATACCTTGTATGTGTGTGTGTGGGCCATCTCTGTATAGCACTGAATCCAGCTGCGGCAGGCAAAGCCATTATTCAACTGTGGTGGCATATCCAATGTAAACGCTGTGCCAAATTTACGCCTGCTAATTTACCGTACACAGGCATTTTAAATCCTTTGACACTCCCAAAAAAGATCTCAAAGAACGTTTGGAAAAAACCTTGTTTCTTGCGGGAAATTCGCTTCCTCTATTTTTTGTCTAAAAACTAAAATCAATCTTTGTCCAAGCACGTTTTAGATTAGACAAAGTTAAGCTATGTAGTTCCTTGTCCCCCAGTGTCACAGTAGTCTTGGTCCCAGGTGCTTGGAAATTGAAGCACGCCTGTTGAGTTTTTCATTGTTTGATTTAAAAATGCTAAAATAAGAAAGTTTCTGGTGCCTTTACTTCTAGACACAAGTCCACTTACCTCTATTATTATGCTGCCTGAAAGAAACTGTGTCCTATTGTAAGATTTTATTTGCTAATTATTCATCTTAGATTAAGGTACACATTTTTAAATTTAGCTCAATAAAGTGACCAAAATACTTATTTTAATAAAGTCTAAATGAAATAACTAAACATTTTTTTCTAGTTTAAAGGCTTATTTCGAATGGAGCATTTTTCGACATGTGGGATATGGCGAAATTATTCAGGTTTTATTTACCTATTTTTTATTTATTTTATTATTTAGTATTCTTTCAACATGTATAAACACATTCGGAATATGCACTCCATTCAGGGCAGTTTGCGACACACACATGACTACGCCAACCTTTTCAAAGGTGGTTGAACGAATGTTGGAATGGTTGAACGGGTACTGGTATGTACTGAAGTCAGAAAGGGTGCATTTTATTACTCATGGCTTCAACTTTTCATTTGTAAGAGGAAGATATTTCAATTTTCAAACTGAGATGGCGGATCAGTCAATACATACAGTATGTGTACATGGGGCTTCTGTGTGTATGCACAGTACAGTATGTGACACTCACTCCACTGGGGGGTTGATGTCCTCAGCTTTTGTCTCAAAGAAGCGCAGCACCTCCTCGCTCTGAGAGATCTGAGGGGGGAGTCGCACCAGCGCCTGAGGGGAGAGACAGAGAGAGAATTAGGGGTTTAAGAGACGACAATTGAGATTAGTCATGTTCTTTACTTGTTGAATTTCCAAATGTCTTAACGTGACAAAGCAGCAGAAAATTATCACCCACCTCTACAGTTCCCCTTTGGCTTCACAGAGCCTTTTAGTCCCTTAAAGCTAACTGTTCTCATTTTTTTGGCCTGCAACTCTCAACAACGTCATCTCTAGACAAAGCAGACAACGGTCTTCAGAGAAAAGGCTCTGATAAACCCACGGTATGCTACCTGTCCAGCACCAAAGGGCACACAAAGTTAACCTAAAGCAGCCAAAGTCAAACAGCCAGATAGTTTACTCAGATACAGTTTTACTGCCACTGTTACTTTTAAAAATAACTGCTTAAATCTCAATGCAGAGCTGTAGTTGAAAGATAGCCAAGACAGATGCATGTTTGGTTTTAATGACTGGGTTAGCGAAAAGCAGCTGATTTAAAAGCCGTTGCTTCTGTCTCCATCGAGTGAAATCGGACCTTTTCAGTGGTGTAACTAGGAAACTGGGCATTCTTGTCCTCATAGATCCTAAGACTGTGATGTTTGTATCTGCCACCTTCCCACCAACACACAGCTCCACTTGCTCAACGGAGCAGCTCGCAGTCAAAGAATTACCTCTCAGTGTGCATTCTTACTCGCTTATACATCTACCAAAGGGTAATGACCCATCCTTCCTCCTCTGTTCTCTCCCTGTATGTTCAATCACAAAGCCCCACTACAGTCAAAGAGAGGATCATATGTCTGACTAACCATCTATATTTAATGATCTGGCCAGCTCGCACCTAAGGTATAGCTCACGTACAGTACCGGGGTGCTGGACCGCCAAGATATGCGACGATGTACAGCGTAGGCTTTTCATTTAAATGGGCACAGTCTGAGCTACCTTCATATTTCATTCATCGGATCCTATATTATTGTAAGAGCCTTGGGGTTGTGATTGAAGAGGCCGCGTGTCGCTGCGCACGTTCCGCTGGCTGGACTCTGCATCCCACAATCTCCAGAGAGCAGATCCTTCGAGAACACGGGGTAATTACTGTTCCTCTCTGTTGTTTGCCTCATAAACGGAATGTAGGAAGTAAACAGTTCGGCACACGCCAACGCCTGGCGAACAAAAGCAGGCTCACTATAGCAACTGTAAACATTAGAGCGCTTCAGGTTATTTGGGTAATGAGGAAGCCTTTGCCTGTGCTGAGCTAAGGATCAGGTTAATTTCAGATGTGTGCAGTTGCTTTTTGGTTTTTAAACTTCTTTTGGTCCCAATTAGTGAGCTGATACTGTGGCTAACCTCGCCTAATGCAGGCCAACAGTGCTGCTCACTAATTGCGTGAGGCAAACACAAGAGCCCGAGCTTCAATTAATGCACTCTCTCACTACTGCCAGCGTGGCTTTGCGCCAAGAGGAAGGAAGGAAGGAAGTGGGGAGGGCATGACAGAGGAAAGGATCTGAATCCGGGATAAATCAAAAACAACTAATAAGAGAGAACAGGAAGTGATAAGGCCAGTCCCCCTTGAGTTAGAGGATGACGAAAGGCTTTCAAGGTTTCTTTTAGGTTGGGGACGCTAACTTGGCAGCGAGCCTTTGTTCCTAAGTGTATCAAATGAGGGGATGAGGTCGTTAGTGAAGTCTGTTTTATGCAGTGCAGTGACTGAGAAGTTTGACACACAACTAGGTCGCCCCGCTTAAAAATAAACAACCCCTCGACTGTGGGAGCAAAAGATCCCAACATTTCCCCACAGAGTCCTTCATAACATCAGCAAACTGCGAACAGTATCAGAGCATATCACAGACTGCTCAGATGTCTCAGATACGCAGCTCTTCACTGCGAGTACTCTCAGTAAACTCGTGTCCCATGTTTAAAGCATGTGAAAGGACAGCACTGGCCGTGACCTTTGACCCCTGCAGGCTGTGGGGACATTCCCCAGAGTCGGATGGGGGAACTGAAGGATGTTGACAGTAAGGACTCTTTACCCTGCAGTAGTCGTCGATGAAACGCAGCCGCTTCATGGCCACATCTCGCACATGACTCCTCCGGAACAGGATTTTGCCTGGAGGGGAGGAGAAGAAGAAAAAAATCAAAATGCGGGAGGAGGCGAGGAGGTGGAGGACAGTGTGATAGATGGAAAAGAAAAGGAGGTAACAGATAGAGAAGTGAATATATCATTCACATGCATACAGTCCTCCCTAAAAAAACATCAACTTTAATTTTGTGGTGCTTCATGTAATACCCTAACCAACCAGGAGATGTCAGTAATGTACGGTGGTGATCCTTCACGGCCAAAGCAATCTCAGTCCCACACTCAAGGCCCCAGCTGTCCCCCTATGGATCCCATGACCTCTGCCTGTGACATATCTTTCCAAACAACAAATAGGATTTATACACACATGGGTCACGCATTTCAGGCCCTCCTCTCATCCCATTCAGGGGGAGCATTAAAGTCACGCCACCAAGGACCCCGACCGCACAATCACCATGTACTGCATGCACTGCATCCCGTTTCAGGAGTGTAAAGCAATGACAGTGCGTCGTGCATAATCAGCTCATTTGGAGGTACTATTTAAAGAGCTGTACTTATGACTGCGATATGACTAAGAGTAAACATAGTATGTAGAATATAACAGAGAAGGCAATGTCTTCAAGTAAACATGCTATCAGCTTTCAGAGCATTAGCATTAGTGGTCCTCATTATGTACTCACTCACTTTTCAATGAAGACATACTGCAGAGTGAAGGTGAGACAAAACAGAAATGTATTGGTGGTAACTGTAGTTTTATTGGGAGGGCAGCTGTCAACAACAGCGAATTTTTACCATCGAGTTTTTAAACTAGGGCTGCAACTAAGGTTAATTTTTATTGTTGATTAACTAGATAATTAGATCTCAATTAATGGATTCATCATTTCGTCTACCAAATGTAACTGCCCATCCTAAATTCATGAAGCCAAAGCTGACATGTTCAAACTGCTTGTTTTGCCCAACCAACAATCCAAAACCCAAGATATTCCACTTACAATTGTGGAACAGACGAAGAAAACCAGCAAATATTTATTCATTTTTCATTCAATTTTGGGGTATTTCGCTTTGAAAAAAATTGTTGGTGATTAATTGTCTGTCGTTTCAGCTCCATATAAAATTCTTCATTACATTCGCTACATGATCTCTCATACCCTATCTTTTGGAGTTTAGGTTGTAATGTACATTGATATCAGGTACTTGGAGCTATGGATGGCCCGCGTACAAGCAGTTAAAGGTAGATATGTGGAGTTCATTGTCACTGAGGGGTGGGATGGATTATGTTTTTGGTTTTCCTTCTTGTTGCTACTACTTCCCCACCACTGTTACACGTCATAAAACAAATGTTGATGAAAAATGTGTTCCCTAAAACAAAAAATACATTGCTTCAGTTTTATTGATACCTGAGTTTTGTTACAAATAATTTAGTTTAATAAAGGTAGCCATACATCGATAATTAAAGTTGCTGTACAAAAGTTTTTGGCTAAATAAAATAAAATAAAATAAGCTAGAAT
>NW_023339729.1:3110189-3112894 GCF_004916995.1 Morone saxatilis
TATCCATGTAATCAAATGCATGCATAATCATAATCTCAGTTAGAAACACAATTTCAAACTGCTTCAAAAATGTCCTAAAAACACAGAGATGCAGGCGTGTAAACACAGCTGAGATTTGAAAGTCACAGACAGCGCCTTGTCAGCAGTAAGGTAACACACACATCTATACATGCATACACACACACATGCAGCACAGGCAGGCATCAGTAACCAGCTCATATTGATGCTGCGCTAGTGCCAGCCATACATTATTAATACAGGAGCTCTGTTTAGATAACTGGAGCTCTGGAGCAGGCTATTACCTGGGAGAAATGGGATGATCCTCTTCTTTGGGTCCTTCTGCCCTCCCTCAATTGGGAACTTGTCAAGTATCTGCATCTAAGGAGGAAGGAGGAGGGGAAAAAATGGTTTTGGGTTAAAGTTTTTGAAGTTCAAAATTTAGGGAAACTTATCTGGTTCTTACCGAGAGTGAAATAAGATCAATCTCATGTCCTTGTGGTAAGTATAGAGCTGGAGCCAGGAGGCAATTAGCTTAGCTTAGCAAAATCACAGCAAGTCTGGCTCCTTCCTACACCAACCAGCACCTCTACAGCTCACCAACTAACACGTTTGTCTAGTCCATACACAGAAGAAAATGGAAACATTTGCAAAAATAGTGGTTTTACAAGCGAGCCGGGAGCAGTGACCAGGCAACCAGCGGAGACAGTGCACAGAATGGATCAATAAATGCTAAATGGACTTCATACAGCTCTTTTCTGCTCTACTGACCACTCAATGCATTTCATAACACTTGTCACATTCACACATGCATTCATCCACTCGTGACAGAGGCTGCCATGCAAGGTGCCAACAGCTCATCAGGAGTAATACAGCGCTGCCTATCCAAAGCACTCATTGTGATACTAGCTCACCCGTACGCACACAGCACAGCAATCAGGAGCAATTTGGCGCTCAGGATGTTGCCTAGAGACACTTTGAATGGACTGGTGGAGCCCGGAATCAAACCAGTGACTCTCATTACTAAATGACTCGGCTCTACTGAGTCACAGCAGACCCAAAGCTGCAGATACACCGCTGTGTGTTAAGAAATAGTGGCAGTACATAAAGCGCCAACAGAGCAGCACCGTGGCGCCATCTTTAATCTTCACTAGAAACCCCCTAAAACAGCCTCCTTTCCACGTTTCAGTTTGTGAATGGGTTAAACAAACAAGAAACAAGAGATTAATACATGAGCTTTAGAGCTGCTGGTACGTGTATTACTGAACTTTGAACAGAGCTAGGCTTACTGTTTTCCCTGCGTCCCTGCAATTTTTTGCTAAGCTAACTTAATTACTATCTTGCTCTAGCTAAACACTTGATGCTAGTATAGGTAGCAAACTGTTGGCTGCAAAGCACACTGACCCAGTTGATAATTAGCCAGCTAAAATACACAGAACATGAATAAAATAACTTTTAGTTACTGGGAAACACATTTCTTGTCATTTGGTAGAGATTGCATGGTTAGCTTGATGCTAACATCCTGGAACAGTCTATCCACTCAGTGGGATTATTAATGGTAATGATCATGTATGTTGAGATTTAAATTATTATAAAAGACTACCCTACACCACTGGTTGGACAGAGCTGCATCCAGTTTTTGTCTAACCGCGTCCTGACACAGGAGATCCGTATTTAAATGCCAGACATGGAAATCTGGCCCCTCAGAAAAAGCAGTCGTTTTTTCATATAGGCCTCATGAACAAATCTTTTCACTTTTATTCTGACTAGGAAACATAAAGATTTTTTTCCTTCAAAGTGGATTTGAAGGATTTTGGGGGTGACACCCCTCATATGCACTAAATCCCAAATCCACAGGAGCGCATCACACATATTCTAAAAATCAAAGCCTGTCAACACTTCTTTGGTCCCGAGGGTGCGGAGGAGCAGTGGCACGGTGAGCTGCAGGGTTCGCAGGAGTCAAACGAGCTCCGATTTATTCATAAAGCATGGCGACGCACGAACGTGGTGGGAAGAGAAGTGCTGACACCGGAGCTGGAGGTGCAGGCAGAAAAGAAAGAGAACGATGGAGGGCGGAGAGAAAGGGAGAAACGAAGAGAAGATCGAGACAAAGCAGGGGGGGGGGAGAGAAAGGCAGAGAAGGAGAGATGCGGCAGAGGTCAGGGGGTGTAGACGAGTGTGTCAGCCCTATTGTGTTTACCCAGTTTCACCCTTCAAATAAATCATTCAAGAGAGGGATTAGAGAGAAAGTAAAATCAAAGCACGGGCGAGATGCAGAGGGCTAGCAGACATTGTGTACAGCACTGCAGCAAACTGTTTCCTATACAGTAATCAGAGATGTAGAGGAGGTGAAGAAATGTGTGTGTGTGCATGCGTAGGGGGTGGAAGTCCAGAAAGGAATATCATTAAAGGAAAGAGAAGAGACATCAAAGACCCTAGGGGGGGACTAAGACAGCAAACAGCCTGGTGGGCTCTAGTGTGGAGACATCTACACACACTAAAATCGCCAATGCCCGTTCCACACCTGTCCCCAAATCCAGTTCCCTCTGTCCATCTGTCAATCTGCATCCACCTCTCTATTGAACTCCTGTCTATTTTTTAACTCAGTTCCACTTGGCTGGAGAGTTAGAGGACAGCAGGAGAGAGAGTGAGTGCTACACAGGTCGGTCATGATCCAGATTCACGATCTGCCTTCCCCCCCCCCCCCC
>NW_023339729.1:3112994-3113147 GCF_004916995.1 Morone saxatilis
AGAAATAATAAATAAATAAAAAACACTCATGCCAAACCATTGCTCCACTTCCCAGACTTCACTTCACTGTCTCCTTGGTAACCAGCAGAGAGAGAGTGTGAAGAAGAGTTGTGAAGGGATGTGATTGGATGATGCTGCGCAGCTCTGGACCAC
>NW_023339729.1:3113209-3132625 GCF_004916995.1 Morone saxatilis
AAAAAAAAAAAAAAAGGCGAGAGGCTGAGGTTCTTTTATCTCTTGTCAGAGTCAGTACAGATTACTATGACGTAATGTCCAATTCATACTTCAGCTTCTCTGCAAAGCTCTTACACGTTACATCTTCAGGGAGATCAGGGTTGTCTTGTTGGTTTCTGCTTTTAACACGTAATTCAAGTTGATTCGAAAGCTGGACTGCATTGCTCTGGACAAGAGAATTAGCTTAACACATACAAAGGTAATGCAACACTGTAAGGGTCAAATAGTAATTAATATAAGGAAGACCACTCTGCATGACTGGGTGGGCATTGTTGGTTAGTGTGGTGGTATGATTATTTAGAGGTTTAGCATTCATTATTCTGGTCCCACTGTCTACAGGTTTAGAAATTGAACACAGTGGTTTTCAAATGTGGGTCTGGTAACCAACAGAGGTCCGTTGAAAGGGGTTTTAAGGGGGTGCTTATGCAAAAAAAGTATTCAATAGAATACTAATAGCCATTTGCTGGAAGTTGGGAACAACTAGGTAAACACGATTTCAACCTAACAATAGACACTTGCTCAGAGGAAATTCCATAAGACAAAATCCCCTCAAACAGGGGTCCGCGGTATAGTGTGCATTTATTGTGGGGGTCCCTGACATGAAAAAGGTTGGTCCTAGCAGAGCAAGCCACCAAGACAGTTTAACATTTTTACAATTTGTGCAAGGGCTTCTCAACTAATCAACACAAAATCCACCTCAAAAGCAATACTCTCTCCAAACTGCAAAATACAGTATAATCCATAGAGATCCCTTTATCTTAGTTTCAGCTACAGACACTTGAAACATGTAGAGAGAGGAACAACTGACAACTGGGCCGGGGTTGGACTGTACTCAGAATGAGACTAACAGCAGCTTCTTCATATCATGCACATGTGCTAAGAATAGAGCCTCCATATAAGGAACTGTGAGAGGTCAGTTGGCATAAACTTGGGGGATGCCATACAGTTACTGTGCAGCGGATTGATGCCTCACTTCCTGTGGGCGGTCATGTGACTGTGAGGGTTTACCCCGGGGCTTTGCAATAGTGGAACAGAAATATAAACACACGCATTCAACCTCTGGAACAACTCATGACCGCCACGGCAAGGCAGCCATGTGATCTTCGCGCCATTTCCACAGCAACGGATAGTGAGCAAGGCCACAGACTCGGCATGCTTGTCCTCACTGGTGTCGGGGCAGGACAAGATAAGGGTTGTTGTTCCACTGCAAGCAAGCATACAGTTAATGATTAATCCAGCACTCCGTGATGTGAACATGTTGTTTCCTCTCACTTTTCTCCCAGGATCTATCAGATTCCCCCTTGTCACTCTGACCCCTTTTCCTTCTTGAGGGTCAGGAAGGAAAACTTAGTACAAATCTTTGACAAGTGAGGAGTGCATGTATAAACCAACTTTTACTATCCTTGTCTTTCTTAGTATGGCTCAAATCCTACAGACAGAAACATAGAAAGTAATGAAGCGCAAGCCTCAACATGCATTAGTGCCTTAGCAGTATTCAGTTTCAGAGAGACAGATGTCTGAGATGGGCTCGAAGGTGGGAGGGGGGTGCTCCTTTCCAGCCACAATCACTCACAGTTGTGCCTCTAAATATAAACTGGCACCCAGGAACCAGATCCAGACAAGACACTGCCCATGGTTGGCACATTATATTTGGATGGAACATGATAATCCTGGTATCCCGCATGCTTGTATGCAGTGAAGGCATGTGTGGGAGTGGCGTGGGGGGTTGGATTTGTCTAAAAATTTGAGCTCTGTTCCTGGAGATGTCAACACTGTGGGGTGTTATGCCCCATGCAGTGATTCAGGCTCCCCCTGTTTCAAAAAGACAACAGGTGCAGGGATGTGGTACCTTCTGTCTGTCCACAGTCACTCACTCCCCAATCTCAGACTGCAGGGATAGCTATGGCCTTTGGAACAAGGCTCCAGGGATGGACTATGATTGGGGAAACACCCTTAATGGAAAACGATTCCATTACCTCCTTGGGCTGAACCGGAATACCAGCTTATCTTAAAACCTGGTGGCATCTGTAGCCGTATGAGTGATATGAGTTGGATGGTTTCGTATGAATACGAATACTGCCTCTCAATATTTTAGCAACGTATGCTGGGGTTGTTTGATTATTTGTTCATATATTATAGATTTATCTATTATTCTTTCACTTAACTGATTAACTGTTCAGTCTATAAAATGCCAGAAAATACTAAAATGTCTATTTTTTTGCTTAATACTTAATGACTATTGCAACATTTCTATTTTAAACACAATTCATTCAAGTCAATTCATTTTTCTGCTGATAATTGATCAATTAAATAATCCATCCAAAGCTATTCGTTATCAGCAATTTTGTATTGTACTTCCACCTTTAGGATAATAACAGCAGTGAAAGGTTCTGATTAGTGATTTTCAGTGAAATTGCATCATTCAATTTCATCCAAGCGCTGACAGTGAAACAAATTAAAGACTCGTGAGCCGTTTGCCAATTGTGACTATTGCGTTAACAGTGCGCCGGAGCAAAACATCGCCTGCTGGAGGAGAACCTTGGTACGGAAATGCAGAGTTTAGAAATCACTCGAACAATCCATACGTCTTTCTCTCTCTTTTCTCTCTCTTTTCTCTCTTTCTCTCTCTCTCTCTCTCTCTCTCTCTCTCTCCATCGCCTGAGTTCAGCAGAGGTAGTGGTGTTCAGGTTCAACTGGATGCTTTACTCACACACACAGTCATTAAAAATGCATTAATCAAAGAGATAAAACAGCATGGGTTGGGAGGAAGGCTTGAAGACAGAAAAGGTCCATGGCTCTTTCTATTTAGTTTATAATAAATTGCAGTTTTGAAGGAATGAGTAAGAACAAATCATTTTATCCCACGAGCTTTGCCCTGCATTTATGCCAAAAGTTTTTTAACCTCCCTTCATTTTTAATAGAAGCACTGGCTAAATGTTCCAGTGGCATTTTCAGGCCATTTACCGCCTCAGCTGCTTGGCTGAGCTCTGCTCGAGAAACCGAACGGCAGCTTCGCTCTTCAGAGCAGCCGCAACCTCAATGTGAGGAGAAGAACAGTGTCGGCTTACACACGGGCCGCTTTAGTCTGGGTTAATTAAGTAGGCCAGCCAACTTACAGTTCACTACAGGCGAGGCAGAGAGGAAGGGCTCTCACCTGTGCCAGGGTTCAGTGCTAACAGAGAAGCATAGGACCTAATTTAGCCATGCTGATGGTCTCAAGAGTTTCCATTCTGACAGCCAGGACAAATCTTGGGCAGTGTGGCCAAACCACAGTCTCTTCCAGAAGGGGTGAAACGGATGGCAATGCCTCCCTGCGTGTGTGTGTTTGAGTTAGTGCTCTTATGCACTCCACGGCCCACACTTATAAGGGCGTGGAAGGGAAATGAGAAGTGAGGTTTGGAATATAACCATGAGTGGGCTGAGAGAAGCAAAGAAAGCATGAAAGAGAAAGACACTGGAAACAAAATGGGACAAAACCAGACAGAAGAAGAATGTGAATTTAAATTAGCTGCTGGAGTTATTAAATGACAAGGAAGCTAGGGCATGGTTGAAAGAGTGTTTTATTGATTCAAAAAAGCACTCCGTTTTGCCATTTGAAAAATTGGGACAACCTCCACCCCCAGCTGGCCAATTTTGAAAAAACTGTTGACATTTGAAAACCACATGTCGCCCTCCCTAAAGGTAGACAACCATCAGAGGCGTAGCATCAGAAGTCTACTGTAGGGTTTCTGGTTTCCCTATGAGAATGACTGATGGTTTACATGACCCATAGAAGAGCAGACATAACGCACAGAACCAACAACGCCACCTTAACATTTGTTCAATAAATGCACAATGTACTGCTAATAGGGATAAAAAAAACACCCTGATAAGTTTATCATGGTGGATTTCCATTATCGGGATAATCATGAATATCCTCACATGGCTAGCTCGCTAATGTACAGATCTATATTGAATTTATTTTGTATTGCCACAAAGGGGATCCTGCATCTTGCCAATCATTCCAAAATCCTAAGCCTGTCACTATGGCTGAAGGCATGGCTAGTTCACAATAAAATTCAACCAGACATAACTAAAAATTAAAGAACTGACTTTTTTTGTGTTTCTTTATTTGTACAAAATTAACTGGACAGGGGTCAGCCTCTAAGGGCTAACTTTCTGACTGTGAATGGTGCTGCAGTCTGTAGAAGGCTTTTAATTTGAAGGTTTATTTAATTTAAAGCTCCTTCTGTGACTACAGTATAAAGTGTAATCCGACAGAGATAGGGAGGCCCCAGTGGGGGAAAATTGGATCATCATGTACTAGAAAGACTGCCTTGGTAATTAGGAGACCAACACCAGTGATGCATTACACAAACACACACATGTGCACACACTAACAAAGTACATGCTTGCAAAAGAGCCTAAAAACCCATAACAGAAACCTCTGTAGCCTGTAGCGCTGTAAGCTAATGCACTTGACACCGGGAACGTGCAGGTCGCGGCAGATTAGCTAGTGAAACCAAGCTCAGAAGGAACCAGAGGGAGGGAGGGAAACAGGGAAGAGAGACAGAGACAGATGGATGAGAGGAGAGAGATATGCCTTCTACAGGAAGAGATAGGGTGAAAAATTGTAGGAATGAGATATGAATGGTGGGAGACGTGGCGAATGAGGCGTGTGGCGGGAGGCGGGAGGCAAAGGCATATAGGGAAAAGAGTGATGGGGGACAGCAGACACCTGAGTTTCACTTTGAATTCCAGTGGGAACTCTCACCTCTCATCAGTTTGTCTCTGTCTCGGTTTCTATTTTTCAACCTGACTAGGTGGCATTAAAAGCCTGCGTCCCGTCTGGCCTGCTGTTTACCCAATCACTGTTCATTAACCTACAGACTGAGGGGCAAGGCAGGGCATTGGCTGGACTGGGACTGGCCATTGCCACCGATACTGTAGATAAGCAGAGGCAGTCTGAACTATCAGCAATAACCCTGAAGAACACAGACAGTGTCAGACAGGTTAACAAAGATAGGGAAGTATGCTTGATTAGCTTTAAAATACTCAGGTTTGGCCTGGTATTGCCTTTTTGACATTTATAGTATGAACTGAACTGGGTTTTGTTTTATAACCACACACATCGGTTCTAATACACAGGTTACACGTTATTCTGCTAATCGACAGTTGGTGGAGGTAACCCAGCAAGAAACATAGCAATGCACCAACAAAGGCAGTAAAGAAGAACACTGCAGGCTAACTAAGATGGACGTACACACAATTGAACACAATTTACCACAAAAAATTCAAACTGGCTTTGCAAATGTTTTATAGGAAGGAAATACACTGAACCCATTTGTTACACCTCAAATAACAGTGAATATAACTTTTGTTTGCTCCCCAAAAAAAGTTCTCAATATGTTTAAAACAAGGTTATTGTTGGTTTGTTTAACGGCATCCCATTGAAACGCACTTTTCACATATTTTGATGCTAGTGTGGTAGGCGTTGGAAATGTTAAAAAGCTTTAAATAGTGGCTTTAAAGGTAAAGAACATATAAAGTATTCTTCCTTTTCCTTGACTCATTCATCCTCATCTCAGGGTAACAAATAACTGCTTGAATTCCCTTCATACTGTACAGTTCATATTCCTTTTTATCGTGTCCCTGATAACATCTGTCCTTCAATCATTCAACAGTGCAAGCTGCTCTGTTCTCAACATATCCGGGCATACAGAAAACACTACCCTGCCCTCTCTGAACAAGACACACAGTAGGAGTATAAAATAAAAACTGTGTGATTTCATCAAATGGTGAACAAAGGTAGCGGATGCTTAGCTAGACATGTAATGAAAAAGGAAAAAACCTTGAGCAGCCTTCTCTGTTCAAGGCTCAGTGTGAGGCAGAGCTGTCAAAGATATCTTGGAGCACAAAGCACTCAAAAGTTTTCATCGACTCGCCTCGCCATCCCATTCAGGCGGTGGAGACCTTGAGCTGAACAGAAACATGAGGACTGGCCAGCCGAGCACAGAGAAGAGAATCAAAGAAAACAAGACAGAGATGGATTGAGAGCAACAGCGGATGTCTGTCAGCTGCCACATACATCTCTACATAACAGGCAGCAGTGGAAGCAAACGTACACTTCATTTGTTAAATATACTGTATGTAATCGCCACCAGCAAAAGTCCGAAGGAGGGAAAGAGGTGGATGTAAGAGGCGGAGGATATTGATGCATATATAGTATAAAATAGATTTTAAACATGCAATGACCTTTAGAGTTCTGCTAAGAAAAGACATGAAAACAGAGAATAACTGACAGACACCTCTTCATGAACTCCCATTCTCTGTCTTCATGCCCTTACATGCAGAGGCGACCAATCATTGGGAGGGCCTCTCCACCTCGACACAAAGAACACAAGCCCAGAGAGAAACAACACACTTGAAGAGGCCAACCTAAACACTCCATATAAACATATGTGATCAATGTAGCAAAGGCCTGAGTTTCTAACTTAAGAGTGATCGTTGTATCGATTTACTACAGCGCACTGTGGCTCTGACCCATGCTTCTCACTGTTGACTGCTTGTTGTGTAGGTGATCTAAAAACTGAAGCCAAGTCTACTTTTTCACTCAGCATAAATCGTTCTGAATCAGAGGTTTGAGAAAAGGTTTTGAGACAAATCTGTGTTGATATACACGTCAGTGTCTGACCAACATCCTCTCCAGGTGATTCAAATGTGTCTGGATTATGACCTTTGTTGCCAGAAGATGTGATCTGGCAATATCAGTATGAGTACTTGCAGTTTCTTGGCCTAGCGTTATTGACTGCATTTCATGCAACAAGCCCTCCACTCTAGCCATGGACAAGGCTACGCAAACAATACTTTTACACAACCAGCAGATTAGTATTCATATTTAATCATGTCTCTGGCCATCTGATGAAACCAACTAGCCAATATTCACTCTGTTTTGGTCTCCACCAACTCATCTCCTGTTTGGTGCTGGGCAGGGATTGTACAGTTGGTTTATTGAGCTTTTTCGCTCAAAACAGCTACAACCTGCTGGAAACAAGGTTGATGTAAGTTTTTTACTATTTAGTTTTTAACTACTGCACATACAATGGCAAATGTATCACACTACTGACTTATTTTTGTGCAGATGCAGATCTAGACACCCTACTAAATAAAGAATTTTAATCATTTTGAGGATTGTGCAGCTTGTCAGAGGCATAGGCTCTCTTGGTGCTTATGTTTATGTTGATTATGTTTGTTTTGGCAACCAGTTGAGTTTTACAACTCCTTCTATCTTGCTTTTAGATAAACTAGCAGATTAATTGCAGACTGTATTCAGCATGGATACTTCCGATTAGAAAATTTCATCCATTTCTCGAGAGTATCTTCCCATGAAAGTTTTTTATCAGATTAAATTATCTCCTTTTCTTGTGCCTACTATTAAACCTCACGTTTCCTCTGTCAATTCTCCACACGCCTCTGTCCTTCTGTCTATCTATCTGCCTGTCTGTCTCTCTGACTCCCTGAATGTGTCCCAGTCACACTGGTAAGTGTTTTGAGCCATGGAAATGTCCCACAGACTCCTGAACTGTGCTCATTCATCCTAAATTTAGCCCACTCTCCTGATCCCTTCTCCATGGCTGTGGGAAACACTGCATACTTTTCCCCCCTCTGCTCCCAGTCCAGTGAGGGCCCGGCCTGGGCCTTTCTGTCAAGTGCCCGATTGTAACTCACAAGAACAGGTCTTGTGTTTGCCGTGTAGGTGTCCTTCCTCTGCCTCTCATCGGGGGCTAAAAAGTATGTTTTCCGCTCTTCTCTCTCTTGCACACACGCCCATAAATAAAATAAAACAGCCCTTTATCCTCGACCTGAAACAATGGGCTACCTCATTCAGTTGAGTTACAGTACATCCACAGAACACCTCAAGGACAAAGAGGCTGAGCTAGTGGCCTGGCTATTCAGCAATTTATCCTCGAGGATGGCATTCCGATAATGCCTTGTGGTCTAGACATATGTTTCCATCAAACCGCCCACTTAGAGGTTGGAGATTCCCAATTCAGTGACCTTACTTTAAGCGCTTTGACCACAGCTACTGTATAATTTTCTGCACTGAACATAAAATGCTATTTGCTGAAATGAGATGCTAGCATCCGTAAAGCTGTTTCCAAAAGAATTGAGTATCAACCTTGAGACGGATTCTCGAAGCACACCAGACTAAAATCGTCTTTTGGTTCTTCAAAGGTACACTAAACACCGAAAAGGGATGTTAGAAAGAATTAGAGAAAATAAAATAAATATTCAGTTGCTGTAGGGAGGCTCATTCGAGGGCAGACTTGGAAAAAGAAAAGAGAGGGTTTGTGTGTGCGCGTGCAGACGGAATACAAACCAAAGGCCCTCGTAAAAAGTGTGAGTCAGAGCGTGTCTTTCTTTCAGATGGTGAGCCATGCCGCAGCTTTAAATATACCAACTTTGCCCAAGGACACCCAGGGCACAATCACCCACTCCTCAGAGGTTCCTAAAGCATGCTTAGAAGGATTCTTTGTAACGAGTGACCCTGAAGAAACCCACAATATCTTTCATTTCTTCCATCTGCATCATCAGTGTCGTCAGCATCAACAGCATGAATCTTAATCACCAACGCCACTAGTATTGCTGTCATCCTCATTACCATAATCGCTTTCATATCTTTCATCACTGTCCTCCCCTGCCTCATTATCACCACCACATCATCATCGTCCTACTCTAACTCCTCATTGCTCCTTTCCTCTCCGGCCCTCGGGCTGACCCGTTCCTCTCCCTGTCCTGGTTTCCTCCCTTTCCTTCTGAGAAGTAACTTGGGCTGGCCTACTTCTGACAGAAGGACACACTGTTTGACTCATTAGTCAGGTCTCGCTGAGACAAAACCACATCAGTGCACAGCAGAGTAGCCAGGAAGAGCAAGTCACATCCTGACAAAGAAGATGAGCTGTTCTTTAGTGGACAAACAGACATGGGTGACACATATATGAGTTGCTGTGGCAGGTATGTGTCTGAACAAGCCTGCCTGTCCTGACTGGCTTCCTTCTTCTCCGGCCTGTAACTGAGGCATGTTGATTGTTCTGGTAAAACTGTCAAAGGGCCAAAAAAAATCAAACATCCGTTCCAGCAGGGCAGCTTCAGCCCCCCAAACAACCATAAGAACTAATTAAAAGCTGATGGCAAAGGATGGCAGAGAGAAAGTACTTTTGCTCCAAAGAAGTGGACAGTGTGAGATCCAATCCACTCTTCACAGAATACAGGTGCATGGACAAAAGGGCTCCCCACAGGGCAATTCTGGCAACATTTTGCATTAATATATTCATTCTATTAGCTGGAAAATTACTTATTTTTCACAGAGGACCACTAAATAGCACGAGTATGGCTCCTATTATTTTTACCATGACACATTCTCTACATCGCTGGCTTCACACTGGCACAAGCACTTTGGAACAGAAGGACTTGTGACTGGGTCCATTAAAAGTCAGAATTCTGTTGGCATAAGGCAAGAATGTGCAAAGCTTTTGATACAGGAAGAGATAAATATATGTTGAATGGTCAATGCTACATCCAGTACATCAGCCAACTCTTCATTTGTGTGTCCAACATCAAAGCATGTAAGTTGTTTTGTCCGTGCCTTCAATGCAGAACACAAACAAAGTCCGTCAAAGCAACCTCAGTGGTCCCTCTCATTCCTGACGTCAGCCCAGAACCAGGGCTAGTATGTTTCCAGTAGCCTGTTCTGGTTATTACTCGGCAACAGTCTTGAAATCCCCAGCTGTCTTTGCCAAATCTTTGGTTAAAGTACATTTCAACAGTTTCAGAGGGGCCATCCATGTTTCTCTCCCCTAGGTTAGCAGGACTGCTGAGCGCAGCAGGGTCCCTGCACCAGATAAATGTTTGGACAGGAGAGGCTCCAGGTTGCTCTGAAAACAATGGGATCAAACGGGACCATCAAAGGCATCTAGCAAGATCAAAGCCTGGCAGAGAGAACTTTACTTTCGGCCCATATACCGGCAGAGATAGAGGATTACTGAGCATTAGAAGGCTGGCCTGTCAGTATTGCCAGTGGTAGTTTTATTCATGAGTGTCACAGTGCAAATGGAAACATCAAAGAACCAGGCGAAGTAAGACGTGAGCGGTAAAGTGCTGGAGGTGATATATTGCAGTGTGCTTTAAAAGGGACATCTGGTAAACCCAGAAATATGTAGCGAGGCATTTTCACAATAAAACTCAGTTCATTTGGCCAAACTTTGGCCATGCGAGCGTCGCTTTCTTTGACTACTCAATAAAGCTCCGACCAAGTTGGGTGACCTTTGCCCCGCGCCATCTGACAAAGCTAACAAAATCAATCTTGCCCCTGCTGACGGAGGGATTTTGTGCCAAGCCATCCATGAACCATTAAGGTTCATTAGTTTCCTCCCAGGCCATTTAACGAGGGGCTGAATATCAGGAGGAAGACACACATCCACTCAGCTCACCTACATCTATGACTTTTCCAGAACGGAGACTGCTTGCTTTTCCATGTTTATTATTCTACCTCTGTCTTTTATTCCACATTGGGAGTAATCATTTGCATGGGGGGGTCTATTTTCCACCTCACACCACCCCACTGGTTATCAATGGGACCTTTCAGAAAGGACCTTTCCTCCACTGATTGAAACATCATTTCCTGCTGGACTAGCACACTGGGGCTATTGAGTCCCCCCTGTAACTCTCTCACTACAGCCTCTTCATATTTACTAGTGACCCAGAAACCTCTGGACCAGTATACATATGGTATCAGCTTGCAGCAAGCCGAAGGTGCAAGGGGCATAAATGCACACAAACATTCTCTCAGTATGGAACAGTCAATCTGAGACACACAGGGCAGGGTTTTCACTGCAACTCCTGCTCCGTTCCAAAATAAATCCGACGAGAGAACTTGACACTTTCAACATGAGAGTTAAGCATCCGAGCCAAGTCAAGAAAAAAGATCTCCTGCATATAGGATTATATTTAAAGAATCCACCAATCAGAGCAGCCTGCACAAGAAAATCTAACGGCGAACCACTATAAAGCATGGTACATTAAATTGACTTCCCTGTGGATTTCTTGCTTGTACTATAAAAAAGGCCTGTCAGCTCCCTGACGTTTTGAGGGTAAGGCAGAGATGAGATGAGAGAGAGGAAGAAGAGGGGAAAAAATGGAGGGGTAGAGCTACAGAGAGGGCAGAGAGAGACAGACGAGGTGTATTGCTGCATCTCTACGAGTCTAAGGGATACAAACCATGTCTCCCCTGCTCCCGGACCAATTACTAACACACACATTGATTCATTGAGGCGACGAGGTGTGGAGAACACGGGCGCAGCAGTGAACAGTCGTGAGGCTTACACATTAATCTATACAAAACAGTGCTGCAAGTTCACAGGGGTTGACATGTTCAAAATACATCAGCGGCAAAGAAATTAGGGAATTCAATACAGGCGCTCCGCATACGGAGTGTGCCGGGGAGTGATGAATGATTACCTGTAGGTCAAAGAATTTGCTGTATCTTCTGTAGATGATGTGGGAGGTGTTGTCAGAATAGGTGACATTGATGAGATATACCTGCCAAGAGAAGAAAGACAGAGAGAAGTTAAAATTTGGGCCAGAAATTGTTTCATTTAAATTTTTAACTAGCTTGTTTTGTCCAACCAACAGGGCTACAGTTACAATGATACAAGTTTGATATTCAAGAATAGCAACTAGCGAATGTCTTGCAACTTTTTCCTGATAAATGACAAATGAATCCATTACAAATAATTTTCTGTCAATCAACCAATTACAAATCTTTTCAGCACTCACTGAAACAACAGATGTTAGTACAATTGATTGTAATAGCAAACACATGTGCTTGTAGTATGAACAAACTCAGTGTCAACATGTTCACACAACCCAAGACCAATTCCTTCAACATGGACGTTCAATGACACACACTCATAAATCTGTCAGTGGTTGATACTTCAGGGTATATATGGTGACATAACCCCTCCTTTGTCAGCACACTGACCTGCTGGCCTTTACCCTTGGCTAAAGCAATGCAGCACTCCTCAAGAGGCCTGATAAGATTGAGACAGAGTCCATTTATCCGTCAAGAGGAGGTAAGTGATGCCGCCATCATCTCTAATCTAATGAAACATAGATAACCAAGGTAACAGATCCAAAGGCCAGGAATCTTTCATCAGAGACGTTAGGAGCAGGTGGGGTCTCTCAACTGCTGATATAGAGATGTTCAGAAAAGGGCTCTGGATGTGAAATTACTCAAGTGGATGAGCTGCATAATATTAGACTACAAAGCTTGCAAAGTGGAAATTACACAGAGTTAGCAATTAATTGGCTACATCTCTAGAATCTCATGTATTTCGATACAACTTTTGAAAGCTTTTATTGTTCTAATACTTTGTCCCGCTCATGGGTGCACAAGGGGCGAGGACACAATATTAGAAACTTTCCTCAATATAATGTCATCCAGTACAACATTAACAGAACTACTGGTCCGAGACATCAAAATGGGTCCTTTGCACTTTCCTGTGAGTGTTTTCTTATGTGGCGCCTTTTCAGCAGGACAACATTGTTTCATTGGGGAAGTAAGATTCGATCACAAGTGGTCTCTCGAGATGCATTCTAATGACAGGTGTGAACTGACGTACTTAGAACTGTCCATTGTGATAGAATCACCCAAGACGCATGTTAATGCCAGATATAAACAGGGCCAAAGATACAATGCATGACCACAAGAGGTCACTCAGGAAAACTGTATTCAAGTGTTCAAACATTTGAGCAGATGTTGTTCTGGTGAGGACAGACTCCAGTTACCATAGAACATGGGTACAAAGAGCTTCACAGAAAATATTTTTTTTTTCCATTAGATTCTACAGATGTACCAGATAACCTGGTAACATTGTTGGAGAGTTATTCTTGACTGGTGTGTGTGAAAAAATGAATTGTATTTAGAATATAAGGGAAAAGCCATCCGTTTTTGCTTATACAAAAGGCATTCATGGTGTTTCCATATATTTCGTACTCACTAAGCACCTAAAGCTGTATACATCTGGCGTGTACTCAATGTACAGCTAAAATTGCCATTATCAAGTGATTTGCAATAAAACAAGATGTTGTCACCCAGCCAAGGCATTCCAGCTAAGTGGCCCAGACACAGCGCAAATACAAATCCACTCAACATCAAGCTGCCGTGAACACAGAAACAACTGACTTTGCCTCATGTATAGCACCAAGATTAAATAAAGGCAATGTGTTCCAAATGTATTCCAGCAGGCTCCATCTTTCTGACTGATCTTAGACTGCCGCTCCAACCCTCTGTACCTGCCAAGAGCCTCCGGAGCAGAGCTGAGATGAATGAGGTCGAGTGAAAGACCCTGACTTTGACGTACGAAGGGCAGCAGCTTGAAACAAAAGAGGTTCCGCAACAAAGCTTAGGGTTAAAAGGCCTTGTTGCTGCTGGAAGGGGCTCAGCTGCTGGCAAGGAGCCAATGCAGTATGTTCACTCCCATGCAAACACAGCTACTGGCATCCAGAAGCTGTGACTGTCACACTACACTGAGAAACTTGTTCTTAGCACGGTAGGGTGTCACCAGAGCGATTAGTTTTGGCATTTATTGCTATGAAAATGTGCACCCCGGGGTTCTGCTGAGTTACAAAATCAAAAAAGTCAAAAACTGGCTTATGCAGCCACAGTCGGATGTATGTTTCCAAGTGTCTCTGTGACTTTTGTAGCTTAACAAGGGCTCATGAGTATAGCAAAGAGCTCCTTTTTTCCCCTCATTAACAGAGCATCTCTTAAATAAAAGAGGCCACATTTCAAAAAAATGAAAGGACACACATGGGAAAGTGAGTTAACTGGGGAATGAGGTGTACTTACATCACGTGCTGCTTCATCCTGGCTTTTAAAGTGAAGTTTAAAATGTATGTAAAGGCTACACTTAGGCTACTGGCACAAATACCAAAAACATCCTTATGCTGCTGGTGCATACCAGTCAACACTGATATCTAAATGACAAGATATGCCTCAGAGTGAATGGAGGGACTGCCCTGGCATTTGTCAAGATCTTTTCAGTGTGTGGTAGTAATATTTATGTGACACTGAGTGTGTTTATAATTAATTAAGCAATTAAGGCTTGTAAAAATGTATTTTTACAAGTTTAAAAAATGGAGGTCAGTCCATCAACATACTATCTCAAAAACGGATTGTTATGAAATTTTATGCACACATTTAAGGCCCCCAGAGGATGAATCCTAATCACTTTTTTGAGTGAATTCTAGCACCACCAACTTACTTGGCTTCACTTATTTAGCAAAATATCTCTACATCTACAAGATGGATTGGCACAAACTTTTGTACAGACATTGATTGTTTACAGTGTATCCTAATGACTGAGATGACCCCCTGACTTTTGTCCTCTGGCACCACCGTGGGATTAACATCTGTGGTTTTGAGTGAAATGTCCTTACGATACGTGTTACTTTTTATTTAGTGCCATCACCAGGTCTAAATTTTCATTTTTCCAAAAAGTCTATGACCAAATACGTGCGGAGCGTGAGCAAGTTGATGTTAGCGTTTAGCTCACTGCTGTGTCCAAGTACCACCTCACAGAGCCTCACTCGAACTATCATTCCTGTATTGCAATTTCTTGCCAATTACTGTTACACATACGCCCATACAGACACACCTGTGATAAACAAGTATCAGATATATATTGACCTGGTCAAGTTATGGGTCTGGCTGTAGAGTATAAGCACACATAAGTGAAAGATCTCTGTGGAACTTACTCCAATTCTACTATGTGGCTCTGTGTGTTTGCTCTGTAAACTCCTCTGACCTCAACGGTATGCCAGAGTACCGTCCTCCCATCATGCCTCAGGGCCACTTGATTCGACACAGAAGCAAATCCGTGCTGAGCTTAGGGTATAAGATAGGAGCCAGACTGGAAGATGTGGACTCAGTAAAAAGATCCAAACCCCAGAAGCAGATGGGTATGTGATGGCAACCGCAGTGGAGAACACAACGAACAACCAATCCATGGTCTGCCCATGCCCAAAATATCAAGCTTAAACTTAATGCCCCCCCATTCCCCAAAATAGACTCCATTCACTCAACACAGCCAGTAAATTATAACAGTCAGGGCTGCTGCCTTTCAAGATAGATGAAGAAACATCCAGGAGTAAACATCTTCTGATTTGCCCGTAATGGAATCTGGTTATTTCATTTTGCATAGTACATGGTGGCTGCCTTTCCTTCACCTTTTCATGAGGAATGGGACACACTCATGCAACAACTAAAATAAGCTGACATGGGCTGACTCAGAGCTCAAGTACATCCAGTCGTGAGTGCTAAGCACAGCCAACATGCCCTCTAACAAGCATTTGTGGAACAAAAAGTCTCCCTATTTTGCAGTTATTACCACTATATGAACATTTAATACATTGTTTATAACACACTGTAATGTAGTTGTATGCAGCCATAGAGGACATTTTAATGTTATTTAATTAACAGTATTTGTCAACACTTATAATTTCTTCTATGAAAACATTTTACATTATTACAACTGTGTTTCACTATATTGTCATTCAGAATCTGTTCATACACCAGCATCCACTTATGGGTGTCCACATATATTAATAAACACTTATATTTGCTCACATCTACATTATAGTGTTTTATAAACCATGTATTAAATGCTTATATACTACGCTTATATTATACTTATATGCTAAATGGGGTGATTAAAGTAAGCCAACAAAAAACTGACTCACTCAAATGTCAGTTAAGAAATAATCTGTCAATTATAGAATTCCATATGGTAAGATGAGCGACTTACACAGCAGCGACAGACAAATTCATTTGCAAGCATAACACTAACAAGTCTCCAATTTATCTTCCATCTTCTTGTGGGGATTTTAGAAGCACAGAAATCAAGATAAAAAGTCAAACACCATTCTTGTGATTGCTGCAAGACATTTTTGCACAGCAGGCATGTCTGGACCAATAAGGCATTGCTGCAATTCAAAATGAGGGTTGAAATTTGGGCGAGGAGGCAACATTAAGGCTCACGTGGAGGAACATGATCTCTTGATTTCTAACACTCAGTTGTTAATAACCTCTCCTACATTTGGAAACAGGAAGGTGGTGGAGACTAAAATGGATATTGCAGGATTAGGAAACTATGAGAAGGCTGCATTACAACTCACTATAGATGACTGTGAAGGGCCTAACTGGAGTAAGTTTGACCAAATGTACAGCTGTTTCAGTGCATCGCTGCTACTGAGAAGGAGCTCAGTAGTAAGTAGTAAGTAGTAAGAGACATCCTACAATCCAGTGAAAAAACAAGTCCTTTCTTGATCACAGATTAGTAGAGTTTTTCTTCAGATTCCACAGCAGTCACATGTCAACACTCCATTTCTGACATGTCAACTTTCTTTTCAAAAGGAGTCTAAAAATTGATTCATAAACAGGGAAAACACAAACGGGGAGGGGGGGGGCAAACAACATAAAGAAAGCTTTGGGGGTTTGAGTGTCCCAGATAGCAAGAAAAGACCTTGTACATCTGTTATTCCCACGGAGGAAGCGGGACTTGAAAACAAAAGTTTTATTCATGCTCAGAAGCAAAGAAAAAAAACATGATTTCTTACGACAGGACAAATTGGACCTCTGATTATTTCATCATGTTCTTCTACAACAGCTATGAATATTCATGTCAAGTTTACAGCTTACTTATTTTTTGCCTCTGACTTCCCTGAAGGAATCATTTCTCTACTAACATTATCATAATTCAATAGGAGAAAGTGTAGATAGTATACGAATAGAGAGAATAACTTACAGTTTCGGAGGGAAGCCAGGACCCAGTCTCACAGTTTGCAAGTAAAGAAGGCAAAAGACTGCAGTGCTTGGTGGGGCAGAGACTGTGGGCCTAGCCACTAAATGCAGTGAACCCCGCCTAAACTACTATATTTAAAGTAACCTATAAAACAGACACACATCATACTTTCAGACCATGAAAGCGAAGGATCTGACTACAAAAAGTCAGGTTGGAAAATTTCTCTTTGTATGAGTCTTTCCACATGGAACCACAACCGGCCTAAATATACTCATTTGTCTAATACAGTCCGTTATTGTTTCAGTTTGGCCACAGAGGTTAACAAATGACAATAAAGCCTGACAAATTCTTCTAAGCAAAATCCTCACAGCAAAGCCAACAAAACTGGAGGACAATTCCATTCAGAGGCTTTGGCAGGGGGTCTTTGGAAATCCCGTAAAGACAGTTTTTGTGTCCGCTGCCAAAACAGTGCCCTTTATTAACCACACACAAGGCCGACGCCTCGACTTTCCTTAACTGTGGTCACTTCCACTTTGAAACGGTCCGATCACTCCTTCTTTGCCTTTGTGGTGGGGGCACAGGAAAGGCCGATTGGCGGGTGCTGAGGAAAAGTGTCGATTCAGCAGGCACATCCTGTGATACCAAAGAACAATCTTAAAGTGACTGTATATCAGATCCCAACAAAGTTAAAAGACAGACAAGGTCATGTACTCATGTAAACAACTTCATAAGCTGGATTCCAGTTAACTGCATTTTACAATTGACGTCTGGCTATAAGCACTTTGATATGTGAATTTCAAAGCAACATGAGACAACTAACAGACCTCCACAGAGGCCCCAGCTGTGAACAAATAATATTACACAATAACATATGCCACATAACGATAAACTGAATCAGCAGAGGAACAGGGGTAGAATACAGCTTTCTATATATCAGAGCTGTTTTAAAGTCTTTTGGTGCAAGTCAAGTGTCGAGTAATTCAAGACCAGTCCAATTCAGTAGTCAAGTCAGTGGAAGTCTCAGGGCAAATCCAATTCACGAGTCTTCATCTAGCGGCAACCTCCGTGGCTGGCAAATTAAGCCAAAACAAAGTAACAGAAACTGCAGTTCCTCTAACCGCCACATGAGGCTGGCTCCTGAAGGGATCAATCTCCATAAGGCCCCATATTAAAATGGCCAACTTTACAGCAGAAATAAACGTGTTTACAGCCTGGTACAAAAAACTGTTTTGGTCTCTATAGCTGACTTACTTGTTGATGTGACTGTACGGGGTAGAATTTTTATATATCTCTCCTGTTTAAATTATATTAAGGCTTAATTAAAGGTATGCATAATTAAGTGCATGGCCACTTTCCGTAACAAGTAGGTGCCGTCACAGGTCAGTCAAGATGCAAGCTTTTCATGTCTCTGAATGCTGAACATTACCTTTCAAAGCTTTTACATTACTTTCAATGCATAGGCCTAATAATTAAATACATTATGTGAGGTGTGTGGCTGTGCAATGCCTGCCCATCACTATAACAAATAGTTCCTATAAGATTTTACTAGGTCAAAGTTGAGACTTTTTTGGATGAAGTCTTTAGGAACGCAAGTCCACATTTTTCTGGCTTAAATCTGGATTTGTTGCTCTTTATGGCCACTTGGGGGCAGTGGAAAAATTTGTTGACACAATATTGACATATTATCACTAAGCTGATATGGGGATTATGTTAGCAAACAGTTGCCTCCAACAGTCATTAGCATTCCTTTTGAGTCGTGTCTGTGTCCACCTGGCAAATACAACTCTAATATTCACTCTGCTTTTAGCTCTGTTGCACTTTCCACCAACTCCTGAGGGAAATTTTAGGGGGCGGTTGGTTTAGCTGCTAAATGATAGACTATGTTCACTATCTAGTCCTTAACTTGTTTCTGTCTATAGTTTGGTGCTGGGCAATTAGCATATATTTATATATATTTATTAGAGTATACTTCTAACAACAACCACCCACTACTGCTGTGGCTGTTGCTAAAACAAGGTTGACGAGGGCTGTAAGAGCAAACCAAAACAGTAAAAGTTACAGACCGTAAAACCAAAACAACGACCTAAAAGACACTAAAACACTCCATAGAGCTGAAGGGAACTGCAGAGTCGGGTAAGCGACACATTACAAGTCATTTGATTGATTGTTAATATAAAAATATTGATTAGATCAGCTTTAACAGACAAAGAATAAAAGCGAAACAATCTCTTGTAACCTCTGAAAGGATCTGTTATTTTGATTCATTTTTTATTATGGGATACTCTGCCGTTGCATCATGGGAATTGTAGGATCTGGTGATTTTGGAGCCAGACCCATATTGGGGACTGAAAGTTGGAATATCCCTTGCACAAATTTTGACAAGTCTGTCTAGTGAGCCCCCCAACCTTATGTAAGGACAATACTAAATCAGGGTAGTCCTTTAAGGCCAGGACAAACCAACCCGATTATCGGCCGTCGGACGTCGTCGGACAGGTGGGCGAGGTCGGTGGCTCGAGTCGGTCCGGTGTGTCCCGTG
>NW_023339729.1:3132650-3162968 GCF_004916995.1 Morone saxatilis
GAGGAGATGGATAGTCGACTGATGGTAAAACAACTCCAGTATCTTGTTATTATTAGCATCGATAAATTTCCGTTCAGCGAGTAATGACAAATAACGATCCTTGTATGACTACTATCAAACTCTCTGATGACAACATGACTGACACGCGTGCCTGTGTTTACCTAGTCAGAGTGATCGCATTTCCGGTTTTAATTTTTTTTGTTGGCGACAACACAGATTAGCGCCGCTGCTGTTTATGGGGACAGTATTACGCCCTCGTGCATTGCGCAGAACGTACGCTCCAGTTGGCGTCGGTTTGGGTGCTTCGGAGCATTTTTTTGACCCGGACCGGCGAGACAGGAGCCGACTGTCAGTCCACTGCTTTTCTGCCGACGGTCGACCGTTGGCAGAAAGTCCTGGCCTTTAAGGTTAAGTATTGGGTAAATATTTTTGTATGATTTAACTATGAATATACTTTGTGGTGGCTATATTATTAACCGGATCAAATATTTCAAAAAAATCCTCCTTGAGCGCTTTGGTGGAGAAAGAATACGTTGTCATGCTCATCAAGCCAGTCTGATTCTAATAACTTTTTAACCAATTTCCCTGACTATCTAGTAATCTCATAAAATGAGCTGCGAGCAAGACAGAACCATCACTTTTTTCTTCCCATTTCTCTGTTCTTCCTCCCTTGTCTCTCAGTCTTTCTTATTCTCACACAACAACACACAGACTAAAATGGCATGACAACAGACCCAGTGATGTTATGAACCATCAGTACGGGTCATTTTCCCATGAAAACAAAACTAGAGCCAGCACAGTTGAGGCCACACATGATGCCCACACATGCTCTGTCTCTCCACCGAGCATCGCCGTTTCTGGATGACGTAAGCATAAGTCAAGCTGTTGAGAAACACGCCAGGGAGCTAGAGGCCATGTTCAAGAACAATGACATGTGTTTTTACCCTGAGAGCGGACAGGGGAGTGTGGGAAACGTGCTATCAGAATAGAGTTGTTGTCATTGCTTTAAGACTTCTACATGAGACAAATAAACGTTCCACAATCACAAACAACATCTGGTATTGAACACATAAAAACAACCCCCAGCACGCATGTGAGGTCCCGTTAATAACAGTGCGAGGATGACAACATCCGCCGCTTTTGTCAACTGCTTGTGTCAGAGCATGCAACACACATACACCCTCTTGTCAGTATCAGTGTGAGAGTTAGGGCTTGGCAAACTGAGCATCACAAACAACGACTTCGCTAACAGACGTCAGCAAAGCCCCTGACTCACCCTTCTCGCTTTCTCACACGCAAAGCACTTCCAGATAGTCGTCAAACTCTCCCAAACAATGGCCAACCCCAAAAAAAAGGCCAGCCCTATAAACCTCTCCCCCCAGCATGCGCCTCTCAGTTTGGGGTGAGCATCTGAAAACAGGGACCCTTTTCACCGAGATCACTCCGTGTTTGATAGGCCAATAAATATTTGAGTGGGGAACAGCTCTCTGAAGAGATGTTTTATGGTGCCAAATAACAACACCGTCTTCCAGTCTGGGCCTTTGCGCAGCACAGGAGTCTCTAGAAAATGAAATGTTATGGGACTGGGACTTGTAGGGGAAACAGAAGCTTAAAGTAAACATGGCCGTGCCCAACCTTGCGCTCTCTTTTATCACCTCCTCCTGCAAACACACAAGTTGCGTGTGCGTGTGCGATGCATGTTTGCGACTCAGCGGTCCAGCTTTCCCCATGGTCCGACGAGCACTTCCCTCTGACAAAGCCCCGAGTCTCATTCCCCCTCCTCTCACAAGATAAGCATTTCCAGCTGGTTTCACAAACAGTACAAATGAGATTCAAAGGGTGCCACAGACTGTGTCTTTCTCTCGTTTTCTCTCCTTCTCTCTCTCTCTCTCTCTCCCTCGTTCCCTCTTTTTACTTCTCACAGTGACTAGCCTTGTCTCATGAGACAGGGTAGCTAGGGAAACTAGGCCACAGACTGGCCCGCTGAGACCAAAGAGTCCAAAACCCAGCGCAGCTCAGCTCAGCTCAGCTCTGAGAAGCTCCTGTTACACTTGAACTGTACATATAGTAGCCTGGCTACTACTCAACAAGCCTACCTATAGAGCTGGACTGATTTGAGAGCTCATGTTACAATACTAAGCTACTCTGTGCAAGCAATAACTGCACATCAGGAGTCCAAGATGCATTAAAAACATATTACGGTAAAAGAAGAGCGGACCATTAATTCACTGTCTCTAGCTCTGGAGAATTCTGCCTGTGAGTGTATTTTCTCACATTAGCCCGCTAAGCAGAATTATTTGTTTTTAATGTGTGTTTGTGTGTTTTTTTAAGGAATAGTGTGATATTTTGCTGAGAGTGAGATGAGAAGATCGACACCATTCTTAAGTTTGTGTGTTAAGTATGGGGCTACGGTATGCTAACTAGCTTAAACACTGGGAGAAGCAGCTAGCCTGGCTCCGTTCAAATGGCAAGTTGTAAAACCATAACTTGATGTTTCGCATTAAGTTATGGTTTGTTTATGTTGCATTAGAGGTGCTCATAGGCTTATTTCTGGGGCTAGCTGTTTGCTTGCTTTAATTTTTAATGCTAAGTAAGCTAATCACCTCCAAACTTAACATGTAAGCATGAGGGTGGTATCAATCTTCTCATCTACAAGAAAGAAAATAATGATATTTCCCAAAATACCAAACTATGTATTTAATAATTATGCAAAGATATGTGTCCCTCTTTCACATGGGAGGTTTTAGAAATGAAATTGAAACTGAAATTGTGTTTGTGGTGCTCGCATTTACAACCTTCAACAGCAATGTGTCAACCCTACAACGTCTGGTTACTCTGGATAATCCACCGACCACACTTTCCGACATTTTCATGGGGACTATTTCTTTGGTAAGCCTATAAAGCTGTCCCTGCTAACTCTGGATTATCAAGAGTAAACAAGATTGTTTCTAAGACAGAGACGTTGCCTATTATATTATTCTTCTATAAGCTTCTGTCCAGAGTGACTCACAAGATGTCCATAGGAACAAGAGCTACAAGGCATTAAAGACTGTTGTTGCTGTTAAGCTATTTAAATGTAACACCTCTATTGTAGGCCTACTGGGCTGGAGGAAAATATCTCAAAACCTAGACAATTATCTGCAAGGGAATAAAATGTTTTATCATTTGGGTGAATTCTTTCATACAACTCACCACTGTGACTTCCGTTAAAAAGGTCAGATGGCCGTCCCTGAAATCCAGAAGCATTAGAGCCTGCCTGCTATGAGATACTTTGGACTGATAACTCTGCCGATTTTAGAGGAGTAAAATTCAAAGATTACTGATATGGAGGCCGATATATTGAAAAATATCTGCGCATATCTCACAACATATATGCCGATATGATACCGATATGTCACCTACAAGGTTGAATCCCCAACCAGGCAAAGTGGACGTGTGCCATAGGGCCAGAGCCAATCAGAGGCCCTATTACTAAACTAGTTTAATTTGTTGTAATTTGAATATATTTGGGAATATGCACCACTAAAGCACATTAACTAAAGTACCCTGAGGCACATTTTGCATCATTACCTTACCTTAAAGCCATGTCAGCATAAAGACCATTATTATTTCAGCTGATATCATTGATACACAGCAGTGAATGAATTTGTGTTTAATCAAGTAAACACAAACTAATTGGGACACAGCAAACCTGAGGGCAGGTAGTACTCCAGTATGGGAGTACTGGTTGGTTTCAAGAGCTCCAGGCAAACTATAATTAAGTTGCCATGTGGAGTCCGCTGTGTGCACTGTACTTGATGGGTACTTGAAGGCAACAGAGAACATATACAATACCCAGTGAATGGGAGGAAGGGGGTTTGGGGTTGTCAGTCGGCGCCGTGATGCTCCAACAGTGTCAGAATTTAAGTATCAGCCTCACTGGGAGACACCCCATGTTCAAAATATATACACTTGCAGTACAAAACAGTACAGTGTTTAGAATGATCTATGCAGTCATGTTCACAAATGCAGTTTTGTTCTGGATGAGAAAATCTGTTACATTTCTAAAATTCACATAATTTTCATATCTGGTACAGTATTTGTGATAAAGGAGCACAAGCCTCCTTTCAAATGAGAATAAGTGTGCTAATTGTGTCCACATATCATTAGGCCCAAGGGTCTGCAGGACTGTAATTGCATATGAGTAAGTCATTTATTATGAGTTGTTTATGAGCTCAAAATAGGATTTGAACTGGGGCCATGAAGTCCAGAGCCCAAACGCAGACTCTTGCCTGTGACATGTGTGGTGTTGATGAAGAAGGCCTCAGGAGGCAAGGATCAGGAAGGTAATAATAATCACTGGGGGTTGTTTGGTGGAGATTAAAGTAACCTACATGCTTACAAAATGATTGATGATGCAAGATTCAAATCAGACAAAAAGGTAGGTCTGAAAGGTGAGGTGGTGAGATTATTTTGCTGTTTCCAAGGTCAAGGGCGAACTTTCAATCTAAATTTTTAAGCCAACATGGACAAAGAGCCCTAAAGTGCTGAAGATCATGTGTTTTGTTTAAAAGCTAAACTAAATGGACATGACAAAATAATTCCAGGATTCAATCAATTCACAGACAGGCTCGTGTTGATTTTAGACATTAAAACCAGTCAATGATGATGCTTTTTATGCATTTATGGACATAAAAACTGTTTTGAAAACTGGCCATTTCAGACATGTTTTGAAGTGTGGACACTGAGAAGGTCTGACAAATTATCAGCAAAGATGACTAATAATAATAAAATTAGCATCATGTTTTGAGATGTTAGGATGTACTCTAATTTAAGTTCGTAAAGTTCCCTTCCTCTTCAAACTCAGTGTTCCTTCTTGTTCCGTTCTCAGTGTGCTGTTTGAATGCAGTCTGTGCAGAGTTTGACACTAGAAGGATTTGTTCACCTTCATCTGCTGAAAGTGGAGTGAAGTTTCTCTGTGCTCATTGAACAACAGATTTTAAGGGGGCCGGGTCCACAGCAGAGGCTTTGGACGTCACAAAATAGTCTGGAAGTCAGTCCTGGTCCCAGTATGCAACTTTTACATGTGATGCACCACCAGTGCACATCCACTGAGAATGGACTATACAGTGAAGGAGGAGACAGCTGTGTCCAGCAGGTTTAGAAATGAACTAAATATGCATATTCAGAGATTGTGGAAGTTTTAATGAGGTGGAAGGAGGATTTTAATGTGGATTTCTTTTCGAATCAGACACACATTACTGCTCCAAGCACATTCCTTTATATGTCTTAATGCATGTCTGGAGGGGATCTTTAATAAAAGAAACGCTGTGAGGCTGAAACTTAGTGTGCACCTGGCTGTGGAAGTTTTGCTGACAACTCAATGAAAAATACACATTAGCTGGCACTGCATTAACTTAATAATCCTCAAATATATGACCACTTTACCCTGAACACAAACTAGCCACATGAATGCACCAAAGCTCAGACTCCAAACATCACTGACTGCAAACCCAACAGTATGTCAGTAGTCATGTCAATCTTGACATGCTGAAGAGACCCTGCAGCTTACAGGGCTGCAGGTGCCCAGGCTGCTTATTTAACAGCACAGTTATGACAGCCCCCCTGTGATAATGAACTATGTCTGCTGAAGCACTGCGGGGGGGTTGGCTGGTAAGGGGTTTTGGAAGAGTTCATTATTTCTAAGCAGGTATAAGAACACTGAGCTTAGCTTAGCTGTGGTCTTCACATAGCAGCTAGCTGGCTGCATTTAGTCCACTAAATGCAGCGTTTAGGTGTCACGCTGTGTCTGTGAACAGGCCACACACACACACACACACACACACACACGTCTGAATGGGACAAGGTGGGAATAAGGTGACATGGATGAAGACGAGGCAGGCAACTCACGTAGTGTTTAGAGGGATTGCGCCTCTTCTCCACGTCCACGACTTTCACGTCCAGCACAGTCCGGAACTGCATCTTGACCCTGCAAAGGCTCTGCATAAACGCGTCGGGCAGGCGGCTGCTGCGGCTCCAGATAGGCTGTGTTGTATCACGGGAGAGAAATCCCAACATTCATCTTCAGCTGTGGCATTTAACAATTCAGCGGTCCATTAAGAGATCGGCTCGCTCGCGGGCCAATTTGGCAGCTCAGACTCTCCGCCCCCCCTCCCTGCACGCTGACGCAACGACCATCGATCTGATCAGAAACTTATCGATAGTCCAGCTGAGCCCGCGCCGCTCGCTTACAGGCGAAACACGACACAGCCGAGTGTCCGAGCGGAGGGCGGGTTTCACGTCGCCCGCAGCCCCACGGAGCTCCAGCGGAGAGCCGGGCGCGGATCAGCTCGGTCGCCTCACAAATAGACAGGGGGAAAGTGAAGCGAGCTCCTTTGTGTCTGCCGCGATGCCTACAGAAAGGGGCAGCAGCACACCTGGGGGGGGGTTTACAGAGGCTGAATGCGAGGGAGCCGGCAAATCCAGCGCCAAACGCCTCCTGCGTTACAGCGGGCTACAGCGGGCGCACAGGATTTGGGGAACGGAGTGGGATGGGCTTCACGCACGTCCTGCTTGGAATAAAGCTCTCAAGAAAGATAGTGATTTGGCGGTGGCTTCCTCCACAACAAGCGTCCGGTGGTGTGACATTATGATGAAGCTGCGTTTGTAACCAGCCTCGGTTTAACGTCTCACTCAATCTGTCTCCCCGTAACTTCCCCCCCGCTCTCTAACACTAAACTGATATGTTACACAGATGTGGCACCAGATGTAGGCCTGGATTGGACACAGTCTGCTTGTTATTCACTGAAGTGTTCTTAGAGTGATAATGAAGCTACACTCTCCAGGATCTGGGCTGTGAGCAGCTTTAGTTTCTGGCCGGAGACACCAGCAACTGGAACTATGGATACAGATGTTTCACAGGCGACCAATCAGCAGCGGCCTGCTCTACATGAAAGAGCCAATTAACGACCAAACAGTGCCCCCCTGTGCACACAGCAACATGAGCAATCTGGTGAAGGAGCCCATTCAGAGGCTAGACTTCAGCTCCTTTTGTGCTTCTTGATTTATCTCATAAAATGTAACAGCTAAGATCCCTTCAAAGGATCATTACTGAGGCCAGATTGGTTTCATCTTTTAAACCACTTTTATTTTAATGACTTTATTATAGGCATGAGCCCGAGGCTGGATTTCCAACTGGGCAACTGCCTCGGGGGCCCAGGGGCTCCAGGGGGCCTGAAAACCCCAAGCTTAATGTGTATCAACTGCTTTGTGGTGATGTAATTGAATATGTATATATGGGAATATATGCGAGGATGGATTGCCAACTAGGCAAAGGGCCCTGGGTTCACTGTGAGGCAATTCATTTGTGGCCATTTAATTAATATGACATATAATGAAAAGGGCTTTCGGGTTAATCATACATTTGTACTTAAAGGGGCACTCCACCGATTTGTGAGTGACTCAGTCTGTAAAAACAGCTGTAAAATGTTTGGCTTGGCTTGGAGAGTACACAGTGCGTCACAAACCCCAGCGTGGAGTTTCAAAGGCCTGGGCATTTACCAGTCTGGGGAAGTCTAATGACAAATGCAACTGAGTTGCATTGTGGGAAATGTAGGATTCAACATGTTGAAGCTTAAGGGTCTCAGCCTCTGATGTAGCATACCTGGTATGAGTAACGTATCATATTTGTGTCATTATAATCACATGAGCATATGACATATTGGTGCATGTTGTATACTGATGGTTACTGACATAGTAATCATAATCATTACTATTATTATTATTATTAACTCAAAGTTTATTTGGTGTAGTTTTCCTTCCAGCCAGGTGGGGGCATCAGTTTGACAAGGATCAAATGGACATTGTTTAGGGTGGAGGAGGGGACATGGACATGTCATGTATAATGCTGCTTTCCTGTTGAATTGTCTCAAAGGTCCAGTGTGTAAGATTTAGTGGCATCTAGCGGCGTAGGTAAAGATTGCAACACCCTTGCCTCACTCTCCTGTTCCAAGCATGTAGGAAAAACCATAGTAGCCGCAAAACTCGCAAAAGGCCCTATCTAGAGCTAGGGGTTGGTTTGTCTGTTCTGGGCCACTTTGTAGAAACATTGTGGTTCTAGATGGCAGCCTCTGTAGACGAGGACCCGGTCCCTCTGTAAATAGCAATGACTAACTCTAAGGTAACCAAAACACAGTTCTTCTTTTCAGGTAATTATTCACTAATAAAAACACAACTATGAATATTATATTCCATTTCTGCCAATAGAGCCTGCTGAATGTTACACACCGGACCTTTAAGAAAAAAACTAATCATAAAGATTTTTTTAATTAAAGTTATACACAGTTATAAATGATGGGGACCCAGGAGCTTATTTTGCCCCAGGTCCACCTAGTAGGTTAATCCAGCAATGCATGAGCTTTATCTTTGTTATTTATTTCAAAATGTGTGCTATCATAAATATTTACAGTGCACAGTGGTACTGGAAACTCTCTGGTGTCCATTTTCTTTGACATGCCTTTCAAATAAAGCATGCTAACATGCAATAGTAATTTAAAATACAACAAATATTAGTTCAACTAACTAAAGTGCCACACTTGACAACAGTCATGATGAACAAAGGAATACAGATGGCATGATTTACTTGTATCTCGGGACGCTCACATTTTGGAGCAATAAGCCATAGTGCACACAGTATATGCAGTAACAGTGGGCTCCCCACCCCGCTGTGCTCAGGCTAAAACACAGTGTAATGGTTGTCGCTGGTGCTGACGATGTCACTGTTGCACTCCAGTGATTTGAGGACCAGCTCCAGTGCCGCTTTGCTCACGTTGAGGCTGTGGCGCTGCCTGACTGCAGACAGGATGTGCAGGATGTGACAACCCTTCTCTGCATCTACAGGCACAGGAGGACGACACACACGTCAAAACAAGGTTATATGGAGACTTTAAAATCATAGTTTTGTGTTTTCAATATTCTCTCAAGTTATTTTGCATTTTCTATTGGATTCATCTTCTACAAACACCCTATGGAACAACCAGATTTCCATTTTACAAGCATTATCACAAAATGGCATTTACTCTTTTTATTGAAAATGTAATTGTAGAAGTGATTAGTGAATAACTTACAGTAGGTGTGTGAGTGCTGTGCTAATTTCATCTTTGACAAACAGATAAAAAATCTTTCAATCCTGACTACTTCAACTGAGTGATAATTGCTGCTATACTCAACACACTGCCACAAGGGAGTCTGCCACGGAGTCAAACTGAAACGAGCTTGATACTTAAGAGGGAAAATTAAGTCTACTTACACTTGTCTCTCTTTGAGTCCTCGTGGATGATGTCTTTGACGGCTATGAGTAGATCTTTGTCATGTGCAGTCACCTGCAGAGGGACAACAGCATCAGACACATCCACATGAAGTATTAGGGGTTCATTTAACATTTCTCTGTTCTGTTCTCTGTTTCTTACATGATAGACTTCATCTTGGGATTTGACCCTGCGGTACACCGTTCCCTCGTCTTGCAGTATTTGCAGGACCTCCTTCAGGAGCTGGCGTAGCTGCTGGCAGGCAGACGGACCCGCCACAGGCTTCATAACAGCAACAGAGAGGCATAATAACACAATGGTGCTCAAATGACTGTTTTTGTTGTCTTTTGTTTCAGTTTTAGACTTCTAAATACTTTTCTGTTAAGAAATGTTACTGCTAAGTGGAAATATCTCAGTGTGATGACATATTGTCTAGTTATCTCAGTGTTTCTCCAATGGGGGCACGCGTACCCCTAGGGGTATTTTGGAGAACTGCAAGGGTATGTGAATTTTTGAAGTCAGATAAACCACATTTTATGTTCATTATTACTATTTTCAATGCAATGGTTAACTGTTAACAGTCAACTGCAGTAAGACCTCTAGGAAAGAGTTTCATGACTGCCTCCATGCCACAGACAATGACAAAGATCCTCAGTGAAGCACATGCTCCTGTTTCTCACTACATTGTGAGTGCAGCGTATCAAAAATACAACGCAGTTCAATGCAGCGCATGAACATGCTGACTTAGCACAAAAAAATTGCCATGAATTTGGATTCTAAACATTTGAAATGAAGCATTCAGGTGTTTCTCTTAATAAATCCGACGCTGATATGCAGCACGGCATTGTACCTGCACTGATCAGCGAGTACTTGGCTGAAAAATATTTCCAAGGGATTACATTAATGGAAAAAGGCTTGAGAACCACTGATTCCAACACACCAATGTTAGCCATCTACCACGCAAGGTGCTGGCCTGACCATCTTACTAAAATGGAAGGAGTTTCGGTTTGTATGTACGCTGATATTCTCAAAGACCACTCAACCAATCGACCTCCCACTTGAAGTATAGTTGTATGAGCGGTTTTGGAGAAAGCTGAGAAACATCACCCTGCAGAGCCAGAGAGCTGGTTACGAGACCTCAGCTAAGTTAGCTTAGCTAATGTTAATGTTTTGATAACCCTACGCAGTGGTTACTTAACATTACTAAGCTAACTTTAGCTAGCTAACTCATTTCACTGAATAATGGCAGCCTATCCTTTATAACGCCCTGGGAACCAGCTATAACCAGCTAGCTTCAGCATGATATTTTATCAATAGTAATGATAATGGATTAAGTTTTAAATTTTTTTATACATAAAATGATTGTGCATTTTGCTTGACCCCACTCTACCTCCTGAGCCACAGCTGCCCAAGCAGTGCAAGTTGCCTTGTCAGCAGCTTTAATAGTCCAATCATTTCCACTGAAATGACCAATAACTTTAACAACTCTGAAGAATACAAATCAGCTTCAATGCCAGAAATCAGAACCTAACTCTGTTTCTTTATTCCACTCCTCATTCTCACATAAGAAGGACACTTCAAATGAAGTCTGACGTTGGATTTTCGTTTCATCCCACCACCACACATCTTCAAAAAGAACTGGCACCCATATTATTATTCTGGTGTACCTGGTCTGCTGGGGTTGTTTGAGGTTGGCTGGAGATCAGAGGCTGCAGGAGGTCCTGGACATCATAGGGTCTGAACCTGGTTACCGACTTCTCTTTAAAGAAATCCTTGATGAGTTTCGTTGCCTTGCTGAGAGAACTGATGGCTGAGTCACTGAAAAACAGATGAAGAACCTGGCCTTAATTTAATTTACACCACTGCTTACATATATCTTTAGGAATTATTGATTCACTGAGTCAGGCTCAACTGTGACATCTTGTCTCTATTACTTTCTTATTTCATGGATTACTCGTTTAGTTGTTCTCTGTTTAGGTCTATTAAAAAACTAGAGGCCTACCCACCGTGCATGTTTTAGCACATCTTGCAGTAAACACAGTGAAACTTTAAAGGGCGACACCAATATGTAAACCCACAAAAACTTTTCACTTCATTCATTCATTCAACCTCAAAACTGTGTTCATCTTAGCCATGTTTTGTTAGTTGTTAGTTAGCCCCAGACTGAAGAAGAAATTCAATTTAAGAGCTGTTATTTTTGTAAGTAGACATACAAAATGTTACCACTGGGTCGATATCATATTTTGAGCATTTTTCTGTTGCTGTTTTTCATGAATTTTGCCACCAAACTACCACCAACCAGTGGCGATTCAGAGGTCAGAAACCAGGGTACGTCAGTCTGAGCTGACACGTGTCATGACATCAAGCCACATTTTGGATCTAATTTGGAGAATTAGCCCCACCATTGTTTCGATGAACCAACCACTAATATAATGTAAAATGAATTTATTTGCATTTTCTTTTTCCAATTTTCTGGAAATTCTATTAACAGTGTTGTAATCTACTGTGTACATTAGGGCGTGAATGTTTGTACCCCGTTGCATCAGGCTGCAGCTGGAATGGTTTGTCATAGCACTGTCTGTAGAGCTGAGGAACCTCCATCATCCACGCTATCTGGACCGCCATCACTGGGTCGTTCACTTTATCTGGGAACACACAGAGACCCAGACACACACAATGACACATATGATGAATAAGCAGAGGATGTAGACAGCTTGTACGCTCCAATAAAAAAATGTGCTGTGTTGTTGTGTATGTGGGTGAGAAAGAGAGTCACGTGTAGGCAATCATAAAGCGGGGCTGCAATGCTAGGATAAAGAATGTCCTTGCTCTGCACTTCAAGTGCACATGCATAGCATAACAAGTGTGTGTGTGAGCTAATAGATGTGCTTGTTTGAGCATTTGTAGAAGAAAACATCCGTTAAAGGTTAGCACGTTTGTCTTATATAATTTTTTTTAAATGTGGCTGGTTGGTAAAGGTGGATGGAGTGTATCAAACTGCCACTGCCGCCTGCGGAAGACAGCCCTCTGCACTCACAGTAGGTGGAGGCCATGATTTCTCTCTGTTGCCTCGACGTCTTCACCGGTCCTCTGACTCGGAGCAGCTCCCCAATCTCCAGGCGGCAGCGCCTCTGCTGGGCCTGTCTCAGCTTCTCCAGCTCAGCAACCAGGTTGAAGCTTCCATGAGCCCCGTCACTGTGTTTCTCCCCTGCTGCAGATGACAAATACAGGATATTACACAGTGGTTTGTGGTAATAAATAAATACACCTTTGAAAAAAATAATCCATATAAAGATGTTGGACTTGCACGATTCAATATTTCTTAAATAGGCAGTGGATTAAATGACTGAAATGATGTGAAATGTGGAATGGGACGCTTGTTGTGTTGAACCAACAGCAAACTGCAACCATTTTGCAGTTCTCCTCAGCTGTACAGTGCTTGTAAGCCTCTTTTAGCTTATTGTTTTGGTTTTATGGTCAACAAACCCAGCTCTCATCCCTTTTTCAGTGGAAAAACTCATGAACTCACAGTATGCTTCCTGCCCAGTACAAAACAGCAGATAGACAAAGTTAACTTATCTTGTGAACAAAGCAAGCAAGATACCCAGACATTTTCTCTCAGGAGGTGGTCGAGACCAGAACAGAGCTAAGAGGAGAGTGAGTTTTAGACTTTGTATGACTGCGGCATGTGTAAATATGGACACATCTGCCATAACAACTTTATGGTGTCACATGACTTGTGGCATCACATGATTTACATAATGCAAATACAGAATACAGAAGACTGATACAAACAAATACAAACTCACATTTAGTAGGACGCCCCTCCTCTTTGAAGAGGTCATTTTTCCAGCACAGGCAGTTTATAACGCCAGTACCATCATCCACTGTGGAGAGGAGGAAAGACACAAAGGCTGTTTTTGCTTGTGAGGAGACTGGGAAGTCAAAGCCATGTTATTTTTAGGCCTTTAAACAACAGGAGTGTGTGTGTGTGTCAGGTTTTGAAACATAAACACAAACTAGGGCATTGTCACAGATGGAGACTCTCAATGCTTTATCCATAACATGTTATACAATCACTGCCACTGGGGTCCCAAAATGACTCCCGAAGACAGCAATCACAGTTAGAACACTGCTAAAACACTACAGGGACACAGGGACAGTACAGCAGGACTACCTCCATAACAGAAGAAGTCGTCTCTTTCTCTCCTGTAAACCACCGTGCCGAGTACATCAACTTTGTAGATTGGATGTAAGTTGTAGAAGTAAATACCTGTGAGAAATAAGGAGAGAGAGCAAAAAGTCAATATTAATTAACTTAGATAACGTTACAGTATGAATATCTTCACTGGGAAAGTTAAACATAATCACTCAAGCTATAAAAGGTGGCACAGTTGGCTCAAAATGGTAGATGAAATGATCAAATACAGGATATATAAGTGGTAGAAACACCAAATAACAAAACACAAAAACGTCTGATAAAGTTAGCTGTGACCTTACATAATAACGAGCTAGCTAACTTGCTAGCATGAAATGTGCTGACGTTAGTTTATAAGTAAGTAAGTTTAGTCATATTAGTATTCATGTTCATTTCATACTCAGACCTGTAATGCCACCACTGATTCCCAGTCAGTGTCTACAGGTGGCTTGCCCATTTACCTGGCACCTGTGTGGACTCTGTCATCTGCAGGATGTCTCTGACATACAGCCTGGCGAAGGCAGAAAAGATCGGGTCCAGTCCCCACAACATCGACGGCGGCTCTTCCGCTGGATCCATCGTAGCTGACTGCATTTCATCATTAATGCCAAAGCAGATTGGTGTTTTCCTGAGTTTTCCGTCGGACTATAGTATCAGCAGAGTAAGCTAACTTAGCAGCAGTGGAGTGTCATGAGAAGTATTGGTCACGTGACGTGTTAACACGTTAAATCAATACGTAACGTTATGTTTTTGTTACGGTGGCTTGGTAAAGTAACGTTATAACGTTATATGTAAAACACGCCAGAGATGTTCCTGTTGCAGAATAGCATTAAAACATTTCAATGTTTTAAAGCGTTGTAGCAGCAGTTTACGGTCTGTTTGGCGCGTTCATGTGTCGCAATGGTGCATGGGATATGTAGTTTCAGCGGGGACACAAAGAAACCTCACTGTGGTGTTTATTGAGACGATGGACAAAGTAACACCACAAAGAACAAGTAGTATACACCAGACTGTTGGTTTTTCTTGACGAAAGCAAGCTGCGGTATCGCCGCGAACACTTCAAACACCCCCGCAGCAGTTGTGTTAGGTCTCACTGTACAGACGAGGGCAGCAGAAGACTGACATTACCCCGCCAACCGTCAAGCACGAGGGGCACAAGAAGAGAAAGAACCTCAGCCGCGCGCACTCGTGAACGCGCACTGACACTAAATCCGCTAGATTACTAACCCTAACCCTCCTCAGCAAAGGAAAGATGACTGTTTTGCCGTTTTAGCGAATACTTATGTACGGACCAACTGTGCCAGTTTTAACCCTCAAGGAAACTAATTATTCTGTGGAATACAACTACTTAGAAGGACGCCTCATCTTTTTTTCTTTGGGTTGAGAAAGAACCCCACAGGGTTTTCGGGCCAGTAGGTCGTCAGGAGTTGGAACAACGAAGAGCGTCTCGTAGTACTTTGCATTGAAATGAAGTGTTGTTTATGCGGGTTTCAGATGCTAGGACAAGTCTAGTTTAACCTTTGGTAATTATTTTGGGGGTTAGCAATGACCCATGATGTGCCAAAGAGCTGTTATCTGGACTGGTCAAAACAGTGTCAAAGGCTAAGCTAGGTTTTGGTCCCAACTATTATGAAAGCTACAAGCGGACATTTGTAACTAACGTTAATGGGGCACTTATGTTACTCCAAAGACTTGTGCTAAAGTAAACTGTTCACGGAATCCGACAATACTTTGGCGTCTTAAAATTGAATTCCTTTGTCAACTTTTTCATTGAAAGACACAGGATTCACTATGTCTTTTTTTAATTTCCGTAAAATATTTAAACTGGGAGCTGAGAAGAAGAAGAAGCAGTACGAACACGTCCGCAGAGATGAAAATCCAGAGGAAATATGGGACATAATCGGTGAATTGGGAGATGGAGCCTTTGGGAAAGTGTTCAAGGTAGGTAATGTCTCCATCGCGGGGCTCTATGTGGAGAATAGCCTTTTTCCCTCTAATTGCTCCATTGTGGCTGTTTTCGTCAGTCTTTTGTAACATCTCCGCACCCAGCAATGCTCTTTCTGAAGGGTGACATAATGTGCCAGCAGTGTCACCTCAGTCTTGCATTGCTTTGACCCACCCACCATCTTCAGACCAATACCCTAGCCCCGTGACAGAGGTGGTGTCAGGTATGACTGCTGAGCTCCCTCTCCACGGTTTCCCATGTTCAAAGTTTGTTTACATGTGACAGACATCCGACCAATGGCAACAGACGCGCACATCTTCACCACCTGGTCTCGTTCATTGTCAAGCAAAGCTGAGAATCTGTGAACATCTTGGTAGTATGCACACACAGACGTAAACAATGGCTAGAGCCAGAGCACAAAATTAGCACCAGCTACCAGCCGAATGCTGGAGAAAATATGCAAGAGCCTTGTAGATTTGCTTCAGTCACCAGCCAGAAAGAACAAAGGCAATCTATGAGTGACTGGTGAGATTTGAACATTTAGTAGCTGTTTGGTCAGTGGACAGAAAAGTAGATTTTCAGACATTAGACATTTTCCAAGCAGGAACAGAACGTGTGTTAATAATGCTGGTCTGTGTTTATATCTGTGTTCATATCTGTGTTCATATCTGTGTTCATATCTGTGTTTATATCTGTGTTTATATCTGTTCTGCGAAGCTCAGACACACCAGCCAGATCATTTTCCCTTTACATTTTCAGATAGCCGACCCGGTGTCAAAGCAGCCCCCTTGTCATCATTTTAATAGCACCATTGTTTGGGTTGACCCTAATGCATAGCCGGAGCCAGAAGCTTCATTTGCATGAGTGACAGTAAATGTTATCAGGCAGGAGGGCTCTACCAGAATTAATACCAGGAAGTCTGTGGCAAACAAACACACTTTACATTCTGTTTGGTCTTGGTCGCCAAGTTCTATTTTTGGACATCTTTTAAATAGTTGTGGGCTTAACCAAGATTTCATGTCGGTGTTACTTTGTATCATACTTCAAGTAAGCCCAATGGTTTAGTCACAGGTTGCCAATTTAGCAGCATTCCAACACTAAAGCTCACATGACCTAGACCCAGTGTTCAAGAAAGGAAAAAGCACCAAAATACATCCTTTCTCATCATTCTCCCATGGAAGCAGTTACCGTGTGTCCTACTGGCACTGGCTGAAGGAGATCTACAAATAGTAAATTGCCATGTGTTATGTTTATATGTCTGGGCTTTGGGCCATACCAGTTGCAATGCCCCACTGCACTGATTCACCACTGGGATAGTCCACACTCTATTGATTCATAGTGAAATACAAGCTGTCTGTTTTAGTACTGGGGAGTACATTATGGGGCTTTATATTTTTTTAAATGGCGTGTATGGCTGACCGCAGAACACGGGCAGGTCACCAGGAAGTGGCTGCATCCCATATCGCAGTGGCAACTTCATTGAGAACATCCTGCCCGCAGAGGAGCCAAAACAAACAGGAGAAATGTCCCCTTCAGCGAGACGTGTCTCATGTTCTGCTGACTTACTCAGACGCACAGCGAAGCAGAGAGTGTTTGCTTCTTTTAGCCGATCCTCTTAAAGGTCCAACATAAACCGAGTTTGGCCTTCTTCGAGATTGCGTGTTTTCATCTAGAGCAGTAGAATCAGAACAAACACACATTTTCTGAACTTGATCAGAACACAAGACGAGCAAGACCGTGAGCTGAATAACTGCACGAGTCCTTTGACCCTACAACCGTTTAATAACATTCTCCTCCTATAGGCTCAAAACAAACAGACGGGCATCCTCGCTGCAGCCAAAGTTATTGACACAAAGACTGAGGAGGAGTTGGAGGACTACATGGTGGAGATTGACATCCTGGCCTCCTGCGACCACCAAAACATTGTGAAGCTGCTTGACGCTTTCTATTATGAGAGCAAACTCTGGGTGAGTAGAGGGAAGAGCTCTCTGGAGTGACAATGTCATCATTGTTTGACCATGTTATACAAGCAGAAGTATGGACCTAATAATCATACAGCAGTTTGATTTAGCAAAGCTTCCTTCTCAATCACAGATTCTACCAATCTTCAAAATATGGTTGTATCCAATAAATGCAGCTTGACCAAACCATGAGTGAATGTGGTAGTAACAGTTCCTCCCACAGTGAATCAGCACTATCAAACCACAAAGGGAAATACTGTTTCACTGAGTCTTTACTGTAAACTCTGTATTCCAGTTGTTGTTATGATCATGGGCTGAGAGTGTATCCAGGTTATTTATTCAGTTTCACTTTTTAAGGAAAGAAACAAAGGAGATTTACATTCTGAACAAAGAGATGGTAACATCGATGTGCATGGACATGCTGGGAGACAATCCAAGTTATCTGTTTTTAAATAAATAAAAAGAGGTTAGGAGACCAGGTAATATTTTCCTTACACAGAAAGAAAACAGGAACGACAAAAATAAAAAATTCATTCACAAAGTGTGGCTGTGAGTGTCGTACATAAGGAACCCATTTTGATCATAACTTATTAAATCTGTTCATTTGTAGACAAAGTTCCATGACTAACTATACCTGTCCATTGCTGTGCTGTGGGGGAGCCTGGTGATGTTTTTTATAAGCAGAAAGTGCCCTGTATGAAAGTCAGCTTCTCCTAAGATAAAAATGTAAAACTGGAAGGGTATTGTTGTGTTAAATATGTCCTCAGATGTTTTGTGTATCTGTGACCAGAAATGCCTAATTACTGGAATAAATATATGCCAGTGATTGGCATCCTGGCTCCCTCACAGTCTCCAGCACTTTGGATGTGCTCCTGTAAGGTGTGCTAATGAAAACACTTGAATGTATCTATGCCAGGTTAAAGGCAGAGTATACCACTCTACTGTTATTGGAAGGTTTTTGCAGTATATGCCAGTTCCTTTCCAACCGTTGTATTCTTATCAAACTTTGAGGCCAAAGTTCACCTGAGCAGCAGAAAGAAGGAGCTTTTAGAGTCGTTAATCATCATACCAGTTTATAATCCATCCGCTTTTGATATGAGCTCATTTTTCATTTTGAAATGCCTTTGTTTTTCTCTGTTGTCACTTTCTAATTCTGTTATCTTTGAAAACTGCCAATTTGTCTATTCCTTGTGACACAAACTCTGAAATGTACATGTTTCACAGCATTAGGGCATTACTGTTGGACTCCAGTGAATACTGATTAGTTGTGTAGATACAGTGCTTTAATTCCTTTAACCTTTGCCTGTAGCAAACCTGTTTCAGTAGATAGGGATAAACGTGAGGGAAGTGTTCATGAATAATGAAACCACGTGTGTGAAGAACTCAGTGATTGAGGTAGATTACAGGTTGCTGAAACCCAGTATTCCTGGGGTTTTCCTTTCCTATCGTACACTCTGTAGAATATCTAACCATGTTAGGCAAATAACACATTCACCATGGCAAAGGACATCTCTCCACAATCCATTTTCTAGAATTAGAAACCGGGCATGTACATCCAGGGGTGGGGACATCATTGGAAGTACCATGCCGTGGCTGGTGTGAGTCAAAACGCAGGCAGAAAGACAGTCAGGTCATTATAAAGTCTCATGATAACCTGGCTATTTGATTACAGTGCGTTTCATTGAATGCTCGGCCCTTTTCCTCCCCATTGTCCTCTCAACAATGGTCGTCGCCTGATGGAGGTTGTCTGCTGATTTTTATCTTGGTCTGTGTGGCACCTGTTCGTGCAAAGAGGAGAGTGTCCAGGACATTTCCTCCTGGAGATGAAAGGCTTTATTCCACGTGGTCCCCAGAGGGTCTGGAGGAGACTTACCTAATAACTGCATACTAAGTTGTGTGTGTCACCTGTTGACCTTTGTTTCCCTTTTGCTGTGTTACATTACAACTTCCGTTGCACAGCAACAGTTTCTAGGCTCCAGGCAGTGATGTTGTGGCTGATATTTTCATCCTTTTAGGCCTCATAACTTGTAGGTGAGATCATACGCGGACTCACATCCTCCCTCTCTGTGCCACATGAATGGATTAGAAAATATGTGGGTGCATAGTTCTCCATTTATTTGTGTGTGTGTGTGTGTGTGTGTCAGATAAACAAGTGGGAGAGGAAGCCACAGCCCTGGCCCATGGTTCCTCTCTGCCTGCTGCCACTCTGAAAAACCACTGTGGTGGCCATTGTACAACAGCGGAGCCACTAAAACAACAGCACGCCTACAGAGAAACACTAGACTGGTGTGCGTGTTGAATAGCCAAGACTGCTCTGAGACTTGAGGCATTGTATGTCTCGTAAGGGCTTTGTTGTTGTAAGTAGAACAGTCTTGAAAAGCTCAACTGAATAATGGAATGCCATTGAACCTTGGATAGAAGTTAGTCTTCTTTAGGAAATAGGCTCTTAGAAGATTTTGTCACTTGTCATTTAAATGCAGGTTGACCCTATAACTGAAGCTAGGGCCCCAACGTATCTACCACAATTAGTTTCTCAATGGTTACCAAATTGCATTGCGGCTTTACTTCCTCTTACTTAATGTGTGACATTTGGCCGAATGTTCCCCAAATCTCAGTGGAGAGAAGTGAGTTAGCTTCATGCTCTAATAAGGCTAGCCTTGTGTCCAAGCCTAATAAAGACAAAGCTCCAGATGCTTCACCTACAATACTGCAGTCACACTCACCCCTGCCTGAGCTGCGCTGTCCATACAAACTTTAATCCTATTTGCAGAATGAGGCCTAAGGTCTGGCAGTATAGCTAGCTACTAACCAGCCACCTAGCAGCTGTGTGAAACCTTTACCACAATGTGGCCCCAACTGGGCCAATCCTCTTACGCCAACAGCCATACTGAAAGCTTCTAAATGCCTTTAAGTTCTCAGAGTGTTTCATTCACGCAGGCTGGGCGGAGGTTCATTCTCAAACTGCCCAAGCCAAGTGAGTAGGTAGGGCAGGCAATGGCGGAGATGATGACTCCCTCTGAGTTCTGTACATATACAATGCACATTTCAGCAGACTAAATACATGGAAGCCAGCATTTCTCTCTGTACTTGAGAACCATCCAGACTCTCACAATAGATTCGAAAGGTCACCAGGTTCAACCCGAGCATTACTGCCTCATGAATAGGCTGCACTCACCTCTGTTTGAAATGAATAATGTTCACCTCTAAATAATAAAAACTGGTTACTGACTTTATTTTTAATGCAGTGCATGTTGTTTTACATAAACAAGTAGCTGTGTTGCAAATGTTGAAAAATATATTGACTGGGTTCCTCTTCTTCCCCTCGTCGGCAGATCCTCATTGAGTTCTGTGCAGGAGGGGCTGTGGATGCGGTCATGCTAGGTGAGTCAGCATTTCCACTGCATACAGGTTGTAACGTCAAATAGGAAACTGTGCAGAAAGCAGCACTAAACTAAATTAAGACATCAAAAGGCCTCTGAGGTTCTCAACCAGGGACCCTTGAGGGGGTCCCCAGAAAAATGGGGAATATTTTAATTTCACCATTACTTCATTGACTAGAATCCCAATGAGAGACTGTATAGGAATGACTATTCAGTTCATAGGTTTCACACTTTTCACTGTTAATCAGCCAATATACAGTATAGACAGTTACGGCATAACTAAATCTAATCACACAGGGATCCCTGGGAGTCTCTTATCAAATATGACTCCATGTCCTGGTGTGTATCACTCTGGGGGTCCATGACACCAAAAAGGCTTTCTACAGCAGTGGTTAGACCACCCACATGTTACATTCTTCATTCATCAATACACTGACCGTAGCTTAACGTAGCTATGATTATGTGGCATACCACAGTCAGGAATGCTAAGCATGTGTTTGTGTGACCTTTGTCCCCGTGCAGAACTGGAGAGACCCCTGACAGAGCCTCAGATCAGGGTGGTGTGTAAGCAGACTCTGCAGGCCCTCGTCTACCTCCACGACAACAACATCATCCACAGAGACCTGAAGGCTGGCAACATCCTCCTCATGCTGAACGGTGACGTCAAGCTGGGTAAGGGCACAGTCAAATCCTGCCGTTAACACCACAAAGTACATCATTTTTCCAGGCAGGGTTAGCTACAGACTGTCTCGCCCAGTCTCTATGATCCCAATCATTTTTATGATTACGACCCTTACTCCATAGATGATTAAATGATTAAATTAGTATTGTTGCAGGGTGAATGGAGAAAACTGTAAACTGTAAGGTATATACCATATACAGGATATAGGAGAAAGTTAAGAGCTAGGGTGAATTGTCTTGCTTTACAAGTATATTTCTCCTCATTCAGTCATGTGAATTTTTCTTTTTCACTTTTCAAGGGGAAAAATCATAAATGAGTTCACAGTCTAGCAATGTAGGCTGTGTGCCTTTGGCCAGATTTTCCATGTCTTTATCTCATGTTTCCTCATAATTTAACTGCTGGCACAGGAATGTACAGTAGAGTGATACCATCCATTTATAGCTGTTTTTACACACGCAGCCCAAACACATTGACAGGTTCCGTTGTCTAAGTCATTGTTCACACACAGGTCTGTCTAACTTGAAATCCCAACCCTTTAGCCTCTACTTGTTTGCATTATGGCATGTTGTCACCAAATAGGTTATTTGCAATTAGTTTGCACAGTACCCAAGGATGTACAGACACTTTGAATGGATTACTTTGATACTGAGTAAGAAAACTTGATATGATTGGATTTATGGATGTTTATTCACAATGAAAATTGAAGAGTCACACTGAATAAAACAATAAAATATCCTGTCTGTCTTCAGATTTAGCTATGGCTGAGAGAAGGAGTACACATTTTAGTGCAAATTGCATGAATCAGTGACTAACAAGTGGCTGTGTGTTTTTAAATTACCTCAATTGCCTCCATGAGCTGTGTGTCACACCCTCTGATTTGTGTTAACGGTTACAGGAGACACTAAACAACTGTTTCACAGGCTAAATACATACATTTCTTTGTGACAAGTGTACTGAACCGTACTGTTACATGGCTGTTGCAGACATAGTAACATAGACTAGTGGCCTTAATGCACAATAGCAAATGTTTGGACCTGCAGATGCAGTAACGTAGCTTACTTAGAGGGGTATGAGTCACTACTGATGGATGGTGAAAGAACACACAGCAAGCATTTTGTCCAGTGACATAACACACACAGAGGTGCCTGTGCATCTGCCTGCCGGGACACTGATGAGCTGTTACTCATACACGATACAAACAAGGCCTGATGTCATTGTGCAAATGTAAGAGGAGCATTATAACAGCATGTGGTTTCTCAGGCTGTGTGTTCATTTCATGCACTGATGAGATTGGCAGTTGTACCGCTCAAGCGTGTACAGTAGTTCATTTTGTACTTGTTTGGTTTGTCTGTTTTCCTTTTGGAAAATAAATGATGACGGTGGTGTTCCTCTGGCTAATTTCTGGTTTGCCTGAATCACATGTCTTCCAGCTGACTTTGGTGTGTCTGCCAAAAACACCAAAACGCTGCAGAGGAGAGACTCTTTCATCGGAACTCCCTACTGGTGAGTGGAATCCAAAACAAACTGACCATCCTTTTTGCCTTTCTTGCACAAATTACAGTTAACATACATGGACCTCACATCTCCTTTCAATAACTTCCTCACTTCTTTCTTCCCAGGATGGCTCCAGAAGTGGTGATGTGCGAGACGTCCAAGGACCGTCCATACGACTACAAGGCTGATATCTGGTCCCTCGGGGTCACCTTGATTGAGCTGGCACAGATTGAGCCGCCCAATCACGAGATGAACCCCATGAGAGTCCTGCTGAAAATAGCCAAGTCGGATCCTCCTACCCTAATGCAGCCGTCACGCTGGTGAGTCACAGCGAAAAGCTCTATCGTCCTGTCGGTATAATGATTAGAATAAACTTGATTTGGGTAGCACTTTTCAAAACAGAGTTACAAAGTGTTCTACATGGCAATACAAATGCTAGACGAACAATGAGAAAAGACATATAAAACAATATATAATAATGAATGAGGGAGAAGCATCCTTGAGGTCACTGGTTTAAATGACAATGGACACACTCAAGTCCTTTTTTATCACTTCCACCCTGCAGGTCCCCAGAATTTAGTGATTTCTTAAAGCGGTGCCTGGACAAGCATGTGGACAACAGATGGACTGCTGCACAACTGCTACAGGTATCTTTCTCTTGGAACCTTCACACAACAAAAGTTCTGAATCTCTATTTCACCAACTATCAGTTCCCCAAGTCTCATACCTGGCCACTTAAATGGAGTGATAATCCCCATTCCCCATCCCATACCCATGAACCACCTGCCATTCAGAGCATAAGCAGCAGAGTCCTAGACGACATCTGTCTAGCTGCCTAGTGTCAGGTCTGTGTCAAGTACTGAACCATGTGTCCTGGCAAGACTGACACTTATCCCTTAGTGCTTGAGCTGACGTCAGCAGTACAGGCTTTTCTTTTTCCATAGGGTTTAAGGTGCTCTCCGAGTCAGAGCCACTTACTTACAGACGGGCAGTAAGGACACATTAATTCACACACACAGGAAATACTGCAGCTAAAGCTTTGTTCTGCCCCGAGGAAGACTCAATGGGCTTGAAAATACAAAACAGCGGTCTGCCACCAGTGAAGGTTTTGATATCGAAGAAGCTGCATATTCTTGGGCCAGCGATACAATATGTGCAGCAGATTTCGAACCCAAAGAAGGTGAGGCTGTAAAGGGATGTAGATGCAGTGTGTAGTCTTACCTTGGTTGGCATTAAAGAAGTTTACTGATCGATTTATTTGTTTATTGTGAAGTACACAGACAGACGGGTGAAAATTCCAGAGAGTAATAGAAGGTGCAGGAAAGAAAGTCTGGAAGTATTTTCTCAGCATTCTTTTAATGTGTTTGATGGATGTACTTGACCGATCTCAAAATCTGTGGGATTAGTTGTTGGTGGGGTAACGAGTCTTTGCTGCCAACTATGTTGAGGTGCTTTTATTGCAGCGGGTAAATGTTGAGTTTACCACCTAATTATTTCTTTATTTCTAATGACATTATTTTTATTTGTCTTTTGCACAGCATTCATTTGCGTCCAGTGTGCTAGACAACAAGCCTCTGAGGGAGCTCATAGCTGAGGCAAAGGCTGAGGTCACCGAGGAGATCGAGGAGCACAAAGAGGAGGAAGAGGAGGAAGAGACAGAAGCACATCTGGTGTGTACCCATTTACAAAAATCACTTTGCCAAGGGTTTGCTAGAGTTTGCACTATGGAGGCTCACAGTTGGGTATTTTTATTTGTTATTGTTTTGTTTTCATTAAGCAGGGCTGAATGATCCGCTATCTGCCACAAATGGCGTATTCTTCATATGTATGATTATATTCTAGAGCTGAAATGACAAGTCAATTACTCAATTGGCATAAAAGTAATCAGATTTTTTAATCAGACATTAAAGAAAAAAAAATCTAAAAAGAGAAAGAAAATAATCAGCAGATTAATCACTGCTGTAAAAAGGTAAGATACAGCCATACTGCCTTCCGGATCCAGCAATATAAACATTTTAGTATTTTATATATAGTGATTAGGGCTGCAGCTAACAAATTAATTATTTATTATTGATTAGTCGGCTGATTTTCTTGTGTGTGTGCATTGAAATGACCCAAAATGCAAAGATTTCCGCATTGAAAGCAAGGAAAAGCGAATCAGCATTGTAAAATGACCTCACAATGATTGCTCTGTTTATTGTGGGCTCATGGTCGTTGGTCATTACATTACCCCTGTTTTGTTCTGGCTTTTGGAGACCATTCCTAACTTCTCTTACTCCGACCTCTTCTTTAGGGCCACAAACGTGCCGCCTCTGATGTCAGCGTTGCCAGCTCAGAGGATGAGAAGATCCCCCTCTCTCCCTCCATCTTGGAATCAGTCCCTGAGAAGGTTGAGCCAATTCTGCCTGTGCCAACACCCACTGAGCTCCCTGTGGCCAACCATGTGCTGGACACTAGCTCTGTGGAGGAGGCCACTGCCCCTGCAGCTGAGGAGCGCCCAGAGGAGATTTCGAACACTCCAGTTGAGGATGGAGAGGTAGAACAGAAACCAGTGGAGGAAAAGCTTCCAGAAGCAGCAGTAGATGTTGCCTCCCCAGAACCGGAGGCTGAACCAGAACCACAACCACAACCACAACCAGAGGCCAAACCAGAACCGCCTGCTAAGGAAATGCAGCAGCTGGAGATTGCCGTTGACGATGAAAAGGAAGTGGACACAGCCGAGGTTCCAGCCAACACACAGGCAAGCACAGAGAGTCCAGTCACTGAGGCTCCTCAGGAAGAAAAGATGGCCGTTGTGGAGGAATCAAACACACCAGCAGAAGAGGAGGACCAATACAAACATCTAAAGGTGATACTGACACTACCAGAGCAAGATAAAGTTGTTCCAAAAGAGGAGAATGAAGAGAAACCCACAGAAAAGGATAAAAACAATGCAGACGATGAGAAGTCAGTTCCAGACAAAGCTAAGGATGACAAAGAGAGAGACTCAGACTCAGGGACTGGCTCAGCCGCAGATAACAGCAGTGTAGACCTGAATCTGTCCATCTCGAGCTTCCTGTCTAAAACAAAAGAGCGAGGATCTGTTTCCATACAGGTAACTCCCATAGTCCACAGTTTCAGATATCAGAAACTGTATTACAGGCTTGCATTGCAACAGATACATTTATTCACTTTTAACGTTTTCCCAGGACACCAGACGCCAGAAGAAGACGCTGAAAAAGACTCGCAAATTCATTGTGGATGGAGTGGAAGTTAGTGTGACTACATCAAAGATCATCACTGACAATGATACCAAGAACGAGGAGATGAGATTCCTGAGGTATTCACCTGCCTTCATTTGCATACGCCCTGGGTGTCAGTTTTATGCAAATATTATGTAAATACATTACCCGAGAACCTTAGTGTACTGACTGTGTGGAGTTAATCTATCTTAATAAATCTTTACATCACCATTTCAGTTCGTGTGTTCGCCACTGTCACCTGCTTTGAACTTAAAAAAAAAAAAATTAACATAATTTTTCTTTGGTTCTCTCCCACCACCTACCTCCACCTCTGCAGACGCCAGGAGCTGAGGGAGCTGCGTCTCCTGCAGAAGGAGGAGCAGAGGTCCCAACAGCAGCTCAGCAACAAGCTGCAACAGCAAAAAGAACAGATCTACCGGCGCTTTGAGCAGGAGACTACAGTGAGTCACTCAAGTCACAAGTGTCGCGGTTGAGTGCTAATTATGCCTTATAATCTGTGATTTACAGGCTGTCGATGCTATTTCTGACTGCCTTGCACCTGTATGGACTGGTATGCATGAAAGCATGTTGTTTTAGCCTGACAACTGACATCTACTTGCTTTAAAATGAAGACTCACTTGAAGCCTCCAGAACTGGCTAATGACCTCAATTGAACTTCAAGAAGAAAAACATAACTGTGATTTTTTTTCTTTTAATCACACTTTAAAAGGGTTAACGAAACAGTCACAAAATAGACCGTTTGAACAAATACAGAGCAGCTGTCAGAGCACCTCGCTGAGTTGCTTGCTTGTCAGTAAGTGCACTGCATTCCAAAACCTCCCATGTACATGTTTGGCCGTCTACAAATGTAAACCCGTCCAGATGTAGGAAAAGGTGTTAAAGATGATGACTCATCTGAGTGTTACTTTCTTCCGATGCACGGACATCCACATTTTGTGGCTCTTACAGATTCTTCTTACAAAGTCTTTGTGAGTTAGCCTTAGCTGCAGGAGGTTTGTGAATGGCAAACTTCACGGCTGTGGCTCAGAGGCAGAGCGGGTGGTCCACTAATCGGAAGGTTGTTGGTTTGATCCCCAGCTCCTCCCGCCACATGTCGAAGTAATCCTTGAGCAAGATACTGAACCCCGAATTGCTCCGTGTATCGGTGTGTGAATGTGTATGAAAGGGTGAATGTGGGCACGTAGTGTAAAAGCGTTTTGAGTGGTCGGAAGACTAGAAAGGCGCTATACAAGTACAGGTCCATTTACCATTTACCAAACTTGTCATGTTACTGTGTGGAGGCATACAGTTGTTATTGCTGTGGCTGTCTGTTTCTGTTTATCCCTGTTAGTTCATCTGAACTGATGTGGTCTGGCTCATGTTACTGTTTTCCATACATTGCATTACATTAAATAATTTGCAGTGTTTATTATTGTGCTTGTTTTGATCAGCAATTTGTGAAGTGCCTATTAGGCCTTTTTTTAAACTCTGCTGGCTGCCTCATTCCTTTGAAAAGTGATGCATACAGCTAATGGGCTTTCAATTTTGTATGAATCCCATGTTGTCTGCTTCTTAAATATTGATTGTGTTATGAGGAAGTTGTGTATTTTTGGTTTTATCTTTCAGGCTTCTGGAAAAGTTGCACATATTTCCTCCTTCACGTCAAGAATCTCTAAATGTTCGAACAATGATTCATGCTTAGGCTTTGGATATTTGGCATCTACAAAACATCTTTCACATTGGCAGCTTCTTAAGAATTCCTCCAAGATTTTACAAACAGAATTGCTTCTTTTTTCACAACAATTCATTTCACTAATGTGTCCTACAGAGTAAGAAGCGTCAGTACGACCAGGAGGTGGAGAACCTGGAGCGGCAGCAGAAGCAGACCATCGAGAGGCTGGAGCAAGAGCACACCAACCGGCTCCGGGACGAGGCCAAACGCATCAAAGCCGAGCAGGACAAAGAACTCTCCAAGTACCAGAACATGCTGAAAAACCGCAAGAAAGAGGTGAGCATGTGGACCACATCACTTCTCATTTCCCTTGGCCACATGTATTCCCTTAAGAGGGTGGGATAGCTTATAAAGTCGCTATTTATAGTAGGTTGTTTTGATACTTAGAAACACACACACACACAAGTCTGATCTGTCTAATAAGCGTTTATATAACCACTGTTTAGCTGTAACAGGCTAAATCGGTCTGCGCTGCCACTTCTCATTTATTTTCTCACATAGTACTAATCTATCCAGAGCTGGTGTCTCATTTTATTTCCATCTATTGCTCATGGCTGCCCTGACACAGGGCAATCAGGAGGTGGGACTTTCTCCAAAGCACGTGACACACACTATCATGAAACGTATTAAAGAGGATATTCTCCAAGCCCCGCCAGAGGAGGTAATGAGGGCTTGGTTTGCTGTGAAATCTGAACTTTGACACACATTACCTGTTCCTCTTAGCTCTCATCATGTGTCTTTTATTGGAACAGACTTCAGACTGTGTGAGGGTGGCGTGCACAAATATCCAACATATTATTTATTGTGCTGTTCGATACCGCTTTTATAACTTCTCTTTTCCAAATTCTCCACCTACCTGAGTTTGCAGTGCCCATCACAGGTTTACAGTGTGTGTGTGTGTGTGTGTGCAGTGTTTAGTGCAATGTGTAGGAGGGTAATCTACTGTGATCCACAGGGAGTGGCCCATGTTATGATTCAGTCCTTTCAGTTGTCCTCGTGCACCCTGTGCAACGGTCCCATACAGGATGTAAGTGAAACCCCTCAGTCTGGCCTCTTTCTTGTGTTTCTTCAAGCATGACTCATTACTCTTGAGACTACGCTCTTTTCGATACATCAGCACATGCAAAAGGGCCTCTACAACAGTACTAGGAAGTGGACAGTACTTCAGGTTCACTACTTGGCATTGAAAAGGTTTTATAAGTTGTTCTTATTGTTCAGTTTTGATCTAAATCTTTAGGGGAATTAGTAGACATTCAGAGACATGTAATATTAGAAAGCTTGAACATGTTCACTGTCCATCACTGAGCACTACAAGAGTGTGTAAAATGTAAATTTCCTGTGTGCTAGGTGAGCCAGGTAGGTCGGATTAATGACAATGACAAGCAGGTGAAACAGTCTTTAGTGCCAGTTGTGACTGTCTGGTTCATCAGCCCAAGCCGTGCTTAGCCTGAAGTGAACTTTGCACAAAGCCTGTAGGTCAGGAAACACACTCAAACGCTCACACACACTCGGCTGGCCTCGTAACACCCATCCTGCTCAATGTATTGATAAAGGTTTCTGTTAGCCTAGTTAGTGAGGCACTTCTACAGAGACAGACAGAAAGCATCACCTCAGAGTTTTCTTTAATTGAATTTTTCTCAGCAGCCATTTTGTCATGAAATAGTAGGGCAAATACAGGTGTTACAATGATACTAATTAGGATTAAACAGAGTCAGGGTGATGTTGTATATTTTGGCTCACTGGAAAGGCTCTGCTACACTAAATGGAACAGAACCTTAATTAGTGTCATTAGTAACACGTGTGTTTACCCTACTATTTCATGTCAGACATAGCTGGTGTGAAAAAGGTCAGAGGTTCTGTGATTCTTTTGATTGCGCCTTTCTTTCATTCTTTGTGTGCTGCAGTTTAACACCTGGACCTGGTTTTCCTCATGTCATTTATAATCTCTTTCTGTTTTCCTTCCAACCAGGAACAAGAGTTTCTGCAGAAGCAGCAGCAGGATCTAGACAGCGATCTGAAGAAGATTATCCAGCAACACAAACACGAGCTCGCCACTATCGAGAGAGACTGCCTCAACCACAAGCAGCAGCTTCTCCGAGGTAAATATCTGACCGTTAGAAAACCTTAAACAATAAATGTAATGTAAATGATTGTATTAATGAATACATACTGTAGGCCTTATATGAATGAATTTGACAATGACATGAAGGGTGTCTTGCTACCTTATTGCTATTTGCACAGGTTCAGCTGCAGATGATCAAAGACACTTCAAATGCAAAGAATGCCCACTATACGCCACCTGCCTGGCACCAAACGGCAGACAGAGTTGGCGAGCAGCTAGAGAGCGCAGTGTAGCATTTAACTAAAGACCTGGATATTTTCGGAAAAGTTAGTCGAGACCAAAACAGAGCTAAAAAGACA
>NW_023339729.1:3163029-3163471 GCF_004916995.1 Morone saxatilis
GATTCTTACTCCAAGCATGTTAATGCAAACATTCATAAATCCTGGCTGGCTGGCAGCAAGCCTGTTTTTGTCTCAGTCACATCTTGATGGGTCAAACATCCCATATGTAGCGACTCAGATCAGCAGTAAACAAGCTCCCTTTAGAGGCAGCCTGAATTCTGTCCGACCACATTCCTCCTAACACCGACTGCAGCCCCTCCAACTGGACTGCAGTGAGCAGCAGCCTGTTAGCAGTTAGCCCGGGACTTAATCCTACGCTTAATGTGCCAGGAACTGCACAAACAACACACTCAGAAATGCTCACTGAACCAAGTCACGGGAGGTTGTAACTGTGCTTCAGGAGCTTGTAAATGGCTTTCACTGGGGACAGAAACTGTAAGATAGTTCAAAGCTGAAACCTCATTAGTAAAGTTGATGTTGGTTGACACACACACACACACAC
>NW_023339729.1:3163533-3163899 GCF_004916995.1 Morone saxatilis
CACACACACACACACAGTATCTCAAACATTCAGCCTTTTGCTTCTAATGAGGTAACTTCGGCCCACAACTGTTGTTGTGTGTCTTCTGCTCCGTCTCGTTTCTCTCCACTGCACACCACCTAGTGTGAGAGATAATGCTGAGGAGATATTCCCCTCCAATAAGCCTGTGAATGCTTCTTCTGTGTAATCATTTGTCTTTTGTTCACTTGTGTGTCTGCAAACAGCACGGGAGGCTGCCATGTGGGAGCTGGAAGAGCGCCATCTGCAGGAGAAACACCAGCTGTTCAAACAGCAGCTCAAAGACCAGTACTTCATGCAGAGACACCAGCTGCTCAAGAGACACGAGAAGGTACAGGCTGGATGAGG
>NW_023339729.1:3163999-3164270 GCF_004916995.1 Morone saxatilis
CCACAGGTGAAATGCTTCTTTAACACTTCAGGATTACCCTCAGGTGTTTAGTTTCTGAAACAATAGGCTTTGAGAAATGTATTTCTAAGTGTTCCAGCATTAAGTTTTGGAACAGTTGCTCTGGAAGCTCCCTCCATGCTCTGTGTCTGCTGCTGTGTGCCCTGTACAGGAGATGGAGCAGATGCAGCGCTACAACCAGCGTCTGATCGAGGAGATGAAGAACAAGCAGACGCAGGAGAGAGCCAGACTGCCCAAGATTCAGCGCAGCGAG
>NW_023339729.1:3164300-3188689 GCF_004916995.1 Morone saxatilis
TCAAGAAGAGCCTCCGCATCACCGGCGCCGCCATCAGCCCCGAGCAAGAGAGGGAGAAGGTCAAACAGGTGACAAGCATTATGGAATGTAATATGATGAAATAAACCTTCTTTTTTTTGTCATGTGAAGACTTGATCGTGTCTCTGTTTTCCAGTTTGCTGCCCAGGAAGAGAAGAGACAGAAGAACGAGAGGCTCCATCAGCATCAGAAACATGAAAACCAGATGAGAGACCTGCAGCTGCAGTGTGACGCCAACATCCGAGAGCTTCAGCAGCTGCAGGTAGAGAGCCAGCAGGACTTCAATGTGGAAATGAACAGGAAAAACATCAGACACATTATTGTTACAAGACTGTTTGTATATTTGTCTGGAGGGGATCCTTAACTTTAAATTGAAGTGTTAACAGCAGTTTAATGGACAATTATTATCCACTATTTAAATGCAGTCTTGTTTTACCTTACCATTACAGCTAAAAAGGGCTACCTTAGCCACAGTAGCATGTAAAAACCCTCTGTTGAATATACTAACCTCTGTGTGTGTGTGTTTCAGAATGAAAAGTGCCACCTGCTGATCGAACATGAGACACAGAAGCTGAAGGAATTAGACGAGGAGCACAGCCTGGAGCTGAAGGAGTGGAGGGAGAAACTCCGACCCAGGAAGAAGGTACAGTAGCTGTTACACTGGGATGATGATGATGATGATGATGATGATGATGATGATGGTGATGTCTGCTAAACATTACTCCTGCACTTTTCAAATGTCCCAAGATTTAGAGTTTTCATTTTCTTATTATGAATAATAAAAAACTGACAACCAAAAACAATATTAGCCACATATGGTTTATGGTCCGTCACAGTGTAATAAGTGGGACTGATTTGGCTCCTGCAGGCCCTGGAGGACGAGTTTGCCAGGAAGCTGCAGGAACAGGAAGTGTTCTTCAAGATGAGCGGAGAGTCCGAGTGCCTTAACCCCTCCACCCAGAGCCGCATCTCCAAGTTCTACCCGATCCCCAGCGTCCACTCCACCGGTTTCTAGAAGAAGCCAACGTACACATGCACGGACACACACACACACACACACGCACACACACACACACACACACTGGCAGTAAAGCCTGTGCTGCCTTGCCTTCGTTCTCGGAAAACTGTTGGAGGGCATTTCTGTTTCTGGACTTTGTCCCTCAGTATGCAGCTCAGCTCTCCAAGACCCTCATTTTGTCACACTATTATAGTCATTTGGAAGGAGATATGTTCAGATTCAAGGTGCCGGTCAAAACCTCAGAACCACTAAAGTGAAGTAGCTCTCTGTCCAACCTTCTGTTTGTGATTGAATTGTTTTTCTAAAGAATCCAGTGCCTGTAGAATTTGATGTTTTTGGCTTTTAAATCCCAGACATTTCTGATAATTATTTGCTGCTCAGTTGTTCTCTCATTTAGACTTTTGCACTAAAGAAAGGTTAGCATTTTTATACCACTTAAACATAATGTTGATGATTTTAATTTGTTTAAATATAAATAGCAACCCTCTCATTTAGAACTGATGCTGAAATAGAATGTATTTCTGACAAAGGAGACACGTTTTTCATATCACTCTTGTTGAAGGAATGATACAGTATGTTTTATTAAACCACACGTGTTACGATTTCGATGCGTTGAGTTAAAATAATCAGTCTCATTCATGATCTCAAAGCAAGCTTTAGGAACATTTTCCAGCAGAAATGATTCCTTCTTTCCGGGTTTTTCTTCAGGTTGCCTTCTGTCTCGAGCACAAGGCTTGAGATTACGATTTAGCAACAAGCCGAGGTGGACACTTGTTTGTTTGTTTTTTGATGTTTGTTTGTGGACGGTAGAGGAGGTGTGGAGACAAAGGATCACTGTTAATTGGACACTAAGGAAACCACTGTGGTGGCAGACACAAGCATTATGTACCTGTTTGTTGGTCTGCTTTGTGTTTTAGGTAACACCACTTTATTATTGTCATGCTAGAGTTCTGTATCTATAGTATTCAGGGATGAATAAAGAATGCAATGTTTCAATGATGTCCAATTCAAACTGCAAACAGCTCTTAGTTCAGCTAACAAAACTCACCTAACCTGCAGTCACAGATGATGATGATGATGCCGCCTCCTTTGTATTTGCTTTGGTTTTCTTCCTATGCCTCCTCATAAGGTATTTTGCTACCAGGTGTATCATGGGTAGGCCTTCATGGCTTTTCTTCCTTCTATTGAAATAATACTGTTCTCATTGTCATGCTAGCTAATAGCCTTAATACTTAAGAAAAGCTGTAAGGATATTCTGTGTACCTAATATGACCGCCTTTAAAGGTTAGGGTCAGACTGCAGGTTTCATGCCAACTTAATGTTCTCTGACTGAAGCATAGGGACAGTTTCAGAATTATTGCATCTGTATTCAAAGAAACAAAAACAGAACGCAAGCTCTTAGTTGGTGTTTTTTATTTAGATTATTATTGATGTATTGATGCAGTAGTAAAAACAAACAAAAAATGGACCTGACTGGTTTAGGCCATCTTGACTTCTGATTGGTTCATTTTATCATCTCATTTTCTTTATGATTGGCTATTGAGGGGTTACGGTTAGTCAAAGGTATTTTATTAACTGAGCTGTTAATGTACGATAAATGCAATGAAGGAGTGCTGTGCACCTTTTTACAAAGCTTTCTCAGTAGCTATTTATATGGAAGTGTAGCACTCTGCAGCCTGTGTGGTGAAGCTTACTCGCTCATTGGATGTTTGCAGCATACAAAAATAGAACTACAAAACCTGTCAACCTTTATTCTGTCTCAGTTATTTTCAGTTAGATTCTACTAAAAAATTAGTAAACTCATTAAATTCTGAATGTTGAATGAAAAAATCCATATCAAAATCATTGTGCTTTTTTTTTTAAGATACATGTATAGTTTTTAGACTGCCTGTGTAATGTAGATTTTCATTTTGCTGTAAATAAACAATTTGCTCTGTACTGTAGTTATGTTTTCATGTCATTCCATCTGGTCATATAGTTGTAATTAACTAAAAACTAAAACGCTAAGTGAAATAAAAACATACATATATATTTTTTTAAAAATGAGTTAGAAAATGCCCACCAGTATGACAAAGTGAAAGTCAACACTTCGTTCAGTCCCCCAAAATAAAAGATTTCACCCTTCTGCATGACGGCCCATAATACATCCAAAACTATACATTACAACTCGACCCAGAAGATATAAAAATACAATCACAAATCATCTATAAAAACTGATACATTGGTAAAAAAGCATCCACTGTGTTTCAGTACATTTATCCCCTTTATACACACCAGAGAACTCCAGTACGGAGTTCTTCTATTCAGTAACTTGACCCTTAAACGCCAACGTCCCTCCTTCTTCTTTTAGTCATCAGTGTGTGTTCTCCTGAAAAACAACGGTTTGATTCAAATGTTGCTGATGATGTAACCTGCACTGGTTTGCTGCTTGTTCTATCACATTAAATCAAACATTCAGAATGATTAGCAGATGTCTGGAGCAGGGCCCCTTCCTTCATATCGTATCAGCTACCTTTGTTCTTCAGACACATTCTACTGGTTTGTTAGTCTCTCTATCTCAAATAAGTGTTGGTTGTGAAAATAGGCCAACATGAGTATTGATTGAAAGTGTGATTAGCACTTGTATGATTTGCTCAGTGCTGATCATACAGCTGTAGCTATGATTAGCTGACATGGCAGTGTGGCAACAGAGAGCACATATTTACTGCATCTGACAGTGTATTAGGGCCATTGTAAAATAATAATACGGGGAGGGGGGTTATATTCAGAGCGATTAAAGCCGTAAATTTAAAAAACAGACTTTTTATTTTTTTTAAATGTACGAAAAAAAACATACATGCATTTGCAAGGAAAAATACTTTTTTGTCAAGGAATGCCATCGCTTCACTTTGAAAGGTTGGATCAACCTCATCACACCACAGATGCCTCTGCTGGCCGTGTGTTCTCCCTGCAGTGGATGACCTAATCCAATCTACTTTGCAACTAGATTTAGTACTAAGGAACTTCCTTGTTGTTCTTGTAAATGTGTGACTTTAATCTCATCTCGTTTTTCTCGTAAATGTACTGCTTTATAACCCCCTTCCCCCAGCTCCATTCTTTTTTCTTTTTTCCCTACAGTGGCCCTAAAACACCGTTGTAGGGACCAGGATAGGATAGGTTTTTCAAGTCTGTCATAAAACAATAGTCAGTAACATTGAAACAGGTTCTGCCTGCTGTAATCATCCATGTTGGCCAATAAAAGATCCCTTCCTTACATTCTGTCAATGTATGTGATAAAAACTGCAGCCATGATGTAAAACTGTATTCAATTGTTTATCTGGAGTTAATGAGGTTTCAGCAGTCTGATTCAGTCCATTTGTAGTAAGTATGAATCAGGCTTACATCATAATCGAGTTAGACAAAGTGAATATCTTCCAAAGTTACGGTGTTTTTATTGCTAAATTCCCTCTTTGTGTCTCTTTGTGATTCTCTTTGTGTTTCCTTCAGTGGCCAATTTAGTTAACTCTAGCATCAGATAAACTGAAGCTAATATATTTTTTCACTGTACGAGGAATGTGGATTTTTTTCCTCCATCACTTGGCTCAGCTCACGATGAAGGGATCTCTTAATGGCCAGTATGATCAGGAGGAATGATTACAGCGAGCAAAACCTGTTTCAATGTTAAAATGAGCATCTTCTTGTTTTTTAAGATTGTGAACCTATTTAATATTTTCTACTCTATACCTGCCAAAATCTTTATTTTTTAGCCCAAACTAAATTTAAATTGCTGCATTTTTACTGTACATGCTTTGTTATATTATGGGTATATTATGTCTCATTGTGAAAATGTAATTGTGATAATTAGACCAAAATAGATAGATTAGATTTTTGATTAGACTTTTTACTGTATTTGTTCCAATCTAAAACTTATTATATCAACATTTTTGTAAAAATGAGTTCATGCATGGGGTTCACCTTGAAAAGTAAAGTAAATTTAGTCAGTTTTAGAGCCGCTGACAGCAAATCCAGCTAAACTTGAAGTGGGTTTAGAAGAACTGACAAATCCAGGCTTTTGTCAAATGATCAACAAGTAAATCAGTAATCCATGTACGAAGAATGGGGCCCAGCTCCTAATGTGAAATGACAACTACTGACCTCTGTCACCTTTTTGTCCTCTGCGTCCTTCAGGCCCAGGAAAGCCTCGTTCACCTGTGTCCACACAGAGTAGAGAACTTTGAGATTGAACAAAATATACATTGGAAACAAAATACCAAATGTGATTATATATTTACAGTTATCATAGATTTTATAATATAAGATGCTACTGAAAAACATTTCTGAGGCTTACATTGATTTCAGAGTGAAATGCTATGGTCTGATGTAAAGGTCCAGTGTGTAGGGCAGTGTTTAGGGGCGCTACTGGTGTAGTTGCAGTTTACAACACCCTCGATTTACCCTCCCGTTCCAAGCATGTAAGAAAAACTAGCCAGTGTTTGGTTTGTCTGTTCTGGGCTACTGTAGAAACATGGTGTTTCAACATGGCAGAGTCCATAAAAGAGGACCCGCTCCTTCTGTAGATAAAAACAGCTCATTCTAAGGTAACAGAAACAGTAACAATTTTTATGTTCACATGATTATACACTAATTAAAAGGTATCTATAAATTTGATATTCCATTTCTGCCCACAGATCCTCCTGAATGTTACACACTGGACCTTTAAGTGAGAAAAATGTTGTGGTTTCCTTTGTCGGGTGAAGGGTGGTTACACGTTTGATGTCGCAATAAAGTCTGAAGCCTTACAACAAGTAACAAAATAGTTCTGACACTGTTTTACAATTCTAGTTCCAAACTGCACTTTTGCCTTTCTTTTTCTTTTTAGATGTACCTCTCTTACCTTTTGGCCCTGGGAATCCTATGTCCCCTTTCTGTCCTGGCCTCCCAGGTGGTCCCATAATGGCTCCATGTGCTGTCAGAGGATAAATTCATTTCATCATCATGCTTTTCTCACACCCTTTAGCTTTTTCATTACTGGGTAAATGTTGAGTGTGACATTTTAACTGGTAAATGCTTCTTTACTTTTGATGTATTCTACTAAATCAGTGACGCTTGTATCGGAACCAAACAATCGGCTGTATCCGGGGGGACCCGGAGGGCCAGGTGGTCCCGCCGGTCCTTGGGCAGTGCGTTCACTGTGGTTCCGTTCAATGTCACGCAACAGACCATGAGCTGGGAAATACCAGAGTGGAGGATTAGTGTCAACCAGCACTTCTATCAGTTGTGCTTTATTGTAACAGCATAGTACAAATTGCTTACATCTGATGTATTCTAACAGATCTGTGGTGTTTCCATGGGAACCAAACCATCCAGCGGGACCCGGAGGGCCGGGCGGTCCTGGAGGTCCTTGGAACATACGACTGTTGTATTCTTTCACAATGTCATGCAGCACACCGTGGGCTGCAAATGAGAGAAAACTCTGTGATGTAACCCAAAGAAGTCAAGGCTTTTCTCAGTCAGCTTTGAAGTCAACCAGCAGAGTAGAATCTTGAACCTGTTCGCTATTGTTGTTTCAGCAACTGTCTATCTGCAAATGAATGCAGATGAATATTTGAAAAAGCTAATAGAAAGCTAAATTGTTGTCAGACGAAAATGCATTTTCAGAGCCCAGATTAAATTTTTCTTTACACATGAACTGTTTACCTGCGTGCAACCAAAGCCCGCTCATACGTGAAAGGCAGTACTATTTGGACTACAAACGGAAACCAGAATGCTCCCAATGCCAAAATCCTGTGCCTACAGATTCTGCATTCATATGAAGGACAGTCAGGTAAGGCCATGTAAATTCAGCACAGTTCACAGAGTGAGAAAACTTGTCATGTCTTGTTTATGAAAAAACTTCTTCTAGATCACCTACATTTGATGTAATCAGTTACTTTGACAGCCATACTGGAGTAGTCTCTAGTATCCATGTTCCAGTCTCTGGTGCTGGGCACTCCTGGCTCTCCCTTGTGTCCTGGAGGTCCAGGAGGGCCTGGTGGACCAGGATGTCCAAACATAGCTGCTCTTGAACTGTCACCTGGAGTCAATAAAACATAAGATGAGTTAAAAGGAACCAATGACTTCTTAGTTGACTATAATACAGACAGATTGTTGAAGTGACATTTCTGTGAAGGTCTATGTCAAGAATGTGCCATTGAATGAAGGGTTGTTAACAGTAAGCCTTGTGCATGTCCACCTGGTATTCTATCTATTAGCAGAAATGGAATATGATATTCATAGGTATGTTTTCGCATGTTTAATGGCAAATGTAGTTTCTCCTACATTCTTAGAACAGGAGGGTGAGGCAAATGTGTTGCAACTGACAACTACATACTATATGTCACTAAATCCTACACACTGCACCTTTAAACCTTACTCATGCCCTCAAACAAGTCAAGGACCAGGACTTCAAACTTTAGCTTTAAAGCTTTCTACAGGTTTAAACTGGTTGAATATTCCTTTAAACTCACTCCTGACGTATTCTTGTTGTTCTGCTTTAAGCGTGTCTTTGTTGGCATGCTCAGCATATGAAACCAGTCCGTGTATTTGACCAGGGGGGCCCTCGGGTCCAGGGGGTCCAGGGGGGCCCGGTGGGCCTCTGAAGGCAACCCCTTTGGGACAATAGAACAGATGTGGAGATTAAATGTTAAGTATGTTTTCTTAGATAAATTCCTCATTAAGTGGTGAAGTAAATGTATTGACTCACTTTGCAGATAGTCATGAATGTTTGAACTGATGTAGTTCCCAAATCCTGGTGGGCCAGGTGGACCTTGTGGACCAGGGATACCGGGGGGACCAGGAGGTCCCTGAGGGCCCACATATCCACCTAGTTGGATAATGAAAGTGAACATCTGGTGACTTGAGAATGCTACTTAATCTAATTACTTCAGAATGAACACGACAAGCTCAAAAACCTGGTTTTACTGGGAGGCTGTCTCTCTGTTGTGTTTCTTACCTGATAACAAGTTTCCAGGAATACCAGGAGGGCCAGGAGGTCCTGGGGGTCCAGGTACACCTGCCATCCCTCTATCTGATGACAGACAGGATACACAGTCAACCACAATCAAATTCTCTCAATAGGTAGCCTATAGGTCCTCCTGTAACACTCACCATTCATGAGGCTGAGGACACGTTCAGCCACCTCGTGGGTGTTGAAGCTGTAGCTGCCGTGACCTGGATCTCCAGGAGGTCCTGGTGGACCGGGAGGACCAAAACCTGATAGGTATCTCCTCACATCGTCTCCTGGACACAAATAATTGAAACACTTTGACGGATAGTCTCACGTGCTATGTGATGTTAGGAAAGCTCTGTTAGAACTGAAAACACAGAGGTAGTAGCAGTGTGCATTATGTAATCTGTCAGGATACTCCCTCAAATTAGACTTACGTTGTAATATGCTAATGATGTCATTGAAAGAGATGGAGCCTGGTGGACCTGGAGGACCAGGAGGGCCCGGAGTCCCATCATATCCTCTACCTGAACGTGGAAAGGTAAAACTTACAAGTGGTTTTCTCACACACAGACACCCTGTGTAATAACAGATGTAACAATATTATGTAATTAGTCATACTTTGGATGTAGGCCATAACTCGGTTGGCCACATCATCGACCAACCCGTCACCTGTGTTCCCTGGAGCCCCTGGAGGACCAGGAGGCCCAGGAGGCCCAGCCAGGTACTGCTGCCAGGTACCACCTGCATGTCAAGACAATTTTGTCTCAAACTTAGCTCTGTGTTTCATTAGATTGCAGTGTTACATAAACCAAAGTAAATAAACACATAGCTTACTCTGAAGGTATTCTGCCATGTACTGGCCCACATCAGTTGATCCAGACCCACTTCCATCTCTTCCAGGTGCACCAGGTGGACCAGGTGGGCCTGGGGGGCCGGGACTGTATGAGCCACCTGGTATGACAACACAAATGATTTAATAAAATGTTGTGTACATACAAATACTCAAATAGCAATTTAAACAATATTTTAGAATATAAATAACTATTATTAATAGTATGACTATAATAATACCTGCTATTATTACTTTCGAATTATTAGCAATACCATTCGACCAAGCAGCAATGAGCATTGCTGAGTAGTGAAACCAATGAAGTACTGTACTTTAATCTGCAATTGTCACTAAAAAACTTTTTTTTTAAATGTAAAGTTTTCTGCAAGAAAGGTTCCAGATTTTTGTCTTTTTCAAACTTGTAGTCTTCATCCTCAAGAGTTTCCCTTAAGATTGACTCTCCCTAACCCTATGTCATTTGACAGGGAGAGCATGGTATAGTGGGGTACTGCTAGTCTCAATGAGAATCAACTTTCCAGTTTTTGCATATATATTATTGATTGATCAATATTATTGAGTCTCTCCAGCTTTTACTGAGAGCTACCCCTAGTGGTCAAAAATGTCTTAATGAATTCATAAAAAGATGTATCTTTTGGAGAATGTTTGCCTCCTGATTGACAGGTCTTCATGTATTTGTCAACCATAAACAGAGATCCTGCAATCGTGCCATAAAGAGGAGCCGTCATTCTGGTCCAGAACAGCAAAAGAGCTGTGACATGTAACGCAAGAGTGCCTGCATTTTACACAGAAGTCGATTCCGCTCTGTTAATACCGCTGTTGGCTTTTTTCTGTTCATACCCAACTTCCTGCCTTGAGCAGACTGTATAATTAGGGCTATAGTTACTGTGCAACTATAATAACAGCATTGGTGATTATTATTAAAGATGCTGTCTTAAAACATATACTGTATTTGATATGATATTCAGGATGGTCTTACCAACGGATGCTCCAGGGTGTCCTGGTGCACCAGGGGCTCCTGGATCACCTGCAACGAACATATAAACAGTATGAGAGACAAACTCCAGTTTTTGTTGACTTGATTGAATAAAAGCAACACAGGGAAAGAGGGACAGAATAGACAGAAAGTATGGGTAACCAATCACTATTGTTAAATCCTGTGTAATAACACATGGGCAAAAGAACAGGACAGTGTAACAAGTCTGTAAGAGAGGATTTGAAGAAGGTCACTCAAAACATTTGACTGAGTTTACCTTTAGGTCCTTGTGGCCCCTCTTGCCCCTCTGCCCCCTCTGGGCCTGGTGGACCCTGCGGGCCAATAGGTCCAATAGATCCAGGCTGACCTGGGAAACCTGAAAATCATAACACTGATTTAATATCTGGTAAAAGAGCATGGAGGTCCCTTGAAATTATCTCAAAATAAATCCATCTGCTGCTGAAGGCCACACGATCCAAATGTTTTTCAAACTATCTTAGCAAAGTGTTACTTTGGTCATTTTCTTTTCAACAAGCCTCTATGACAGAAAAAAAAGTAACAATGTCCCCAAAGGTTTATGTGAACAGCAAGGAAACTGGAAAGCTGCCGTCAGCTGCTATGTATTTACTCTACAATCTAAACTCATTTTCTACATAGCAGTGCCCACAAATATTTTTTTTTTTTAATCCATCTTATCCAAAAGTTTTTCACATACCAACACCTGGTTCCCCTGGACTCCCTGGAAGACCTGGTTGACCTGGTTCACCTGAAACAATCATCATTACATTATGCCTCAGATGTTTTAAGTTTCTAAACATTGCAATGGATGCCGTAGTTTGCAATTTTCTCACCTTGGTACCCTTGTATCCCTTTGCCACCTGAGGACAATGAATGAGATAAAAGAAATCTTCTGTGAACAACAACCAAATCTTTTTAAAGAAGTATCCTAAGTCTTATGTTGACCTGCCACAGTTTCAGAAATATTCTGCAGGGATGACATATTTTTGTAGGCCAACCCAGAAGTTAACAACAACAAAGGTTCATAATGCCTTGTTTTGTTCAGCAAGATAATCATTTACAAATGAACACCTCTTTTAGGTGAGCGTGAATTTGATCGTCAGAAGTTAAAATCTAACGTTAAGCACCATCGTTGCAGGACTTCAGCGTCACCACCACTAAACTTCCAACTTGTAAAATAAAATCACCATGTTTGACTTAGAGTAGCAACAATGTAGAATAAAACATGAAAATCCCCTAAGCTTGAGTTAACCAAAGACCTTAGTTCAGGCACGTAACCAAAAACCCATTCAAAAACGTGTTGATTTTGAGGCGTGGGAACCAAAGGTGCTAACATGCTAATTCAGTTCCAAGTTTTAGGACTTTTAGGATAGCACTCTACAGTCCTATGAACTGCTTTGTAAGAAAGTATCACAGTGTCTAAAGGAGCATCTGATTTATCAAACCTACCTTCTGGACCCTGTGGGCCTGGGGGTCCTGGAGGTCCTGGTGGTCCAGCAAAAAAGGTTTCTAAGACAAAAAATAGAAGGATACATCAAATGTGGCAAGCGAAGATGGTAGAAGTTAAATATGATGTGTCCAGCTGTCGAAAGACTTACAGTACATCTGAAATTAGATTTCTTTCACCAACCTGAGTTAGGCACAAAGCTGCCGGGTTCTCCTTTCTCTCCTGGAGGTCCAGGTAAACTAACACCTGTAAGGACAGCAACGCAGTGAAATGAGAGAGAAAATTATCACTTTTTATTTTTACATTGCTTAAATCATGCTGTATGCTGACGATCTATTTCTCTGTCTGTAATGCAAGATACTAGTTTACCTGGCTGTCCAGGAGGACCTCTGCGTCCTGGGGGACCCTGTTTAGTCTCACCTAAACAAGAGTGACAACAGCATTTGAATAATCGTCAACTGTTTGTTAATACCCATGATATCTTACAAATAGCTTTTGACATACCGGGAGGACCTTGAAGACCAGGTTCTCCAGGAGGCCCTGGAGGTCCAGGTGGGCCAGGCTGTCCACCCGCTGAGGAAAGTTCTGTTTCACAGAGGATAGCGTTGTGTCTTATACACTGTATTTCTTGATACTACCACCAGATGGCACCAAGGTACTGAATTAAAGAAAAAGAGTGGTACTCACTGTCTGTTTGGGTGGCAGTGACAGATTCTGAACTTGTGACGCTGATACCAGGCTCGCCGGGTTTTCCTTGCTCTCCCTTCTCCCCCTTTTCTCCTTTTTCTCCTTTCTCTCCTTGTTCTCCCCTAGGACCTAAATAATTGTGTCAATTTTCCATCACAGAAAATCTGTTCAATATGTATTAACAATCCTAACATCCATCTAACAGTTGATCCATCCCAGATGCTTAACATGGGTCAAAAGTTTGGATTTACCAGGTTGTCCTGGGACACCAGCAGGGCCAATGGGACCAGACAGACCGGGGGTTCCAGCAGGACCTGGAGCCCCAGCAGGCCCTGGTGGTCCGGGGATTGCCACAGTATCGGAGCCAACTGCAATCAAAATGAAAGACGAACACCAGTTACACTTCACAAAACACAGTATTTTCCTATACCACATTAAAAACGAATGCACAGTGCAACAAGAGCAGCTGTTCTTACTTGGAGCGATGATTTTACCAGGTAACCCTGGTTCACCTGAAAGACAATGTTATGGTAGATTATTAATCCAACTATACATTATAGACCTATTAATAGTTACATTGGCCTTCAGCATTTCAAATCATAACAGAGTAATAGTAAAGATTACATTCTTGCAAAATTCTGGCAAAAAAGGTTTATTCTATGAATGAAACTAGCATTAATGCTAGTTATTCTGATGTAGCTCTCATATACACATAAGTGTGTATGCAAGATAGTGGTGGCTCAAGTGTTGGCTACTTTAATCCTATCCCAATACTTTTAGATGGATTCTCATGGAATTTTGATTCCCTAACTTTTCATCTAGCGCATTGACCAAGGTACTGGCTCAGATCTGGAGTTGGTCCCTGGGTGGCCCTCTGCTCCTGTTACTTAGGATGGGCCATATGCAGAGAATGAATTTCCCTACAGGGATCAATAAAGCATGACTTAACTTATCAACAGGTTGACATTTCTATTTGTCCAATGATTTCATTTATGACCAAACACCTGAAAACCATCAGCCCCAGCTGTACTTTTTGTTCAGTGCTAATTAGCACAGTGTGCTAACATGCAAAATTTGTTTAGCTTTTTATAGTGAGCTTGTTAGCTGACCTGAATCAAAGCCTTCAGTAAATACATGATGACACTGCAATGTTTTTATGTTCTATGTACTATGCGTATATATAGCAGAATAACCCTATATAAAGCCCTGTCATGCAACAAAAACACCAAAAACATTAATACAGTATTTTCCCAGAAACCGCCAAAATCTCAAAAAGTGCTTTGATACCCATTTTTGGTCATATCACCCAGCACTATGTGCATGTTTAAATTTTGTCTCACACAGCCCCCTCATATAACCAAAGCAGCTGGATCCCAGTAAAAGCAAAAGCTGCACATAATATAATATTCTTAAGTATGTTAAGTAAGTATGTAGAAAATCAACTCCTGTGTGCTAAACTAGTTAATGACTCCTCCTCTTCTTGTGGGAATCGATATGTTTTGTGTGCATTTGGTACATCTCATACCATGAGATGAGTTTTACCCAAAACTAAGACAGTAAACTGAGTGGGAATGGAGTGTCCAGACACTTTCATTTCTTTTTATTGGCACTTTTTTTATTTTTGTGTCCTGTACCTCTGCAGCAGATGTGGAAACTTTTGATGAGGCATTACCTTTAACACCAGGCTGTCCTGGATTTCCAGCAAGTCCTGTGGTAATGGACCAGAGAATGAACATTAAAATATACCTAATTAATAATCTTTAAGGAGAGTAAAATAAGTTTTTGGATTTTGGTACATGCTCTCATACCTGGGGGTCCTTGAATGCCAGGATTGCCTGGGGAAAAGAAATCTTGGTGAGTAATTGTTGTCAATTAAAAATAAGCTACAGGAAATTCCTCGGGCAATTTCTGATAAACACAGTTGATTACATCAGAGTTGATTATGAATGCTGCCGTAAATTAGACAGTGTTGTGGTACCTGGGGGACCAACATCTCCCTGATGTCCAGGTGGTCCTCTCACACCAGGAAGTCCAATCGAACCGCTCTCACCTGCAATTTATACAGAGAGACTGAACAGTCTTTACAGAAACAACAACTGATACAGCTTTTGTGCACTTGCTTTGGCAGCAGCTGCAGAAAGATGTCATAACTGTTGTTTTATAACTGAGATGTGTGATTCCTGCAGCTCCAACCAATTTCTGCCCGAACGGACACATGATCTGACAGTGTGGTAGCATCATTAAACCCCTATCTGCTCATACACTGAAAGTTCTTCTGTACTTTTTATCTCTGCGTAGCTTTCTTTGCTAAGTAATTTGATGTCACTGGCTTATTACCAACAAATCCACCCGTCTTATAGTATTCACAAAGCACAGTCACAACACACATTTCTATCTAAGCAAATAACATCACAATGTCAGTAGTTATTCAAGCATGTGACTCTTTGAGGACACCATTAGAATAAACTGACTGGAGATATGATGCAGTCCTTATTATATCCCTCCCTAGTCTTGACATCTTATTAATGAAATATCATATTTTCTTTTATTACAGTGCTTAAGCTCACTCCTCACCTGCAATTCCCTTGGATCCCATTTGTCCAGCAGGGCCTTGTGGTCCAGGTGATCCTGGTTCACCTTTAATCGTGAAAACAGAAAGCATCAAAATCAAAAGAGTTTTTTGTTATGAGGCTTTATTATTATCATTAACAACATTTTTTTAAATGCAACTTAGTAAGCCTAACTCTTATTATATATTTAACAGAATAAAATAACACAAATACAGAATTTTAGGATATTGTTTGGTGTTTGAGATCACCATTTGAGGAGCTTCGAACATGTTCGCCTTTAAATGACCAGTGTGAAGGATTTAGTCAACTAAATACAGTTTGTCTTCCAAGCGTATAGAAATAAACTATTGCGGTGTTTGGTGTGTCTGTTCTGGGCTACTGTAGAAACATCACAAGTTAACATGGCGGCCTCCATGGAAGGCCACTCGCTCCTGCGTTTTTCTGTTAATGCATTCAACTCTTTATTTGTGAGAGAATGGAAGTGCTCATTAACCTTTCAAAAGTTACATGGACTTGCTTTAATACTGATACCCTGTTTTCATGCCAGTCAGCATTTAACCAGTTTTTACTGTATATTTTGTTGACACGATGCATCGTTCATGATATATAAAGCTATTCTGGGACACACCTGCTGGTCCACGTGGTCCCCTCTCTCCTGGGTCTCCTTTGGCTCCTGGCGCTCCCGGTGTCCCTCGATCACCTGCATTAAAAACAATAAAAAGTGTCAATGGAGCAACCAGAGAGTTGGTCTAAAGTGATAAAAGCTATCCTTACTACTATAACTGTAGTTAATCAATCAATGTTCTGGAAAAACACAGTAGCCTTTCTATGGAATTCGGTCTTTTTGTCACAAACGTCATTTCCTCTGACAGCATTTTAGAATTTTAGAAGACAGAAAAAAACAGAAATGTACCTTTTGCTCCTGGTACTCCTGCATCACCTGGGAAACCCTTTAGACCCGGAGCCCCTGCAGATAAATATAACAAATTTAAGGCATGACTGACAATCAGGACCAAAGAACAGACAAAAACATGAAAATCGTGTGGAATGGAGTCTTTACCAGGGCTTCCCAAGGCCCCCTGCTCTCCACTGGCACCTAAATCAAACAGGGAAGGAAACATACTTGCTGTTGACTATTGGCATTATTAATAATATCCCTTCATGTAATACAGTGATTTGATATCAGTTTTTTTATTATTGATTCTGATTGTGACTTGATTTAAAAAGGATGTTTTTTAATGTGTCAGACTTTCATGAATGATTGACAGTTGAAGGGGTTTGTAAAACTGCTATGGTCCTTTAAATTTGATCCACTGATCTGACCTATCATGACCTTTGACCTTACCTTTTGGCCCCACAGGTCCAGGAGCACCAGCAGGACCGGGACGTCCTGGCTCACCTTGAGATCCTGTCAAAACCGGGTTTCATTGTCAGGCTGAACACCTCAACGAATAACTTTCCATGATTCAACATGGGGCAAGACATTTCCTACCTTTCTCTCCAAAACCTGGGGGTCCAGTCTCTCCGCGGGGGCCCATCTGTCCCTCCCGGCCCCTCTGGCCTGGTGGTCCGTCTGGACCGTGTTCACCTTTTCAGAAAGTAGGAAAGACTCAGCCCATGTTTTTCTTTTTTCCCTGTGTCTCCTCATCCTCACATAACAATGTCAATGACCTTAAATTGACTCTACCTGCACTGCCCTTTGGTCCCCTTGGTCCATCCAATCCTGGGTGACCCATCTGTCCGGGAGGACCTATATGAGTGGAGAAGCAACAGGGAGTGAATTTGCCACCTCTATGGGAAGGAAAAAGCTTCAGCACATTTGCTCTCAGTCTTACCTGGTAGGCCAGGAAAGCCGCTATCACCTGAAAAAGACCAATTTATAGCCATTAGTTTCCAGTTTGAAGAGCTTGATTCTTATGTCACACACTGCTGAAGTTTGATGAATTCATTGAATACACATAGACACACAGGACAATCCTTTACCTTTTTGTCCGAGTGCCCCTGGATCACCTGTAAAGAAACAGCCAGCCTTATGAAGGTTATCAACAACATTTTCCAGATTATTTTATGATTTTTGCAAACATACCTTTAGGTCCTGGATCTCCTCTCTCCCCTTTCAGTGAGTATGTAAGTGTTTCTAAAAGTAGAAAAAAGTTTGGATCAGTCACATTCAAATACGAGTTAATGAGTAGGGGTGTAAGCAAAATATAGAAAAATATCGTATTGCGATATTTTGTTTTGATATTGTATTTATTCTAAAAAACACTCAATCATTTTTGCATGTAAACCCTCAACTGCTATATACAAATGCAGATCCCACTGGGTTTTTTTTTAAATCGCAATATATATTACAATATATTGAATCGTAACCCCTATATATCGTGATACACAATGACACATTCTTACCGATACAAAGACCTATTAATGAGTTGATTTATCAGTGTGTTGTGTTCATGTACCTCTCACAGCATCCGAGCGGAGTTCAGACCTGACCAGCTGCTGGATGGCTCTCTGCAGGGCAGCGCTGTCGTGTCCTGGTCCGCTTCCTGCGCCTCCCCCTGGCCCAGCAGCCCCCAGGTTGATCCCATTGTCGGAGCGGGTCAGGGTGGGCCCAGAGGAACTCCTGTCAATGTACGACGCGTCCAGTGGGTCGATGATGTTGATGCCAGAGGAGGCCGACAGCCGGCTGGACCTGGCTGATGCGGTGCCAGTGATGGCTTCCAGAGCTTCAACACGGTTTTTGAGGCGTTTCACTTCTTCACCTGTGAGGCCAGAGAGGAGATGATGGGCATGTGCAGATCACCTTCAGTGAGCCCTGTAAAACTAAATAACAGGCTGCTAGAGAATGCATGTTTGGGTTTGCTTTACAGTCTTACCCAAAGCGATGAGTCCAAAGAGCAGGCCAAGGAGGAGGAGCAGGCTGAGCAGGAGGCCCAGCAGCCACTTCCACCAGCTGCAGCAGGAGCAGAAGCCAAAGCCTGATTTATCTTCACGGATCTCTGAGAAACAACAAAGTTGACAGAAAGGTTCGCATTTTTCTTATATTTTCTCCTCAGACAATAAGACTGGACTGTTTGCATTAGAGGAGTGTCTAATAATAAAGTTTATATTCATCAACATATGTCTGTCCCTAGTCTCTTATTGTGCCTAGTTGTTGTAGTTTGTAGCATCTGAACTTTAATTGGGTATTTCCATTTGGAAAAAAAACTACCCAACAATATATAAAAAATGAGCTTAAATGAATAGCCAATTTATCAATTAGTTGATTAGTCAGTTATAAAAAAAATAAAAGTAAAAATCAGCAATTGTTTGGATAACTGATTAATTAAAAAATAAATTTTCATGCAAAACAGCCAGAAACATTTCACGGTTTCAGCTTCTCAGATGTGGCAATTTTTTGCTTCTCCTTGTCTTAAACTGCAGTTATATGATCATTTTGATTACTGAAACATTTACTGATTAATTGTGACTATAATTCAGAATAAATGGATTGATCAAGAAAATAAACATTGGATTAATCCATAATAAAAATAATCATTTGTTGCAGCCCAATATAAAAGAGTTTCACCTCAACCAACTATAAGAAAGAAATGCTGCTTTCATGAGTAATAAGAATCTAATTATATAGGCTACTATATAACAGTATGTGGTATTATATCATTAGATGTATTTTATACAGTCAAATCTCAGCATTGAGTATTTTTACTTTTGATACTTTTCACTACATTGTCCTAATAATGTTTATTGTACATTTACTTGAGTAACATTTTCAGTGTTCATGTATTCGAAGAGCTATTTTAGCAATCCCATTGTGATTTTTTGTTGGGTTTTTGGCAGTATTTGACTGTGAACACACACACACACACACACACACACACACGTATACAACAGATAATAATAAAGTAAAATAGAAAAGTAGTAGAAAAGTACAATTGGGTCTATACAGTACCGGCATAGGTGGCTTTGTCTTTTGTGGCAACTTTTAGGGTTGCAGCTATAAAAAAAGAAATAGAAATAATTACAAGCTGAACAAGAAGATATAATGTAAGTGATGCATCTCAAAACTAATAAGATAATAAGTTGTATATTAGTCTACATTTAGCATCTGTTCCTTCCTCCACGGTGCTGGATGATAGTTTCTGCTTCTCTCTCTTCAGTGAGTCCTCAGAGTAGGTTGCTACAAGACACAACAAGTACATCTTTACTAATCACACACAGAAAATGTTTCTCTGGCGATGGCAGTGGCAATAGAAGAAGTTGAGGGAGCAGGGGAAGTGTTACCAGAAGTGGTGGAGGGTGCAGTAGACATGAACTGCTTCCCTGTGTCTTTGGCCATGACCAACCGCTCTGTCTCCTTCTTGACAGGAGCGTTCTCCTTCTCGATCAGCACAAACTTGAAGTCTTTGCCTGAGGCCTCGTCAGGAGTGGGACTGCTGGGTCTCACTGTCAGACACAAACAGCATGACATTAAAACATCTATTTACATAATGAGGACCTACTGTAAATATTTGGCATCCATACTCACAGACTAACTAACTAACTAACTAACTAACTATTGTCAGCGACTATATGTGCAAAGAAACATTGGAAAATGCTCATTTCAGTCTATTTAAGTATGCTGATGATATGGCTCTGTTTGCTCTACTGCAGAAAGGGGAGACTGAGAGAAAAAGTCTATGTAACTCTTTAGAACTGGTGTTGACCGAAGACAAATTTCCACATTGTAGACAATAACGTTTAAAGAAAATTAATCAAGATTTATAGTTTAATTAATGTCAAAAAGTAAGCACTTGTCTTAATAATAGGGATGTAAAAAATATAGAAAAATATAATTTCACAGAATTTTAGTTTTTTGCGTTTAAATCCCCAACAGATGGATAGCAGTGTTGTAAACATACACTAAGATGTTGGATGTTTCAGTGACTGTGATAAAGACTAAATTTGATTAATTTACCCACAGGCCTACTTAATAATGCCTCACCTGTGGTTGTGCTAATTCCAGTGCCAGATGCATTTTTTTGCACACCATAAACTGTGAAGAGACAAAAATGACAGTAGACAACAATTGTTGTTGCAATATGATATTAATAGGTGATTAGAAGAAAAGCAATGGACCTTTTCTTGATATCGGCTGTACATCACTACATGCATGAAGACTACACATGCTTTACCTATATGTGTGTTGGTTCCTGTGGGGGAGAGGACAGTGGGACTGCTAGTGACCAGGTTATTCTGAACACCATACAGAGGAACTGAGACAGAGGGAAAAACAACAATGTGATCCACCGACATGGCCAAGCTGAGGATGTGTGCTGTTGTATGACAGGAAGAGGCTCACCAGTGCTGCAAGCAGATAGTCCACTGTTCATGGAGGGAGAGCTGAGTGTCAGGTTGTTCTGAACTCCTCCTGTGCATCGTGACAGAACAGAGCACAGACTTATTTGTCCATCTATCACAGCTGGAGAATAAAATATATCATAGATTCCGGCCCTGTTCACCTATAAAAACAATCTCACACAGCAGGTAACAATAAATTTTCACAGCACGGGTTCTCACAGTAAATAAAAAAGATAAGGCATTCCATAAAATCCTTTGTATGATACCTCGTTGAAATCTGCTTTCGGTGGTATTTTTTAATACTGTTATTTTTAATTCATCTTGTGTATGTCCTTACTTTTATCTAGATTAATGTACAGCAGGAACATACTGTATATGGAGTTTATCTTGAAGTGTGAATGGATTTTATTTCAGTTGATAAAGCCTGTTTGGAAAGTGGTTGCTTTGGCTTTAAAGGGTCAGTCACCTTAAATTAGACAAAGGCATATTTTCTCCAAGTGGTATGCAACTATGCAGATAGTTTTATGAGTTTTATGTTCTGAGGTTTTGAGAAATCAACCTTTGAAAGCCAGTATAAGTGAGGTGGATTAAATCCCATATGTTATACTCAAAGCATAAAAAAAAAAAATGAGAAAAACTATATAAAATATTAAAGAGGCCATATTATGCTGTTAGGGGTTTTCCCTGTGCTTTGGTGTGTTATTTGTGCATGTAAAAGGTCTGCGCCAAAGAGAATTACAGTCTCCTGCAGAAAACACTGCCTGACACACCTTGTTTGCATTCAGCCTTTTCTTCTGTTACAGTATTACATCACATTGTAACAGGCACCACCTCTAGGCTGGGTGACAGTCCAGTCCCACCCACTGAATCCCAGAGAAACTATGTGTTGGGAGGGGTCTTCTTAAAGAAAAGTGTGTCAGACAGAAAATAAATGTGTTTTTTGAACACTGAAGCACATAAACATATTATAGGAGACCTCCCAAATACAAATATGAACCATAATATGGCCTCTTAAAGTTTTCATCTACTTTCCGCTGTAGGACATTGTTTCTGGAAACACAGGTTGATTTTGAGTTTTTCTAATTAATTATTAGTCCTTTGAACAGGACACACGTTTACATTTATTCTATTTTTATATTCATTTTTTTCTTTCTTTAAGGTATGACTTGAGTTCAGAATGGTTAGATTAAATAGTTCATAGTTCAGTACATCTGCAATATCATTTCATCATGGCAACCAGTTGCTGATGACATATATGACTGACCTGACTGGTACATTGTGGAGGAAGTGGACAGGTTGTTGGGGTTGGTATTGTAACTGTAGCTGCTGCTCACACCTCCAGACCAAACGCTGCCATAGTGCTCTATAGAAGACAGAAAAATGGTAAACAGCCAGGTACAATTAAAAACTGGGGGCATGTGGAATGTACTGTAAACAATCATGCATTAAAACTCCAAAATAAATCTGTCTCATGACCAAAAACAGAAAACTAATATTGCAATGATGTCTGGTATTTTCATTCAGCATCTTATTTCCTGTTGACTGTGGACTGTTTGAAGTATGAATCATAATATCATATAATATGTCTTAAAGATAACAGCTGATTGGTTGAACCTGTGCTGGAGCTCTCAGACATGGTCCTAGTTTCCATGCTGGCCTTCTTGGGGATGGGCAGTGTGTTGTTAGGGGACTGAGCGGGGCTGGTCTTGGGAGGGTTTCCTCTCAGCAGACGCTTCACGTCGTCCAGCTCCGTCCCTGCACAGCAGAGCTAACAATGGGCATCAAACGGAGGACCACTCCTCCTCCAGTAACAAATTCAAACGGACTATACTTCCTGATTACATTTGCATTAGTCTCACAGTGCATAGCAGCAAAAAATCAACAAATCAAAATCATAAATACATTCTTTAGGATCTGATAAGCAGTGGTGGGGAAAGTATTCAGATTATTTACTAAAGTAAGAGTAGCAATACTACACTGTAAAAAATACTTAAATGCAAGTAGTCCTGCATGTACCTAAACTTTCATTTTGTGTTGATTCTGGCGGCCCCTGTGGACGAAAGTGGTAGTGTTTCTACTGCCTTGTTCATTGATTTCAAGGAAACTCCAACTGAATCCGACCCTAGGTTGTTTTTTTGTTTTGTTTTTTTACAGTGCATCATGTTTTCAAGGTTCTTCATATGTTTTTTATGTCAAACCTTGGTTTGTAAAGTATCTAGTAACTATAGCTGTCAAATTGTAGTGGAGTAAAAAGTACATTATTGAAATACGGAGGAGTAGAGTACAGTATGAATTTGAACATGATAAACTTCTTCCAGTGGAGAAAATGTGATAAAGTTCCCTCTAGGGTGCCCTTCCAGTGTAGAAAACATGCTAGTAGCCTTTTTATTTTTCCCTGAGTCTCACACTGCAGGTATGTGGATATGCATGGCCATGAAGAGTCATACTCACAACTTGCTGGAGGAGAAGCACTCTGAAGCCTGGTTCTGATCTCACTCTCTAAAACAAACAGAACATATGCTTCATTAAATATCGTTATTGCTTTATCCTGTGGTACTAATCTGCAAAATAAAGGCCAAACTTGTACTGATATGTAACTATATGTAGTGTTTATGTACTATCCCTTCAGGTTAGTGTGCCAGAGCTCTCACTGTACCTCTGCTCTGACTTCTTCCTCTGGTGGCAGAGCTTGAAGTGCCTGAAAGAAAAAAGACATATATGTTTGTAAGAGTTTGTATACATGTGCACAATCCAGAGTGTAATCTGAGATTCAAGTAAATCTTACCGTACTCCTTCCTGTTGTACTCTGGAGAGGAGTTTGTGCTTGAACTCTCTGAAACATAACAAAATAAAGGTCATTCAGTTTAGTAAAGGTGTGCTGCTGGCGAATTCAATCTACAAACAATGTGAAAGACCAATCAGTTGAGTAAAGCAGCATGAATAAATTGACCTTTGACCTATGACTAACCATCAAAGACCTCTGAGAAAGCTGCTGCCATGGTGGTCGTGCTCTTCCTAGGTGAATAAGTGATTCCTGAGGACGATCCTCTCTTCGTTTCCCCAGATCCTCCTGAACTGTAGCTGTTCTTCGTCACCGTTGAAACAGTCACAGCACCTAGACCCCCTTCCCTTTTTCCTTGTCTGCCACCACTTGCATAACTAGAGGACATGCTGGTGGACCCCCCGGCAGCCGCTCTAAACCCTGCCCCTGCTTCTGCCCCTGCCCCTGAGCCGGAGCCCCCTGAAGCTGCTGCACTCCCACCACCCGAGGATACAGCAGAAGAGGCTCCTAGAGTAGTGATGCTGATGCCTCCAGTGCCCTTGCTAGCTCCGTATCCACCAGAGCTGGAGGCTTGGGAGCTGCTGGATGTGATTAGGACTGAGCTGCTTGTGCCGCTTGAGCCTCCTGACGCAGCTCTTCCACCTGACCCTCCAGCAACCAGAGAAAGATCACCTATAGGAAAAGAAATGAAATTGAAAGACAGCCAACATTATAATAAATTACATTGATCATTTATTACATTTTTCATCAAAATATGATCCTCGTGTTTTTCATCTCATTTCATAAAGGCATATCTTATCAAAGGATCCATCAAACACTCCGATGACATTGCCCTGGGGGCTGAGGATGGCTAATATCTAATTGCGTGATTCCAGTTTAAACGACAAGACTCCACTGGCAAAGTTAATATTTGACCTATAATGTGAACACCTTTCAGCATTTCTTTTTTCTTATCGCATTCCCAAGGTAAGCCTCTGCCTGCCTGGTAGTGTGTCTGGACATGCCTTATTACCCTATATAGCATTAAATCTTCCACTCATATGTGAGGTTGATTTATGTCACTCAAATATAACATACTTGCTGCTGCTGTCCTGAGTAACCCTTCATTCACACTGCCTACCTGAGCAGTGCGTGGCGGTTATGGCACAGAACAGTTGCGTCTGGCACGCGTGCGGTGTTTCCTCTGACAGCGTGTTAGATGCGTGGCTTCTGCTGCTGCCAGCCCTCTCTTTCCATACTCAGGTCCCCTTTGATAAATACCATACAATGAAAAATCTTGTTCACATATGAATAGATTCTGTCCACAGAAACGCCAGCTTTTAATCTGAAACCAAGACCATTTTCACTTTATTTCTGCTGGGAACCATGAGCCCACGACTTTCTAGTGAAGCGTCACTGTAGCCACAACTGTGCAGGCAGTGTGACTGTTCTAATCTGTTAATATGGACGCTGTAATAAAAAGCAAGGCATTCCGCCACGCACACGTGCTGCTTAGGTAGGCAGTGTGAACCTAGGGTTACTCAGGGAAGCAGCAGCAAGTATGTTATATTTGAGTGACAGATAACCCTTTGAGCCAAAGTTTAACATCAAAAATATCGATTAGTACAGCTTTAACTACACACAAGCTACCATTCAATATGTGTGTAATCCAACAAATTATATAAATCTTCAATATATATCTGCATAGATAATAAAATACACTATAGTACAAAAATAACTGAT
>NW_023339729.1:3188714-3188963 GCF_004916995.1 Morone saxatilis
TTTTCATTGGAACTACTTTCTACCCAAGAAATAGTCCTTATAAAAACAGTTTACAGCGTGTTCTGGGAATTATTCTGTTCAACTCATTGTACTGAGGCTGAGACAGATACCTTAAAACGTGTGCCCTTTCAATGCTGTCGTCAAGCTAATGCCATATACTGTTGTCACTCATAGCATATGACATTTCACAGCTTCTTTATGCTTGTTTAAAGTAAGTAATGATGTTGAAAAAGAAAGAAAGAAAGAAAG
>NW_023339729.1:3189024-3195085 GCF_004916995.1 Morone saxatilis
AAAGAAAGAAAGAAAGAAAAAGTGTATGCAATACTGCATTGCCGGTTTTGCATTTGAGAACAGCGACAGGTTAAGGCCAGCGCCTCTTAGATCTTACCTCTGCTACTTCCTCCAGCACCTCCACCAGAACTGACAGTCTGGGTGGTAATTAGATTATCCATCCAATGCTAGCTGTTGCAAAAAACAGAGCATGCACTGTTTTTATGCTTTAAAAGATTCATGAGGAAAAGACTGTTACACTGTGTGAAATATGAAAGACTAAACTCTGTAAAAAAGTAGATTTTCATTGGAATGCTACTATATCCTATGGCGCTATTTGCACACACACATCTAGTCCTTTTGAGCAAGTCACATTTTTTCAGTTTGCGTGGTCATATTTCTTTCTTTTGAAGCCATGCCTCCTGTGGAAAGGACTCTATAGAACATGCCATTGATTTAAAGGGTTCACCTGAAGCTGTATAGAAAGGGCGTAGCTCTTTGCTCACTTGATGAATGTGGCTTTCTTCTACACAAAAGTCCTCCAGCATATAAAGACAAATCACTACAGAAACTTAGCAGAAACAGGTCTAGGGTTTCAGTCATAGCTCGGGGAAATGACATAAGATCTTTGCCTCGCAGTCATACAGATGGACTGAACCCTTAACTAAAGCTATAGACTCTGTGTGTCAGTGCAGGAGCATACAGTTGCTGACATAGCTGATTTTGTTTGATAATGATATCTACATCCAGAAAAAAATGCCACAAAAAAAAGTTACTTCTTTATATTATAGAGATTACAAATAAACAATTTTTAAATGAGAAGAACTTGGGACACTTTTTAAATGAGTAATTTTAAAGCCACTAGGGGGTAGTATTGTGCTCCACTGTCTGCTACAGTGTTAATTATCATACTGCCACTAGGGGGGCTTCAGAGTCTAAAGTTTTCATTTTACACATGGCTGCTTTATTTAGTCACATAATAGTTTTTTCTGCTGAGACAAAAGCACTACAATGGTCAATAACAAGAAGACACGAAACAGCAGTAAGGATTTAGTCTGTAGGTAGGTAGGTTGTATTCATTGAGAGTATGATGTCTGTTGGCATGAATAGTGTAATCACAAGCATCCTCAAGCAACATTTGTGACTGTAAAACCAACACAGTTGTAAAGGTCACTCTTCAGAACACCTCTCCAACATCTACTGTGATGTGCTGATTAAGATTAAAGCAATACAATATAACTTTTGAAAGAAAGAACAGCTGTATAAAAGGCACAATTTTTTTCAATTCAATACATTCATAGGTTTTGCTGCTACAGCAACAACAGAAAACAAGTCAGTATCATCAGTATAACATAAAAAATGTATTGTTATAACAAGATATTTTCACATTATTACGACATACAATCTTATCACATTATAACAATGTACTATTTATCTTGTTATAATGTAAAACATTTGATGTTCAAACAATTCTTATTGTTAAAACATAAAACGTTTTACATTTCATATCATGTAGCATTGTTATAACAAGAACAATTTCGTGCTATATAGTGTAAAGTTTATATGTGGTTATTACGTAAAAAACAATAATCAAAACCCAGACATTATAAAGCTAAAATATAGGCTTTTTGATATGACTTTTTGAAATTTGAATTGCTAGAGATAGCTTTTCCATTGAAAGCAATGATTTGCTTTGGTTGTGATTGGTCATTTTTGTAAATATTAGCTTGCTCTGACTGGTGAATCAGGGCGAAGCATCCAGCAATGTCTAATATATAGATACTATATATTACCACCCCCAAACCGCCCAGCCTGCACCCACATGAAGGTAGGAGTAAGAAAGAATTATATATTATAAAATATTTAATCTCCTGGGCTATCTTACATACATAATTTACATATGTTTCTCAACTATAATACAGGCAGCTGTAATGCAAACATCAAATATATACAGATTGTTGATAAGATTATGGAGTTTTACATTGTTTTATAAATCTTAAAGTGCAATAACAGCTGCTAATGCTGCTAATGCTGCAGTCAACAGATACAACATACTTTACCCACCACCCAGTTCCATTCCTTTAAGTGCATTTATTTATTCACTGCATTTTTTGTGTCTTTAATCATATATTGCAACTTCCTTAACTCCTCATGATGTATAGTCTTATATTGTTTTTCATGCTTTATATTGTATGTATTGTTCTAAAGTTTTTCTTAGAAACAAGATCTTAATCTAAATGAGATCTAAAAATGTTTCTGTTTTTGTAAGGTTACTAATCTTTACTGTCCAGGCATTTCTAATTTCCGTGTGGTATCAATAAAGTTGATCTTATCTAATCTTTAAAAGTCTTTATTCATTTTCTCACAAAACCCTAAATTAAAAACTTGTTATAAACACTCTTTAAAGACTATCTAATAACTTTTGCTTTCGGGGGAGCTGAGAATATACAAGGTATGCCACAAGCAATAAATTTCAATCACAGGGTTCAACCACTATTATCATAGTTATTACTGTTATTTGCAACTATTATGTGCTACTATAATTTATGTTATTATTTCCAACAACCTGAAATTATACAATCAAAGTTCAATCTTAACTTAACATTTCCTTGATGAAGAACAGTAGTGTGCTTTCCTTACCTTTTAGATCATTTGTGCAAGAAAAAAATCCCTCACCCTCTCATGTCCTCCAGCAGATAAAATGTAATCAGTCTATCCTATTCACCACATTGCAGTGTAGACTATAAAGTCCAGGTGCTGGAGGTATACGCTGTGCAGTGCCAGGGATTTGAATGTACCTGGAGAGTTTATGTATTAGCTTTGTCTGACTCATAGCTTCAGTCGACAAGTTCCAACAAAGTGAAAGGGGTTGTTGCGTACAGCCTGTGACAGACACACTGTGCAGGAAAAATAGCCCCAGGCTCAATGAATGAAAGACTGGTATAAAGATAGTAAAAGGGATCAAATAATGTAGTGCACTACTGTGTTACTAATTGCTTTTGTTTGTTTCTATACTTGCCAGCTTCCAGCTTGTATAAGGTGTGAAGAGGAGGTGAGCATGCTTGGTTAGTTATAAATATTACAGGAATGTGACCTTGACTCGTAAAGGCCTGAAAAATAGTGAATGTTCTTGGAAAAAAAGAGTGAAAACATAAATTACATGCAAATATTGCTTCATTATAAAAGACACAAGCTTCCATTGCAAAAAAGACACAGTTGTGTTGGGAATTGGATGACTTTGTTTGCATGCTTTGAGCTTTACAGTGGCAGTGAGGCCTGACTCGCACACAAAGCTCTAGTGTCTGACTTATATTCATTCTCACTGCAGCTGAGAGATGCATTCGTATCACTGTCAAGTTGCAGAAAAGAAAGTCACATTATATTATAGTTTTTACATATAGATTATTGGCAGCAGAGAAAACAAAACAGATACTACAGAGGAGAATAAAACAGGCTAGAAAATCACTAACCTCATTCCAGCAAAAGAGAACAGTTGGTGAGATGATTTCACTGCTGACCAGGAGAACCAATGGCTTTTATACTACAAGCCTGGACAACACTGAAGCTACTCTTACAGTACATAAAAAAATAGTAACATCAAGTACACCTCAGAAGTTCGGGACTAGCTTCACCACAAAGCCCAATCATGTCAATCCACACCTAGAACAACTGACCTTTAGAGCAATTTTTTGTGTGTTTTTCGGAATAATTGTCAGTCAAAACAACGGCATGGCACCCTGTAATGGCAGAGTTTCCTTTGATGCCGATGATATACTTTATTTTAGGAGTTATCAAGCTTTTTGGTATCAAGGACCATATAATATGTCGTCTCAGGGGTCCTGGTCTGATTTACTTATTTTATAACTGGTTATGCTGCAGATTAACAGTGAAGAGTGTGAAATAACTACCCTAAAGAAATGAATACCACCACATTGCTTGCTAACTGACCCAAACACCAAAACAATGAGCTGAAGTGTTGGTGATGCTGAAATGTTTTAACCCTCCATACAGCTGAGGGAAACTGCAGATGGGTAATAATTGTCTTGGTGTTCATATAATGGTTCAAATGAAATAACTTTTTATTTAATTATTGCCAACACTGTTAATATATTAATTAGACTGATTCATATGTAGGGCCCATACATATTTTGTCATGGTACACGTGAATTTTGGAGCCTGGATTATTGTGCAAATATTACTCAACATATAATCTAAAAATATATGACCTTTAAGAGATTAAACTCAAGGACAGGTGCCCTGGTGGCTCACCTGGTGGAGCGTTGCTGCGATGGGTTTGGTACCAGCCTACGGCCCTTTGCTGCATGTCGTCCCCTCTTTCTCTCCCCTCTTTCCTGTCACTCTTCAGCTGGTCCTATCAAATAAAGGCAAAGAAATGCCCCCTCCCAAAATTAAGATTTTATTTCACATTTCCTGTCAGAAACAAGAAGACTTTAATATAATACAGCTTAAATAACCAAACTCAGTCTAGACCTACCGTACATTTCTGATACTATGATGGACATGTAATCTTTTAGTTCAATTATATCTGTTGCTGGAACAAGTCTGAAACCTTCTTGAATGATACGGAATGAATTCTTTAGTGACATGGATCATTCTAATATGACGTTTTCCAAATGTCTGTTGATTTAACAGCGATCAGAAAACAACACAGTGTGATATGTTTGTCTTTCTTCCTCTTAAATTATGTGTGTCAGCATTCCCTAGCTGTCCGATGATTCATTTGATGTAAATCTAGCAAGATACAGGCTTTGTTTTCGTCTTGGCCAGGCCAAAACAGTTAAGATGTCATTTCAGTGCCCTTGGTATAAAGTATTATAATATTATAAAGTCTTCTGCCTTGTTTTCCATCTTCAGACTGCTTTGAAAAAAATGCAACGTTCAGGGAGAAAAGAATGAGTGACATTTTAAGCCCTACACCTAGCGGCTAAATGCTATTAGTCAGGTATGTTTCAGAGCGAGTGTGGATCTACGCCCACATGCTTCAGGGTTTCCAGAAGTTGGAGGATAAAAAATAATAGCTCCAAGTTCCAAATAAAAGATATCTATAAAAGAAGAGGGGAAATAGAGCATGTATTGTGGTGAAAGTGTTGGCATGGATTTACATAACATTTGCCAACACATGCAGATCTCTAAATTCAGTGGAAGAGAACTTCTTGCGATGCCATCTGCACTCAACAGCACCATTCACTAACAGTGAAAACAAAGCATACAAAACATTGCTCCAGGCATTTCAACATTCCACCTGTACACATGAAGCCACAACAAACACTTTTTTAAATGTAAGAAGATGATAAAAATCTTTTTGACACCATTTAATAATGTCTTACACTGCATAAACAGCCCTTCTAGAAACGAGCCAAATATTCTTAAATATAATCAAATCCTCTTGTATTGAGCAAAAGAATCTGCCCGTTTTGCTCTACTAGAGTTCTTAAAACTAGCATAACAATCTAGCCACTGAAAGACTGGAATGGACCTTAAAACTACACAAGTTCTGCTTATTATTGCGCAATGAATATGAAAGATAGTCGTTGTTAAAATAACTATTTTGGTCACTTTATTGAGCTGAATTTGAAAAATCTTACAATAGGACACAGTTTCTTCAGGCAGCATAATAAAAGTAAGTGACTTTGTCTTAAATAAAGGCACCAGAAACTTTCTTATTTTAGCATTTTTTAATCAAACAATGAAAAACTCAACAGCTGCTTCATTTCCAACACTGGGACAAGACTACTGTACACTGGGACAAGACTACCAGCTTACTTTTCTAATCTAAACGTGCTTGACAAGATTATTTTTATTTTTAGACAAAAAATAAGACTAATTTCCCAGAAACACAGGTTTTTTCACGTTCTTGAGATTCCTTTTTTGGAGTGTAAAGATTTAAATCCTTTACGTAAATTACAGCGTATTTGCACAGGTTTACATTGATATGCCACCACCGTAATAATGGCTTTGCCTCCCAGCTGGATTAGTCTATACAGATGCCCACACACACACATACAGTATGTAAACCATCTATTTTGGTTTCAAAATCTGACATTCCACCTCTGAAATGATC
>NW_023339729.1:3195185-3197135 GCF_004916995.1 Morone saxatilis
AAACTACAGTGCCCAGCTATTTTAAGAGAGTGTATGTGCTTAAAATCTAAATATATTCTCAATACAAATATATATTCTACTGAGTCTTCAGTAGAATCAAAATGGAAAGACTACAGTATTGTTATTTTTGCTCTTAATCTAAACCCTAAAAGTGGGCAAATGCATTGCCTAATGCACTTAAACAAAACAAAACAAATAGTTTCTTTAAAAATCCACTGAGATTACCTTTACATTATAAAATGTTAACTGTGGTCCCCAAATGCCCTTCCAGGAATAAAAAAGTATTTGACCTATTTTTTTCAGCCCTGCTTGTACTATATTAAAATATGAGAATTCAAAGACTTTTGGCTTTCAAGTCTCAAGTGAGTCAGACCTCACAGGGGTCAAGTACAAGTCAAGTCTCAAATCCTCTGTATTGCATGAAGTCCAAGTGTAAGTCTACACCTCTACCCTTTTAAATTAAAACCCATCGGTGTTGATGGAACGGTCTGTGAGGACAGGCTGTTCTTTTCATTCGGACCGAATATCTTTCATGGTTGAAGGAAAAACATCGGAAATAATCATACAATTTCCAGTTAACAAGTCATAGAGATTCCTACATGTTATAGTTCAGAGGTGCTTGCAGTATTTTAAAGTAGCCACAAGGCATGTCAGGTGACAGCTTTGACCTTTATCACATGTATCGTGAGTGCTATAGGATAATAAATCAGAGGAATGAGTGTGTGGTGACTCATACCTAATACATGAAGCATTGAAAGGAGCAGCACAGATTTGGAGCAGGTGCTCCAAATAAATGTTATACGTGTTTACAGTGTGATTGCATAACCAGGTCTGACAATTTTCTACTATAAACCACCAAGTCAAGGCAACTCATGTCAAGCTTATTTGTTGTGCACATTTCATGCTGGGTAATAATATGAACAAGATCAAAAAAACAAAAACATAAATACATTGTGATGTTATTCATCCCCTGCCCACCCATACACACAAACATACCCACACATGCCAGGTACACAGACAAAGAGATGGAGGCACTAGCTAGCCATCAGTCTGAGAAAGCAGGTAGGTCTTATATACTGTTTTCAGGGGAGGAGGACAACCAAGAAAACCCAATGAAAAGGCAAGGAGCCCTGACACATGCTGATTGGCCAATTTGAAATACATGCTTTTGGTTAAATACTTTCTTATTTGCTTATTTGTACATGCATTCTGATTGACTTATCGTTGAATGCATCCCAATTGGCCGATTGTTAAATGTTTTCCTCTTGGCGGATTAAAATCCATCCTGATTGGCTGGTTGTGACATGCATGCTGATTGGCCTATATAAATACAGTTTGATTGATACATCGCTTTCTCCATGATGCACCTTTAGGATAATGTAGCTCCTTGTATAGAGAAATGAGGGCGTGTCAGTATGGTAACTGGAAATAGTGGGCAGGCACCTGTCAATTTATTATTATTATTCACTAACATAGATAGATAGATACCGAATGCATACGATCAAGATAGATACGATAGGATAGATACGATAGGATAGATAGACTTTATTAATCCCCGAAGGGAATAAGGGTCATCATAGCAGCCACGTACATTTAAATACAATGTGAATGGTAGTAAAAATAAAATTGGCTGGTTTTACATTACATTAGGCTGGAATGTGTAATCCAGTACTGAGGAAAGTTTGTCCCAAATATAAATAAATAAATAAATAAATAAATAAATAAATAAATAAATAAATAAATAAAAAATGGTATTCAACATACACAGATAATTTGTCCAAACTGATATGATCTGCCCAATAATATTCACTGTTTGGTTTTTATGATGACTGCGATTCAAAACATAAACAATATAAGAGGACATTATAAATCGTTTTGTTTTTAATAAACCCCTAAAGCCCTAAAAACAATTTGTAAATTGCTGAACCTTTTTTCTTTTCTTTTTTCTTT
>NW_023339729.1:3197210-3197483 GCF_004916995.1 Morone saxatilis
ATATATATAAAATATATATAAAAAAACACGCCCCGGAAGCCTTTTCAAAATATCGGCAGTACTTCCGGGTTGAGTGTCATGGCGGCGCGGGTGTCATTGCACTCAGAGACAGTGTGGCGGGAACGCTCGCAGCCATGAAGTTCAATGACATAGTGAAGTGGAACACCAGAGTGTCTGCGCTGTACGCGCTGGGCATCTGGAGCATGTTCGGTTCCTACGCTTACTTCAGGTACACAGGGCGGTATGACACTCCAGGTGAGTGACACACACACA
>NW_023339729.1:3197546-3207330 GCF_004916995.1 Morone saxatilis
ACTACATGCTGTAAACACACACTGCTCGCTAATTCACGAACGTTTCTGTGTCTCTGAGTCTCATGCATGTCACCTTCATTCCCCCTTGTTAAAGTCTGACTTCATCTGTATGTTATTGTTCACCCAGCTCTTCCAGTGGCTCCCAACCTTTATCCATCCTTTCCTAATGGGGCCCCTTGTCTATTATTTAGTGAACCCCTGACAAAGGGACATATTTTCTGGATATTTCATATTATATTCCAGGATTCTGCTAATGGGCCCTCCTACCTGACCCGTAAGCCTTGTAAACTGTTGGCCACACCTGACAGTCAGTGCTCCCACTACCATCGTCCCTCCTTTAAAACAGTGTGGTTCCTTCTCTCGTCTAGCAATAAGTGGATATACAGAACAGAATGAGGTATAGACATTATGTACTGAATAGAATATTTTCTATAGAATCTTAAGATGAGTGAATATTAGAAACATAAATTAGAAATAACACCGAGCTTTGGCTCTGCTGTCTGGTAATTAGTCCAGTCCTCTTATATAATAATATTATAGAATGAGCTTTGGCTATACAGTGTAAACAGACGTCTGGCTGCAGCTTTCAGTCTCACAATATCAGGCCTCTCAAATGGGCTCCCCAGATTTCCTTATATACATTTTCAAATCTAAAATACTATTTATACTATGGTGGTATATTATGGTACTTGTTGGTTATCATTTACTGAGAGATGTGCAAACATATCCCGCAGTATACCCTCCTAATCAACATTTAAATTCAGTATTTAATCAATAGTCAATGTCAATGCTTTCCATCTTATAGTACAGAGTTGTAACTAAACATGGCACTGGGAGCTGTAGTGAGACATAAGGACAGAGACATGCACTAGAAGCTGCACATCAGCTTAACCTTACTGTTATGTGCTGACATTAAACACAAGTTTACCTGATTCCTGTTCCCACAATGGTGTTTTGTCTATTTTCTTGAGAGGTAGTTCTGTTCATCCTCTCCCTATGCAGTGTGGGTAGTGAACGTACAGGGCTGACCGGCTCTGTATTCAAAACTGTACTGTGAACTCAGACTGCAAGACGTTTGTGTAAACCGAGTGATTTGGATGAATTTTGAGCAGATTATTTCCTGTTGAGGGAAGATTGTATACAATCTTCTGTCTGTATTATGTATTTATTTAATATTGATTTAAATATTTTTTACAAATGATACATACATACTTCTGTTGCTTCTGTTACAATAGACCAGACTTTGACACAATAACAACAGCCTTTGACTGTACTAGATTATTTTGACAAATTAGCTAGATGAGTTAGTAATGGAAGATAATAGCTAATCAAATGTAGATGTTGTCAGATTTGGTAGCTGAAAATGTTTATTGCAATAAAAAGTATTAAAAAACAACTAATTGCTTTTCAGTATCAACTACTGTACTTTGACATGGCTAACTTTTGTTGTTACACTGCATTGCCTCCACACAGCTTACATACATATGACATCAGTTCTAAAGATCACTCTTTACTCTCCCTCTCTTAGAGAAAAAAGAAGTGGTGCCAAAGCCAGAAATTCTGGATGAGGTCGTCTACCAGACACCCCACACCAAAACTGTCATCATCTACAAGAAAGACTTTGTCCCATACAGCACAAGGATCTACAATTTCATTAAATCCTTCAGCAGTGAGCCTGGGAGTGGAGACAAATAGTTGCATCAGCAGTGCAAAGGATGATGGGACACTGACATTAACAAGAGCATTTCTTATAATGCCCTATGAATTTTCGCTTTTGTGTGAAGACATTATGTTTATTTGTAAAATAATCTCCAGCGCAGTATCCACCTGTCCAGGTGTGAGGGAGCCGCCATAATGGACTGTCGACACGTTATTTATAATTAAATGTACTACGAGGAGTTTTTAACTGCTTATGAAACAGTCTCAATTCAATACTGATGCTTCTATATGACCGATGTGAACAAACATAACCCGCAGCAAGAAGATTAACTGTGTCTGTATTGTAAGTCTTAATGGTCGATTTGGATTCCCCTTGAAATCAATGAAATGAGATAGTGGAAGCACCACCGCTTTTGTCCACAGGGGTCGCCAGAATCAATACAGAAGTTCCTTGAGCTTCACCCGCCTTTGTCCACAATAAGCAGTTTCCACAAGCACTAATGATGTTCAAATAAACTCATGTTGTAATATACTGTGTACTCAGGTTTCCTCTAGTTCTTTGAGCAGAGCAGGTATGGTACCATACTACCATGACCAGTAGGTTCCCTTAATTGCTTCATTCAGTGAAAGGAACTATAATGAAGGTGTAAGGAGTGTTTGTGGTTTCATGCTATTGTTGTGTCATGTGACAGTCCGTTAACATGCTGTTTGACAAAACTGTATGTATTAACATGTAGCAGTTTTATGTAGTAGCCGCCCAGGTGGAGCTATTTGATACACAGTTGGGTGTTTACACTGTTTAATAATGTATCACATGTTATATGTTCATTATATTCTGCAATGACAGCCACATTGGCTTCAGTGACTTGAACAGAGAGCATTTTGTCCCGGCCCACCTCCGAAAGAAGCAGAGGATGTGTCCTGCGTGTTTCGGCCACTAGATGGAGACAACGCCCCGCCCACACAGTGAGAGCTCAGCGGAAGTTGTGTGAGCGTGCTCCCCAACACAACCAAAACAATGAAAGCTATCATTCAGCGGGTCACCAAGGCGACTGTAACAGGTAAGCGGCTGCTTTGGACTGAGCGGAACTGCCATGCTGTGACGCCTTTGATAGTGTCGCCAAACCGTCCGCTTACAGGCTAATAACCTCCATTTATTAACGCTGACCACGCATTTTAGCTAACCAAGCTAGGTTAGCATTAGCACTCCCAGCGAAACGAATGGAGCTCCAGAGACAGCCAGGCGTGTCTCTGTCCGGAGACAGGGCGCTGCTGGCTGGGTGTTGTCCTCTGGAAGTCCGTGGTACTGACAGCTGAAGGACAGTCCCGACTGCTGGCTGCTGTGCTCCACACACACTGATGTCATTCAGTCTGTCACCTGTCAATGAGCAGCTCACTCACTCAAGCCTCTCCTGTTTTCCTGCAGTGGGAGAAGAACAGGTCAGTTCGATAGGTCGAGGGCTGTGTGTACTGCTGGGTATATCAGTGGAGGACACCCAGAGGGATGCCGACTACATGTGAGTATGTGCGGAACTTGTTATATGGACCCCAGTATGCAGAACTATGTAACTATGCACATGCAAAAACTGCATTGGATTAGCATAAAGTGGAGACTCATGGGTACCCAGAGAGACCCTTTTCATTCAGGTATCTTGAGGGCAGGGGTCAAGGGATCACTTTACAAAATGAAGCATAGTACGTTTGTATGATTGTTAAAAATGATTTAAAAGAAAAAAACACCAAACTGACAGAGAACTGTACAAAAGTAATAGTATAAAGTATAAAAACAGGAATTCATCCACATCACTCGTTTTACACAAACTTCTTACAGTTACTAAGTACTACTTCACTATTTTGGGTCATTGCATAGTTTTGAATATAATATGAAATATCCATAAAATATGTCTCCTGAGCAGGGCTTGTCAGTTTATTTAATAAGAGGAAAGTGGAAACCACAGATACAGAGAACTCAACTCTTGTTGTAATAGATTACATATCTCAGTCAAGTTCCAAGTTGATTTTCATGTTGTGGCATGAACAGCATCCAGTGTCTGCCTGGAGGGTAAGTACAGACTTCAATATTAATGAGACAAAACCCATTCCAGTGTGTCCTTTCAGATAAAGCCAATACGTTCTCTGCCATTATGTGATCAGAATGATTGTCCCAATTGCAGATGAGTTGATCCCTCATGTTTTTTTTTTCCTAGCGTACGGAAGATCCTGAACCTGCGGCTGTTTGAAGACGCGAACGGGCGAGCGTGGAGCAAGAGCGTCATGGACCAGGACTTTGAGGTTCTGTGCGTGAGCCAGTTCACACTGCAGTGTATACTAAAGGGCAACAAGCCAGACTTCCACTCAGCCATGCCTGCAGAGTTGGCCCAGCCCTTCTACAACAGCATCCTGGAGAACATGAGGAGTGCCTACAAGCCAGAGCTCATTAAGGGTGGGTGAACAGATGACTTAGCCATCTTAAATGTCCCACTTTATTGTCCTACAGCAGTGTTCCTGCTGCTCTTAGAGGAAAGCTAGCAAAGCACTAAATTCAGGCTTTTCAAATTCAGGCAGATTTAGTAAAATCAGTTGAATAATTGTCCCATTTGTGCAGTTACTGCTAAACATTTTTAATGTCAGCCGTAGGTTACGTGTTGAGTAGCTGATAGCCAGCGTTTATTTCTGAGGAATGTGATGGACTTTGTGAAATAAAAGTTGAAAAATTGCATGAATTTAAAGGCTTATTGTGAAAACTGTGGAGGTCAAAACGAGAGGGGTTGTTTACAGCTACTTGCTTCCGCAGCTTATTAAAACAAAAGTGTGGAGGGTCACCATTATCACCACTCACTTCTAAATTTGGATCGGCGCCCAGTCCCCCGGCTGTTTACCCGCCTCTATTCCCATCTTAGCGTAAGGTTATGGCTTTTTTCGGCTGTGGGAGGTGCGGATTATCGGCACTGTGGCGCGGTGACGGTGGCAGTGAATTGGGTCAGCCCACCGGGGAGCAGGTGCGGAGAACACCTTGTCCCAGCAAGGGAGGCATAAGGCTTCCTAATTAGCCCCCTCCCCTCCAGAGAGGAAATATGATGATGCAGCGCCTTTCCGCCGCGGCCCACAGCTTCATTGTGCAGATGGTGTCATTAATCTCGTGGACCCAGTGGAAGAAAGGAGAACATTTAAGTTGAAACTTCCTGTCCTCCTACAGCCCCTTCGTCTTTTGTCCCCAATGTCTCAAGGCTCCACATTATCCCACATCCTATGATGCAGCACACACTGTCAGTGCTAAACAAATTCCACTTGTCTTTACCATTAATATTAGGACGTGTCACTTAGTAAACTGTAGTCTGACTGTGGCAGTGATGCTAATAGATGAAACTTGGGGTTATGTCTTTGATTTTCAGGTCTCGGTTTTAATGGCTTGTAAGACCTGTCTCTCTCTCTGTTTTGTCTTTTGTTTCTAGACGGGAAGTTTGGGGCCTACATGCAAGTCCACATTCAAAACGACGGACCTGTTACCATTGAAATTACTTCACCCTCTGGTCCCACAGACCCCAAACAGGTACGTTATCGAGTAGGACGTTTTGGACAAAGTAGTTTGACAGAAAAATCTTAACTCAAGGGCCACTTTTTGGCTCTCTACTGGAGCTTTCATCTCTTCCATACAGGGTGGATGATGTTTTCTCAGTTGTCATGGAGATGCAATGAAAAGCTCAGAAAAAAAGCTAGTAAAGGGACCTTAAATGAACTGTTGTTTTGTTAATCAGTTAATCAGAGCAGTTATGTAAAATGAACTGGTTGTCACTCTGCCACTGTACTGCTGGACTTTAGCTGCATCCCTCTACACAACTTGAATTCATGCATGAAGTGTCATTCAACTGTTCATGGACTCATTTTATTTCTCATTTTAAACCACTAGGTGGTGATATTTACTCTTCAGTCGTGTGCAGTGGCTCGTGTTTCTCATGTTACATGTAGAGCACAGGGTTGTTTTTTGAAAAAATGATTTTAATGAGGCCTTTTTGAAATTGTGGTTTATTTTCTGCTACCACTGACCTTGTGTGTTTAATTATGTAGGTGTAAATGTCACATCGGATTTGAGTCCAAAACTAATATTGATATTTCATAGTTTACTTTTTTTTTTAAACTACATAAACACTATTTACTGTTGGAAAAACAAACCTAATGTGTAACATAAAATATAACAGTACATTGTATACTATAACCTTCAGTGGAAATGAAATAAGTGTCCATAACAACTATAAACAACAACACAAATAAATAGAAAATGTATTTAAGTATTTAAAGTGAGACTCAAAAATATAATAATACATGCAATTATCATAACTATGAGACACATTAAATGATGTAGTATGTGATGTGTGCAAGCATGTATTATGACCATTAAAGCTGCACTAATCAGTATTACAATGAATCAAAAGACTGTATAATATGAAAAGTATCGCTCATAGCATGGAAGACACAGAAAATTATCAAAAACTCTACAGTTTACTTCTGTTAATACAATGCAAAATAGACAAAAAAGAACTTAAAAAACCCAGACAGTAACCAGCATGTCCTTGCCAAGATTGATGTTTGCCATTGCCACCTCTTCCATAGCCCTGTGGAAATGGACTGATTCATTCAGTGTTCTCACTCAGTCACCCCCACGGTGAAGCTGAAAGCACACCCGATTTGGCTTTGTCGGGTTTACATCTGTGTGTGTGTGTGCACGTGTGGGTGACAGGGCGTTATGTGTAGGCTTCAGATGATTGGCAGCACAAGCCCACATGCACAGGCTTTGGGAAACTCGCTGTTGCCACCTCACCCTCTGCAGTACCTGTTCCTGTGGGAGCCGACGAGGCCTGCTCCCAGCATGCTCATCCTGTTCTCTGTTGACTTCAGCATACTGTATGCCTCAGTGTCAAACAAAGTGTTAAAAAGGTTAATATTGTATCATTTGCAGTGCATACTGTGCGGCAGGTCTGGCTGTTAATTGGATTTGCTGTTCTTCTGGAAACGAGGACATGTGTAACTCTGTAATAAATAGTCGATTAATAGATAAGTTAATTGATGTCCTCTTAGGTTTCTGAGAACTTATGAATGGCATGGTGGAGTATCAAACCTCAATATGGTTTTAGTACTGACCAGATATGTCCAGAGTAAAATGATTTGAATAATTTTAGCAAACTAAACTAAACTAGTCTTAAAAGTGCCAGTGACTATTTTATTGAGGCAGTTGAGTTCTTGTATGGCTGGTTGTGTTTTGATAACATTTAAAGGTCCAGTGTGTATGATTCAGGAGGATCTATTGACAGAAACTGAATATAATATTTATAGCTATGTTTTCATTACTGTTATACCTGACTATAATATTATTAGGAAATCTTTGGATTTACCTTAAAATGAGCCATTTTTATCTACAGAGGGAGTGGGTCCTCTTTTATACGCCATGTTGAACCACCATGTTTCTACAGTAGCCCAGAGCAGACAAACCAAACACTGGCTCTAGACAGGGCCTTTTGCGTTTTCTGTGAGTTTTGCGGCCACTGTAGTTTGTGCAGCCCATAGTTTCTCCTCCACGCTTGGTTGAGTCAAGTGATTTCAGTCGGTTGCAATCTGCAATCTGACTTTTAAATACCACTAAATCCTGCACACTGGTCCTTTTTAACATTTTTTAAGTTTTGCTTCTTTTGCTAAAGGTTTTGTATAAAAAGGTTTACAATTCTCAAAATAAAGATATGGAAGGCGTAATCTAAAGTCCTGCTAGCTGCTGTGTGAGGCTGTACATGGGCATACAACAATGCTTTGAGCTAAATGCTAACATGCTCAGTGTGAACATGCTGATGTTTAGCAGGTAATTGTCATCATGTTTACCATCTAAGTTTAGCATGTTATCATACAGTACAGCTAAAGCTGATGGGTATGTCATTAGTTTTCAGATATTTGGTCATAAACCAAAGTAATGGCTAAATTGGAGTTTTGACCTGATGGCGGCACTGGATGAATTATTTAGGCATTTCCAAAAACATTAGATATGTCCTCTAGGGATCTTAATTGCCTGTGGCAAATTGCCCGGCAATCCATCCAATAGCTGCCAGGACCACCAAAGTCAGTAGGCTTCATCCTCTGTCAGATCTCATGGTAATCGTTAGTAGTTGTAGAGACGTTTCAGTCTCGAGTGAGGTGGTGGATGGACTGCATCCCTAAAGCCATGCAGGGTTAAAGGAAGTGTTGGTATCGGGCATTAGTACCATAACCTTAGGGTCATATTGGCAATGATGTGACCACACCTGGCCGTAATAGGGTGTGTTTGTATTTACCTTTTTGTAAATGAAATATATTTCTGCAAGTATCTGAATATCTCTATTTACATAAACCATCATTTCTAGACAGCTGCAGTATTTACAAAAAAGCTACATTTCCCTAGCATTGATAAAAGTACAAACTAGAAGCCAAGTAATGAGGATATTAAACCATTTAAATGTAAGAACACTTCTAAGCCTCTCAGTAACAGGGATACACCTCTGTCAGCCTCTAATTCCACCCGTACGAAAAAAGTTCATATATCCATCTTCCTGAAACAATTCTGGTCACTTCCGTGGAACTCGGCTAACATCCTTATGCTTTGGCTGCTCTCCCCTTGGTGGGCTTGGTTGCTCGCCCAAAGGGAGGGATATTAAGCAGTCCTCAGAATTTTAATCTTGTCTGTTTGGGATGTTTTGCTGTGGGGCCCGAGGAGCCAAAGCCAAGGCCGAACATGAGGGATATAAGGCCAGCCAATAGGCTAAGCTTGGCACAGGGGGGGAAAATGAAGCAACGGCCAATAGACACTGTCCCTTTCTTTCCATGAATCAGGGATTTAGTCCACTGCAGGGTCAAGCGGCCAGCAAACAATGGTGTTATCCAGAGCAATGAAAATCATCCTGTTTGGATGTTCTCTTTGGGAACGGACGGGATCAATGGCAGAGGGGTCTTGAGTTTTTCTGTTTGTTCACCTGACTGCATTTTGTTTTGGGGTGTGGGCTGAACATCAACATACACAGAAATTATGTTTGGTCATGTTAGGTCAGGTTTTTATGGGGCTGGGGGTCAGAGTTTTGGGTTTGAAAGTAGCTTTAATATGGCAAAAAGAAGCCTGTATGTTTGTTCACAGTGTCCACTTTGTATTACGATGTTTAAAGTATGCATCTCCCTAGGTTTTTATGTACCAGATGTTATATCATCAACAAAGACAGTAAGCCTGGTTTGATACTACAGCATGTTAATGGGTTCAAATGGGAATAACACTGAATTTCTTTTGTGTTCTTTGAATAATGTAATGTCTTATGCAATGCTTTGGATTTTTAAGATGACATTTAGGTCATAAATATTTACCCCGCAGCCATAAAAGTTTTAGCATCTGTGTTTACAGGCCTTTTAGATGACTGGTAGCATAACTACTTCATCATGACTGTTGTGGTGTTTTATGGACCGTGAGGAATACAATGAGAAAATAAGTAGGAGCGGGTTTGATTGGAGTTGTGACTAGTTGTGCTGAGTGGCACTGGGAAGGGCTATTTTGGAGTGTGTGAGAGGCAGTGCATGCAGTCACAACAATAGACTCATTGAAGTGATCATATGACAACTCAGAATAGCTCTAAATGAGGAGAGAATAGAAGTGGTCGTGTATTCACAAAGACGAGTCAGATGTGGAGTGTTGGTCGGGCGCTGATGTGTTTCTCCTTTGTTTAATTAATTATACTAATTCGCATGCATGCTGGGACCTTTGGGTGAATACTGAACGTACTGCAAAGGTCATGATCTGCAAGTCATGATGCAGCACGTTCATGGTGTGTGCCTCTGCCCACTGAGCCACCAGGAGACCCAGACTGATAAGGTTTCAGTTACAGTTCAGCCAAAGAAGCATTTCTATTCTATTTTACAACTTTACTTGTCTCAGCTTTACTAGCAGAGATTTTTACAACAAAATTGTGAATGTCACACAGTTATTTGATACATAAACATCTAGGGTGTAGTGGCATATAGCAGATTGCAACCAACTGAATACCCCTCACCTCACTCTACTGTTCTAAACGTGTTGGAGAAACTATGGTGGCCTTGAAAATTGCAAAAAATGCAAAATGCCCTATCTAGA
>NW_023339729.1:3207371-3207568 GCF_004916995.1 Morone saxatilis
TTCAATATGGCGGACTCTGTAGAAGAGGACCCGCTCCCTCTGTAGATAAAAGCGGCTCATTCTAAGGTAACAAAAACACTAAGTCTTATTTTCAGGTAATTGTAGCCCCTGAAAGAATTATTATTATCTGCTTCAAAGCTCAGCTGATTCAGTGGGACTGTGTGGGTGTGGTTCACACAGAAGTTTGTGACATTACC
>NW_023339729.1:3207614-3221492 GCF_004916995.1 Morone saxatilis
AAAAGCATTATTTCTTAGTGAAATAAACACAACTGTTCTAACTTTGGCAGACCCTGCTTCCAGGACCTTTTAATATAATCGACTCTTGTTTAAAGTTCAAAATATATCAGATTTTTTTTTTACCTTGCCAGAAAATGGTTGCAATTTAACCTTTTAACATGGTTTCTTTTATCAGTAGGTGCATACTAAGGCTGTCACTATTTAGTACAAATCACTCATTTAAAAAAAAAAAAAGTTTCAGAATTTTCCTGCTCTCTTTCACTCCAAATGATTCTGTTTAAAAAAGCAGAAGCACTAAATGATGCATTTCTGAGATATTTTAGTAGAGCTACAATAAGTTAGATAGCAGAAAATATTTTTGGCTATCTGAGACATCACTGGCAAATGTCAGCTTGCCGCTCAGAATCAAAGGTTTTTTTTAGGCTCTCTATTTTGCAAAGATAACACATAAAGCTCACAGCTGGATGCATCAAGTTCAGGCATGTTCTCTGGGGGGAAAAAAAGACTGAAGGAGTCGACAAGGCAAGTTGAACGTAAACTGGAGCACTCTGTTAACAGCCATGTGTATGGAATTTTCCTTTAACTCCTCTTCCTCTCCAGAGGCACCTAAATGTTCTTAAGGCGCAATCCAAGCTTTTCTATAATTTATGGCATGTGTATAGAAAAGTGTTTTTGTCATCTCCTTTGACAGGTTTGTACATGTTAAGGGCACAAGAATTGAACCGTGAGATAAAGATTGTTTTTTAAGAACCAACCTTTCCTGTTTCTTGTGTTTCCTCAGCTGTCAAAGCAGGAGAAGCAGCAGCAGAGGAAAGAGAAGACGCGCTCCAAGGGCCCCTCAGAGTCGAGCAGGGACAAAGGCGCCCAGCGTTACCGGCAGGACCCCAACGCCAGTAGTGGAGCCGAGGGAGATGTGTCGTCAGAGAGGGAGCCCTAGGTGGGCAGGGTGAGGGAGCCGAGGAGATGTACACAGAAATACACACAGGTGTCTGCGGGTCCTTAAAACATCACGTCTTTTATTTACATTCATTTCTTCTGTTAAAGAGTGTCATTTGAGAACTTGAATCACCATGTTATAAAGGCCAATCATCTCTTCAGTGTATTTTTTAACTGTGAATTTAGTTTTATTTATTACATTTGATGATATTTGCTTACTGAAAAGGCTTCAGTTCACATACAGAGAGATATTAAATGTGCACATTATTTCCCCGTTTTAAGCTTTCTGTAATAAATCTGTCACTTAATTAGCATTTCTCATGCGCAAAGAAAATGGCTTCATGGAAAACCTGGAAATTTAGAGACTAGTTTTCCAGTCAATAAAACACCTGGAAATTGATTAAATAACCAAAGATCCTGGAAATAATCTGTGTTATCCTGAAGAATGTTTGTATTTATATACAATATATTATTTATATTTTTATTATTTAATATTGTATTTTAGCCCCTCACTCAGATCTCCTACATAAACCTAGGGGCATATTTAGTTTGAAACTTGACAGTCAGTAGCTGCGGGGTATGACAGAGTGGGTTAACCAGATGTGAAGCAGAATGGAAAAGAGTGGGAACCCTGATTAATGTTTTTTTTGGCTGCTTGGGGGCAGTGCAGCAAGTTGAAATCATAATATTGTCATTGCCTTATCAAAGAGATATGGCTAACATGTTAGCAAACAGTTGCCTATTTACACATCCAGTTAGTAAGTAAGTAAGTAGGACTTTATTTATATAGCACTTTTTGAGATGGGTTTTAAGGAGCCGCTTAAAACCAAAGATTCAGCAAATCTGGGCGACTGGGGAAGACACTTCATATATTCACTCTTCCTTTAGCTCTGTTTTTGTCTTCAACTGCTCCTGAGAAAAATATTTTTTAAGATCCTTTTTTTTAAGATCACTGGATGTGAAATGTAGTTGGGGGATAATCTGTGGGTTCATCACTATGAGAAATGCCTTTTATATTACACTTAGTATTTTTTTCCATTATTAATATAAACATATTGAGTGTAAATGGGCAGATTTCAAGTCGAGGCAAAAGAGGAAAACTCATTATCCACATTATCATCAATCATCTTTACAGTATCTTGCAAAACACTTTATATACAGCATGTGAGCACAAAAGAATGTGAAAGGTAATACATGTAACGCCGTGGTTCTCAAATTCAACAGATGTTAAAAAAAGTCTAAAAGACAGTTTGATTCTGAAATTTGCAGAAACCCTGATAGACCTGAACACCTGAGAAAGAAACAATATTCAGAAAATGTACAGCTGTGCCTTTTTGCAAGAGATTGCACTGTTGTTTTTTTGTATTTTGCACTGTCAACAAATACAGTTGCCCTCAAAAATAGTTCTCTCCCATTTATTATATTAGTGTATTGTGTCAAGTACAATATGGTAGCTTTGAATGTGCAGTGAGAGGAAAAAAAAGCAGCGTCGTTCACATTCACCTCAGCATCTCTGTTTTCCACTCCTCCTTTCCTCATCTGTGCCGGCTCCCTTTGTTGTTGTTGACATTGCGGTGAAACTCAGCAACGTTCATGCGAGACCTGTTTGTTTCTCATTCTGTGGCTCATATTGCGGGGAAGAGGGAGAGAGAGGAGGGGTCGGGGTTGCTCTTATTTGCCTTCAGTATTTGTTTACTAGTGCAAAAACAGAGGAGTTCTGGGAGAATAGAGACGGGGAGGCATTGAGTCAGCTCCCTCCGTGTCCCCTCTGCTCTCCCTGCTGAGGCTGCTGCTGCTGGCTCCTGTGGCACAGCCCCTCTCCCTGTGTGAACTCTCGGGCATGCACACGGATTCACAGACACTGGCACTGCAGCCGTGCCTTTGACAGCGGCCGTACAGTCAGATACATACAGACATGAGCAGGTGTGACTCCAGTGTGAACCTCTGAAGTTCACCATTGATGCTGAATTATTTTTGTCTTGTTTGGTACAGTTTTGTCTGTTCTGTAACGCTATAAACACACACACCCTGTCCCATGTGGGACTTTGTAAGCCTGTAGTCCTATCTCAGACTCTTCTACAGCAGGGGGCCTTGCACTGTAATCCCCAAGTGCATGTTGGGTAAATATGTGCCCCAAGACATGGAGGCTTCAGAAACTTGTTACGTAAGGCCTTTTTTTGTCTGACGGAGAGCCAGAGCGAGGGAGATGGGAGAAAGAGGGGGAAACAAGAAAGTAGAAGAAGCAAAAGAAAGTGGAGAGAGTTACTTTTTCATCCCTGCGTGTGCGGCAGGGGAGTGCAAACACAGCACTTCTGGAAGTGTGTGCGCTGTGGTGGGAGGAGAGGTGGGAGAGGGAAATTTGGATGTAAGAGAGATGTCAGACAAGGGGCTTGCTTGCCTGGCTCTGTCACTGCATATTTTAAAGAGGGAATCGGTGTTCCCGAGGTTTGCTTTGCATGACTTAAACATGAGCAGTGTGTGCTTTCCTCAGTTTGTGACCGTCCTCCATTATCTTCTCTGGTCTTCCTTCCTTCCTGTCTGCAATGTTCTGATTTTCATAACAGCTTACATGAAGGTTTCTGCTGCTCGTCAGGTTGCCGTAAGCAATTTCCAACCCACGTTGTCATTTGCTGCCCTAATTGTTGGCAAATCACCTGTTATGCAGTAGACCTGTCAGATTTATTCAGAGAGAAGACGTAACTTTCATTTAAGATTTTTATATGGCTGCTTTCACAATGTGGTGCCTTTTTTAAATATTTAATAAAGCCTGCAGTCACATTCTCCGTTTGTGTAAATCTGCTGATAATCTGTGCCAATAAAATGATGGTTCCAATTTCCCTTTTCTAGCACTGAATTTCATCATCTGTTCACCTACAATTGCTTTGGATAAGGGACATCTTTAGATGAGATATACATATATACATATATATACGAAATTCATTTGACACTGGATGTCGCGCTGGAGCACCAGCATTTCAGAGCAAAACAATGGGACAGAAATAAAATAAAACTCAACAAAACCACTTTCCAGTCTTTCCAACAATCACTGATACTGGTTTGGTCAAAATAAACCTTTATTCACTGAGTTAGATGTGAAAATGTAAAATATTTGTGAAAACTGCTGCAATAGCCACAGTGTAAGCTAACATTAATCCTTGGGGACAAATGCGGCCATCAAAGTCCGTCCACTAAAAGTTCTTGTTGCTGCGACTGACAAGCTCAGATTGTTATTCTCAGTGTCTGACATTATTATGGAAAGGATCCCTACAGAGATAGAGCTTTTGATTACAGCTGTAATATCACTATTGCTCGCCACCAGACAGAGAAACAAAATAGAACTCACTAAAAGACTGTTCTAACAACCACCAACTCTGGTTTGGTTGAAAAAAAAAAAAATAAAATAAAATCCTTCACCGACGTAGATGACAAAAACAGCTGTTTCAGCCACTCTACCCAACAGACCGGCTATGGAAACATACCACAGAGAGGCTGTGAAAGCAACACAGGTAAAGGGATTCTGTTCAGGACACGGTGACTCCACTATATTGTGTGTTTGCTGATACATTTGATTGATTGATTGGTAAACAATATTTTTTTCTCTATATATCGCATTGATCAATGAATCAAATGACAGTGTGTAATGTGAAAGTTGTCACTCATAGTAACAAAACCACAGAAAATTATCACCAGCTATATGGACTATTTTAGTATCTTTCAGCCTATTATTCTGGTTCCCCAACTTACAACTTTACTCACAGAAACCGAAATGAAAGGAAAATGAATATTTGACTTGAATTTGTAAGGTCCAAATCAATGCTAATGTTGCTCCTGCTGGATGTGTAAATAGGTTGCTGCTGCAACTGTTGACACACAGGCTGATGTTTTTATCCCTTTTATTTTTTTCTCGTTTGTTTTCACTTGGTTGTTAGTTTAAATATTCATTAAATAGGCAATTAAAGGCACCTTTAAAAAAAAAACATTCAATAAAGATATTTGCTGCTACAGCCTTACTTGGTCAGGTATGAGCAGTTGTTTTTTAGTGTCTAATGTCGGCAAACTTTGAGTAGATATGTCTTTGTAAGTGAATGTTAGTTTTAATTAAGTAAAACATTATGTGCTTTTATGCTGTAGGTGCCACTTGTGGCCACATGGCTGGCAGAACAAGCTGCACAGTTACACTTGCCGTTTATTGATTAATGATAATCCAAATGAAAAGAGCCAGAGACCAAAGTGATTCTCTTCTGTTTTCTCTCATGCAGATGTCATACTGGGGACATGAAGGTGAGCCCAGTTTCCTCAGGAAGGCCTTAATCCTCAGTGACTCTTACACCTGATCGTGGACTACCCTCCTTCCTGTTTGCAAATCAACTGGATTATCTTGGCCTGTCGCAGAACATCGTCCCCTCACTGGTGTCTTTGGCTTCTCTTCTCCAGAATCACATGGGACTGCCTAGGTGTAAACAAAGTAGCAAAGTCTAACTAGAAGACAGATTGATGTAGGGAAATGCATAGGAAGGTAACATGGGTGATATGGGATAGAGCAGATATCAATAGCACTACACTGTGTGGCTCAGTAGCTTTCTGCACTCTCTTACTGTCTTTGGGCTCTGTCTCTGTCCGTCTTTCTCTTTCAGATTCTCCCTGCCTGTCTCACTCTCAGCCCGCTGTTCCCACTTAATCTCTGCTCAGACACATGGCACTGACCCTGAAGCATAACTCTGCTCCAAGTCCTTGGCTCATAGTACAGACACAAGAACATCAAGACAGCGATAATGCAACAGCCTAGACATATTCATTGTCCCAGTTACACCTCATGACTGGTATAGTACATGCGTACATGCTGTTTAAAAATGTTATTGTGCCAGAACAAAATTTTAAAAACAATGGTAATGTATTCAGTGGCTGGTACAATTTGAATATTCACTAGCCATTTGGCCCGTGGACAAAAAACTTAAAGGTGCTGTAAGTGTAAGCTGCATTTTGGCTAACTTTCTGTCCGTTCAGTTAGCAGTCCCCTCCCTACTCCCCCACGAAACTATTTTGTGAAGTGTGAACGGGCCTCCTGAACATGTATTCTCCGTTTACTGCAGAAGGAGGGACTGGGAGACCCATGTCACTGCCAGAACACTCTATATCAGTAATTGCTGTCAGGATGTAGAGCTATTTAACACTTACCTTGCACCTTTAACTTGTACCCTACCCGTATCAGTACTGTATTAAGGTCCAACTGAAATATCTAGAGAACACAGGTCTGCTTCATAAATTATATTTCCTGTCACTTGGCAAAAGGGAGAAATGAAAATTTTACAATTTTACATTAGCTTTCCTTCTATAAGCATGGACACGTCTGGTGTTGCACCTTAGCTTGCTACATCAAGTAACAAACAAACACGCACCATGGGAAACGTGCACTGTTTGCCGGCTAGATAGCTAATTAGCTTGTTAGCTGAACAGCTTATAAATGCACCTGCAAATTTCAACATTGAACAGTTTAGATTATGTTAAATGTTGCTGTCCTTCCTTTTCAGTTCCATTGCTAACAAAAGGCTATCTCTCCTCGTCTTGTAAACTACAGTTAACAGTTTGTCTGTTTACATTGTCTCTGTGGTTGTTACTCTGCAAGGAGCATTTTAGATACATCTCTAAAACAGATTTTTCTTCCTTACAGTGTTAAAAAGAATATTAGCGAAACATTTAAAAACCACTTCAAAATTATCTTTAATTGCAAAAACTGATGACTAATTATGATTTCAGTTGGACCTTAAAATCCCTAAAGATTACCTGCATGTCTCTCATTTAGTCGCCCCACCAGACCCACACTGAGGAAATGATGGTTTGACTGCAGGGAGGGTTAGTGCCATACTGCTCGCTTCAGCTGTGGTCAATTTTACGTCTAGGATCAAGTAGCTTCGGCTTAGTGACTTCGAGTCCGTTTGTATCAATTACATGTACTCTGCCTCCGTGGAGATGGCCAGCGGCGCTCTACTATCATTGAACACTGACACCAGTGTGGTTGGGCAGACTTTGGCCTCACAGAAACACATCTATTTCTTAATGTTTTTGATTATGACACTGTCCTGCTGTCCCTTGACAGATCTGAATGTACATTTTGTTGGCATTTTATAAAGCTGTTAATACAAAAAATAATCCATGCAGTGTTTCTTGTGTGTTTTTCCACTGTTTTTTTTATCTGATGCAAAAGCAGGGATACTTGTCCTTATTTCTCCTTCCAGCATCACCACCTGGTCCGTCTATATCGTCCCAACTTTAGCTCTTTAGCTTTTTTTTAGTTCAGCAAGCTATTCCTGGCCAACCATGCCATATCCCCCCCAACCCCTTTCTCTCTCCCTCCAGTGGTGCTGAGCTGAGGTTTCTCCATGTTGTGGTGTAAAGCAGCAGGAGAGGGAGAGGAGCTGCTGTAGCCCAGACTTGGGAGCTCTCTGTGAGGGAAGACAATGACCCAAATATGTCTGTTAGCTAGCAAGCCTTGGTACTGCTTCAAACTGGGCTAGAACTGCAGTTCTCCTCTGCAATGACTGCATTGTGATCCCAATGCCAGACAGGCATTACAGTAAGAGTGGATGAAGCAGGCCACGGGGCCTTTGATTATTGATTTTACTGTACCAAACCTCTGAGAGGGCTGCAACCGATCGCAGCTGTAACGGGGTGAGAACAGGGAGTGTTGAGTGGGGCAGATGTTGGAGGTTTGTCTATCTGCGGAATCATCTAGGTATTTCAAACCAACATGGCTGTTTGTGTGTCCATGCGTGGACACCCCGGGCTGCAGGGCAGGGCAGTGGGCGCGGTGTCAGTCGGACATGGGAAAGTGGGTTAAATTCCAGGCATTCTCTTACATCTGAAACCACACTGTGTCTGGTTAGTCTTCTCTACAACTTATCTTACATCTTGTGTGTGTTTGTGAGAGTCCTTTGCCAAGCCCACTGGCTATGGAAAAACAATTTAACTGGATTTAATTTGTTGCCCCCCTCCTCCTTCCTCTTCCCTCATTCCCCTTGCGTTTTTCTTTTTTTTCTCTCTTTTGTGTGCCTCTGAGAGGTTGGGAATTCATCTTGTTTGGTAACTCCATGCCCTGTCCAAGCTCACGTTGCAAGTTAGACAAGCCAGGTTTCATGGCAGCCCTAATGTCTCAGTCATAGTGGATTGTCACTAGAGTTTGCTTTGCCATATGTGATGCTAAAAACTGGCAGTATCTTATTTGGGGGAAAAATAGTATTTGGATTAAACATGGATTATTTTTCTTCAAAATATGTTTGGCCAGCTCTCAGTCACATCTCTTGCTTTCCCCTATCTTTCTTGTCTTTACTTTTATCAGTCTAAGCTGCTCTAAAGGGTTAAAAAAGCACAATGAAACCAGTTGCCTAGAGCCCTGACCACTTTTTCCATTCTTGCTGGAAAGTTTCCAGTGCTATTTATATGAAACCTCAGGCCCGACAATCAAGAAACCCACTTGGCCGGGATAAAGTATTATCCATTATCCTAAAGTTCTGTTTCACCCAAACTGTTACACAGAGACATCAGAAATGGCAGACACACAGAGAAATCTCTGCTCCATGGCTGCTTTGTAGACACAGATATGCAGTGAGTGAGTAGACAACATGTACAAGCAGGCGCAAGTGAAATCAATCCATATGACCTAACTACTATTGTGTAACCAAAGAAAATACTACATCTAATCCGTCCTGGCCTTGATGAATGATTTGCTGCAGCGAGGGTCCAAATGCCTGAAGAGAAACAGAACCGGTCTTTATCCATGTTCATGGGGAATGACACTCACTTTTGGCTGAGATGCTGACATAATTTAGAATAATAACATTATTATTGTTAATGTCTATAGAAGAGTAGTGTTTGGCTGCCCACAGGATTCGTGTATGTTTGAGCCTGTGAGTGGTACCAGTCCAAAACATCTAGGAATGTTATTAGAAAGCCAGTGCAGCTTCAGGAACCAAACTTTATTTTGATATTCAGCAGTACAGCATGCCATTTCCTTCAAGTACAGGCTGCTGCACTGCACATCAATAAAAGACATTCCCAGAAGAGGGCAGTGAAAGGCACACATCTTGTTTTCACCTTAACCAAACAACAAACAATTTCCAATTCTGATCTCCACATTACTTACATTTCATTTGATTCAAACACTTTTTTTATTTAGCTTTTATGTCAAATACACTATGTTTAGATATGAACGAGATCATATGAAGATCTGATCCCAAGTCAAAAAAAGCACAGTGGAGAATATGTGTGTGCTTAAGACATGCTTTAATCTACTGAAATTATTTTTCATATATTTTTTGGTACTGGTATTACACTATTTTGTAATTTTACTTTGAAAATGTTAAGTGTGGTTGTGTACCTGAACTACATTGAAATACATTATTATTACATTATTTGAGTAGTTGTGAATTCAGCTATACCTAAAGTATCCAGACACTGTAACTGTAAAAGGTGTTGTCCATAGTAACAAATACACAGACACCCTACAGTTCCCCTCAGCTCTACAGGCCGTTTTAGCATCTCTCAGCTCATTGTTATATTTGCGGTGGTTTTGGTTCGGTCTCACCGCCCTCATCAACCTTGTCCTGCCCTGCTGCAGCAGGCAGCCATTTTCGGTGAAAAGGCTCAGACCAGAACGCTCGGTACACACCACGTAGCAAGCACCAGACAGCAGACAAAGTTAGCACCCAGCTGGTGAACATGGTAGAGCATTATATTAACAGCTAGAGCTAAATATTGAGAGTAAATATTGGACTTACATATACCGGGTGGCCAGTAACATAACTCCAAATGAATGCTGCTTGTGTCTGTTTGCTAACACGTTCACCCCGTCAACTTTATGAGGTGATAAAATGTCATTGTTGTGTTTACAGCTTGTTGCACTGCCCCTACGTGGCCAAAGAATCTAGAGACCTGACTTTTTCACGCAGCCATCTTTTACATGAATGGTAAGGTAAACACAGGGTGTTATGCAGTGTCTGAAATAGCAGGTACGTACCGGTTACTGTGGCACTTCTGATTCTTGTCCACATGCGTACCTTTACTTCTTAATTCAGTACCGCCACCTTTGTTGAGCATGGCTGTACCCACGGCAGAGGTCCAGGGGATATGGACCCCAGTATTTTTCTCGAGAGGTATAAATAAATAATAAAAGTCATAAAACAATTGCCTAAAAATAATGACTTTGATGCCCCAAAAACCTTCCAGCAAGTTCAGTGTTTGGACCATGCATGGTTTTCTAAAACCCTGCGTACAGTAATGCTGGCAGTCAGCTAGATTAACACTAAGAAAACAACACTGGAAATGTCCTTGTTAAAAAGGATAAAAAGAACTAGGGTTTGGGTTGTGTTGAATTTGGGTTTTGTGGTCCCTTTCGGGCACTGGAATTACCAATGACACTAAATGAGCCTGTTTGAGCTGAATGGAACTGAACCTTAATCAGCATCATTGGTAACACCTGTGTTTACCCCACTACGTCATGTCAAAATGGCTGCTGTGGAAAAGGTCTGTGATGGAGCTTTAATGGGCAACCTTAACTTTGACAGCACATGAAATAAAGTAAAAATACCGGAAAGTACATAACAAGTAGACGATAGTGTCATATGGGTAGAAGTGTACTCCAGCTCCCATATGATACAATGCTTCCTCCAGTGTGAGCACCTGTACTGATTTCTGACCTGGGATTTACTTTAGTCGATGTGCGTACATGCCCACGCGCTCTCTCTCGCTCTCTCTCGCGCATCTCTCGCTCTCTCTCTCTCTCTCTTCGTCTCTCGCGCGCGCGCGCTCTCTCTCTCTCTCACACTCAGCAGACGGACGCATCCATGGAGGGCTCGTGCAGCAGTCCTCTGCCTTACTACTTCACAAACCTCATCTCAACATGACATAAGAAGCTCAGCCCGCCTCTTGCAGCCAGAAGCTCGCCGGTTTTTTGCCTAACAGCCCTCGCAGCATCCCAGCGGTACCAATTTCCAACTTTTTTTTTTAACATCCCCCCCTCCCCCCCGGTCCTCTGAAACCCCTCCCCTGCACTTTTTCATCCATTCCCGGGAGATAAGTGAGTTTCCTGGGGGCTTACAGGAGGTTGCTCGTTTCTTTCTTTCTTCCTTTTTTTTTTTTTTTTTTTGTTTTTTTTTTGGACTTCGGGGATCCGCATGGATGTGGCAGCGGTAGAGGGGATGTCTCTGCCGGGTATCCGACTCCGGAATCGGCCGACGCAAGTGATGCCGAACCAGAAGAAGGTCAGAGCGAGACGGAAAAAACGAAAGGAGTTGGTTTTAATCCAGATATGCTTGTTCGGCGGCTTGCTCCTGGTCGTGAAGGGGTTTTCCTACTTAGCGGAAAATTCAGGTGAGGATTTGTTGTTCGGGATGCCGGAGAAGGAGAGCTATAGCCCTCCAGCAGACAGCCCGTTGTGGTTCAGTACTGTACATGTTTGTTCCGTAACACCGAACACAGCTCTAAGGTACAGAGGCAATAACATTAGCGTAGCTGCATCTTCCTGTTGAATAAGTAAGGTTAAACGTTATTCTTGAGTTGCCTACAGGGACTTATTTGTTGGCACATTTACTTCAATTTCTAAATGAACTGTATGATTGAGGCTTCTTCACGCTGTTCCTATGGGGACTGAAGCTTTGCCTCTGGAATAATCATCTCTAAGTTAGCTATGTTGTTTGGATCCAGGGTGCAAAGGTATGAGTCTTCACAGGTAAGATAACCCCTCAGAATTATCATTTATGTATTATTATTATTTTATTCATTATTGATTATTTATCAGTTACTGTTCCATTCAAAGGAATGAAAACAATGTCTTTTTAATGAGCGAAACTGTATTATAATTTTACCAAATATTATGTCTTTGTTTGTTTTTACTAAACTTTAGAATTCAATACCGTAGATAAGCATAATGCAGTATTATTAAGGCTGATTATTAAGGCCAGATTCATTAAGGCTATGCATTGGCATGAATCTGGCGATACGATACGTATCACGATACAAGGGTTAAATTCAATATATTGTGATACATTGCAATACTGTAAGCAAGGGGATATATTGCAATTTTCTTTTTACAAATTTGAACCCAATATTAGGATAACAGTCATAGTATAAAGCATATGCATAAAATCTGGGTTAGAAAAAGTTTACTTTTCTTATGTAACCAGAACAGTGAGATCTGCATTTGTATTTATCACAATCCCTGTATCATCAACATCATAGCCCTCAGTTTACAACACTGCTATCTAGTGGTTGAGGGTTTAAATCGATGCATTATCATAAAACAAAATATTGTGATACAATATTCTTTGACCTTCTTACACCTACCTACATACCTAGTACTATCAAGTTTCATAGCACAGTATAACATGGTATTGGTATAGACCTGCAACCCTGTAGGGAACATTAGCATAACCCACAAGTGTTAGGGGCGGATTTGAGCAGTGGGTGGCAGAAATCTATGCTGACTTAATCACAAACAATCACATATATCAATACTTGCTTAATTGGAAAAGCCCCAAAATGAAGACATTTGAACTCAAAAACATTACATTATTGTGCCACATTAATAAAGCATTGAATAGAAATATCTAAAGGTGGCATTAGACATCAATACATTGACAAATCTTTCCAAATGCGTGTCTTTTTTCATTAAACTTAAGCCTATGTGGTCATAATAGATCACTAAATTAATTTCAAACCAAAAAGTTAAAGAGTTACACCCTCAAAACCATTAGCCTCAGTTTGACCTGAAAAATGTGCTGTCATACAGGTACACAGGAGGCTATATTGGGAATTCATATGAGCTTTAACTATAGGAAACTATTCAGGAGTGAGGGATGCAGAGGCTGCTGTATGTTCAGGTGTTTTAGCTGCAGAGTGGTGAAATCAGGGCAATGAGCCCCAGGGTATAGGCCTATACACCTCTCCAGGTTACTGCAAATGGTTCCACATTCAGTGTCTCTTTCACTCTCTAACTTTATTTCCGTGCTGCACTGGCATGTTAGTGAACCGCCTGCCAAAACCCCCAAATGCAATCAGATGAAACCCTGATAATAAATAAGTGCATTTACTTCCTAACATCAAGCATCTGTACCACTTGACTTGATGTCTGCGTGTTCTTCTCTTTCTCTTTTTATCTCTCTTTGACTGTGCCCCCAACACTTCACTTAATTACTGAGTCAGCGTCAGCTAAAGTGAGATGCATTTATCACTTTCCACGGACAGAAGGCCTGCATGAATATTCATACTCTCATGATTTGTGCATCATCAGTGGGACTAATTTTTTCTCTTCTTTCCTCCCCACTGCGTATCCTGGTTACATGGAAATGCAACAGTGCCGCTCTCTGCATGTGCCCAAAATTAGAGGTGAACAAGAGACAGCGCCGGGGCGTTTAATGCATTTCCCTTGTCCCCATTGTGTTCTTGTTAACTCTTAATCAGCTTGCCGGAATATCAATTAAAGTTGATTATTTATGATGCGCTTAATGAAGTTCTGCTAAATTGAGCTTGATGTTGTGAAGCTGGAAGCGACGCCTCCTCACTGTGGCACATTAATCATTCCCACACTCCTCTTCTTCTGTGCAAGATAGCGAAAGATAGGAGGAAGGAGGCAACGGTAGAGAGCTGGCACGCAAACCTCGCTGCTGCTGCTGCTGTTAGCTGCTGTGTGTGGTGTAGTGAAGGTGAGGCCAGGTGAGAAGTTCAGCCATGCCCTCAGGACTATTGAATAACTGGGCTTTTTAATTCTATCTGAATCCCTCTCTTAGGCCAGACTTGTGGTTGGCAGGGTGGAAAGGGCAGAGTGCTCCTGCTGGGCTCTCTGAAGTATGAAATGAATTCATTGGTGTTGCTGCTCTCTTGAAGAATGTGCAGATGTAGCCACAGTGGGAGCCCCACTTTGTGTGCGCTGCGCAGTTGCTCCCCCCCCCCCCC
>NW_023339729.1:3221592-3228538 GCF_004916995.1 Morone saxatilis
CATTTTGAGACAATCAGCATTGGCTGATGCCTGTGTTCGTAAGGCCAATTAATAAAAATGTCTGCAGACACATTCTGTCAGAGTGGCTGCTGTGGGACGGTGTTAGCGCTCCTTCTTTTGAGTTTTGGGAAGGTGGTGAAAACGTAAGCTTGGAGCCCAGGACTATAACTCCGATGTTCCTACTGCATCCTCAGTCATCATCGTCTTTTTTGAAATGTTAACAAGTTTCTCCCATCCTAAATAACAGCAGATGTAATCTAAAACTGTTTCTGGCTAGCATTGTCTATGTATATTATGGTATAATAATGCAAATACCAGTCATGTTATGAAGTCTGCAGCATAAACCAATGTATTTTCCTGTTTCATGAATGAATAAAATCCATCTAAAAACAACATATTACTGGCTAAGATAACCATGTATATTAGATTGTAATGTGCATGGAATAATGGAATTATAGAGTTTTCTTTGTTTTGATATCGGCCATTGGTTGCCATGCTCTCTAGATATCTGCATTGGCCATTGAAAAACCTGTATCAGCCACTTGTTTGTAGAGCTGTAACGATAAGGTATTACTTTAATTCATTTAACAAATATTTCTAAATAAATGCCAAAACATTCATCTTTTCAAATGTGAATTTTTACTGATTTTCTGTTATGTCTAATATGTTGGAAAAGTGAATATCATTTCGTTTTCGAGCCTTTTTTTTCAGTATTTGCTGGCACAAAATGAATCAAACGTGTGACTGCTGCTACTGTATGATCCTGGTTTACAGAAGTGAAGTGGCGAGCTAGCGTAACTGTCCTGCTAAAAAACCCTAAGAAGTCCCTGTTTACCTCAAATGCAGTTAGCAGAATGAGCATTTCACGTTGGCCTCGTTTCCCCAGCTGCGACTGGCTTTACACTCTGCTCCTCTCTTGTGATGCATAGATTGAGACTGGTGTAGATAGAGGACGTGACTTGATGACATGTCTCTACCTACAGCTGTTTTTTCCCCCTTATGTTTGTAGCTCTGTGATTCACCAGGCATTCATCGTATCATCTGACATGCCTCAAAACTGATATCGCCGAGAGACGAGACGAGTGCAGTGTGCAGTGTGATGTGCGATGAACTTGGTTCAGGGTTCAAGTTTGTTTATTGTCATTTCCACTTACAGAGTATACAGGAGCAAAATATTGTTTCTCTGGGCCCAAGGTGTTAATATAAGATACAAAAAATACTCAAAAATACACAAAAATACAACAATAAAATACAGATATTCAGATGTTTGTCATTTTTAGGCTTTTTTATTCGTGCATTCTTATATTCCTCAAAGTAATTGAAAAAAGTCAGACATCATTTCACAGTCTCAGGCTCGATCTTTTGTTTGTGAGAGCACCCCACCAAGATGTCGTAGCTGCACTGAAACTTCCCTGAATCACATTTTGAAAGTCGACTCCTGACTGTGACAAACACCTTCCAGGTTTCGATGTCTCCGGTCGCGGCGGCGAGGACCAGGAGAGATGGGGAGGGAGGAGGCTACTGCAGGAAATGGACAACAGCAGCCTGGAGGAGATGGAGAGCGAGGAATCTAAGAACTGCACTGCTCCAGGTAAGATGGAAGCGGGATGAAAGAAAGAGGACACCCAAACGTTCTCCCCCTCCCTCCCTCATTCCCTCCCTCCAGAACAGAGAGAGGGGGACGGGGGAAACAAATGATCACCCCACATGTTCTGTCTTTCACCCCACATGCTCTGTCTTTCTACCCTCTCTGGTCCCCCTGCTTTCGCTTCCTGATGTGGGGTAACCCAGATTGTGAGGTCAGATGATTTCCCATGAGCACAGGCTACAGCAGGCGGTGACATTCTGCCTGCCTCAGCGTTTTTTTACTCCTGTTCTCCGTCACATTTTTTTTTTTTAGGATCCTGCAGGTTTCATTCTCACTCCCTCCACCCAGCTCTCCCTCTCCGTCTCGCACCAACTCTCTTCATCTCTTCCATTCTCTTCTTCTGTGTTTCCCTCCTATTTTTCCCCCATGGTGGCCACATTTCAGAAAAAATATCCCTGTTTCCATGGCGACCTTTTATCTTATCATCAACCAGCAACTTCAGTTTGAGGCACTCAAGGATAGCGGGTGAGGATTCTGAAGGCATTTTATTAAACTTCTTGTTTGTGAAGTTTAAAATCACTCAGTCCAAATAAAAGGGTTGAAATCAGACCCCGTTTAGGTGACCTTAAAACAGAAAAAAAACGTTAACGTCATATAAAACCATGTCTTGTGGTAATCCAGCCTGTTTCACATTGGACCAGTCCTCACGCGTTCATGGACTCTCACCATCACCAGTATCCGTTGCTATTTTTAGATGTGGATGGAAGAAAATTTGATGTTCACTCCTGTTATAATTGATGTGTACGAGGTAGGATGGAGGGAGGTTTTTTACCTTGACTGGGAGACAATTGGCCTCCCCTCAGAGGGAGGGGCGGTACTCTTGTGAGCTCATTAACCAAAATGGCCGTCATCAATCTCCTCTCTCACACTCCCAAGGTCGCTGCTGTCATCTATAAAGGGAGCTGAGGTCAAAGTTCAACTTATTCTTTAACCCTGCTTATTACACAGTGGCTGCACTCTCCTCCGCTCATGCTAAATTTAAAGCACGTACCCCAGTGGCTTCAGCCCCTGCCACCCTCTTGAGGACTGCAAGGTTTTTGCTAAAAAAAAACAACCTATATTTTCTGAAAGTCTTGGCCCGCTCTAGTGATTTCTGCTCCTCTGTCTGGCTTGAGACACATAAAAGTGAGTCACTCACTCTGACCTTTGAGAGGGAAGCGTGTTTTAAAAAGCGGTGGATCAAATGTTTTTTTATTATTAATTACATTAGATTACTACATTAGCTACTACCAGCATGTATCTCCCACCAAACTGTTGGTGGTTAAGTTGCATTATGGGCCATGTAAGCGCCAGGTTTGGACAAACTGATATTTTTCTCTTGATGATGGCAGTAGATGAAAAGTTAACAGTTCCAAAAGACATTTCATGATTTATTTATTGATTTCATTGTAGAGACCAGGCTATATTTTAACCGTATCGGCTAAAATAAAGCCAATTACGAATACTGATCCTTTCTTTACTGTAGTCTGCTGTGTCGTGTCCACCTCAGCCTGCTAGTGTTGCAAACCTGCTGTGAATGAGAGTGATAATGTGAAAAAAAACGCTCCAACGCTGACAAATCACTTCTGATTTTTAGTCAGCACTGGTTAAAATGGTGCCATTAAACAGGACAATATTAAATGTGTCTGTTGTCAAATTACAGTGCTCTCTGCATGCTGATGTGCAGCCAAAGATCATTTGTGATCTCTGTTACACCACTGTACAATTGCAATGTACTTCCCACTTATTTTATTACATTATGATGCTATAATTGTTGTATGGCCTGGCTGAACACATACGGCCGGTCATGACTTTGCTATGCTGGAGAACACGCTGCTAGCAGGATCTGTTGGAGCTAATGACTTACGTGGTATCTCATTAGATCACAGACACGTGTAATCGCCAGTACCCAATACCGCATTATGGGCAAAATCTGAGGAATTTCCTAAATGGTATCAGTATTGGAACAACTCTAGTTCCTGCAGCAGCAACAGAGTGATACCTCTTCTCTTGTAAGACAATCAGCTAATTGTTTCAGGAGATGAATTATCCTGTTAAACCTGCATTCATATCATGGCTCAAGCTCGTGAAAAATAGGCTCTGCCAAATTCAGCTATTTCAGTGTGTGATATTTAACCAACATCAGATCAGACTTGTGTTTTGGTCCAAAATACCTTACTATGACATACCTACTGAAAAGCAAAAATGCCCACCTTATGGTGGCATCAAAGTCTACGACGGAGTGTTAGGGCCAGACTAAGAGAAATTACGAGAATAAAGTCATAATATTAAGTCTTCATTATGTCTAAAGATAAAGGTCGTAAAATTACGAGAATAAAGTCCGCAATATTGACGGAGTAGGTCATTAACTATTAGGTTTTACGAAAAAAAATCATAATAGTTGCAAGATAAAGTCGTATATTGGAGTAGCAAGTCATAATATTAGAGAATAGGAAAGTTCCCGTATATTGGAGAATAAAGTCGAATTTGCGAGAATAAAGTCTAATATTCACGAGGAAACAAGTCATAATATACGAGAATAAAGTCGTAATATTAAGAATAAAGTCATAATTTGCGAGAATAAAGTATAATTAACGAGAAAGTCCATAATATTGCGAGAATAAAGTCATAATAATTACGAGAAAAGTCATAATATTACAGAAATAGTATAATTACTAGAATAAAGGTGATGTTAATTTTATGAGAACTCTTACAGGAAAAGAGCATCTTCCCCTGCGTTAAAATGAGGAAGTGTTGAGCATCTTGTGAAGGTTATAGCTTATGATATCGGTTTCACAAATAATTAAATAACTTAAATCTTTGGCACATCAGCATCAAATTATATTATCAGTATTCAGGATTTGGAAAACAATTGTGAAACGACTGTGTCTATTTCGAAAGAACCACACGCACATTGGAAGAAATTGCTTTTTTGTCACATATTCTTTTTAATTTAGACTTTATTATCGTAACATTAGACTTTTTCCTCGTAATATTGCGACTTTTATTTTGTATTATTACGCTTTATTCTGGTATATTATGACTTTATTCTTGTAATATACCACTTTATGTCCTTCCCCCGTTAATTTAAATCCCTTAGCATGGCACTAATACTCCGTCGTAAAAGTGGCATTCATCTAATATTATTTTCTATATAAAACACAAAAAACGATTCCCACTCATCGGTGATCAATATCAAAATCACAAATAAATAATTCCATATGATTTTTTTACCATATCGAGTCCTTAATTTGATGCGTAGTACACAACAGATTGCTGGTGTGTGTTTTTCCCCAGCTTGCCAGTCACAGAGTATAGCACCAGCCTGGCTGATGAGAGGTACCCAACATGAGGCTCTGGTGTTTGAAGGCATGCAGCATGGCGGAGGCACTCATGATTGTTGCCTGAACTTAGAGGTCCGCATGATCTAAGGTGCTCGAAGATGAGGTGAGAGGACACGCGAGAGTGAGACGAGAGGAAGAGGATGGAGAGATGAGGATGAGCTCTCTATTGCTAATTTTCCCTCCCAGCCACACATGAAAAAGCATCACACCCCATCATGTACGTCTCCTCCTGATTTTAATTGTAGTGGACCCCGCGCTTCTATTGATTTTCAGACACTTGTTTAGTCCCCCCCACTCCCTTCACCAATTCTTTTCAGGTAAGGGGGAAAAGAGGGGAAGGCAGCAACAGGCATGTTTGGGGTTATGGTTTGAGGAAATGTACATCTTAGTAACTTCAGTCCTTTATTTCCTCCGCTCCTTGAGTTTACAAACAGCTGAGTTTCCTGGCTAAAAAGGTTGGGAGTGCACATGCTGTATATAATGGTTGTGGAGTGTGTGTGTGTGTGGTGTTTGTTGTGGGCCTTCAGTGTGGTGTTGTAGTTGGAAAAGTGAATATAAGCAAGTATACAAAAGAGTCTCCTCTGTCCTGCTCTTGACCTTGCCTTTTATCATGGAAAACCGGCGAATGATTACGTCTGCTGCCCAAATCCAGTGTGCAAGCCACAACTGTCAACGTCTAAGGTGGAAAATACGAAAAATCCATAACTCTAAATGTTAGTAATGGGGAATATCTTACGGTAGTTCATCTGCGGTAAAGCTGTACTTAAAAACATGGCGTACACACACCATAACCAACACAACTCTTTTCTCCTCCTTCAGTTTCATGTGACACAAATACAACAAACAGACCGAATGCATCTTTTTCTATCAGTCCTTTACATTTGCAAACAAAGGTGTTAATGCAACCCCCTTGGCTCTCTGTGTACAGTAGTATGTGGCTGCGTGAATTAGACAGATACGCGGGTCTGGGTACCCCGTACCATGTACGCTTCTCTAGGGTCTTTCCCTGAGGCTCTCCCTCCTCCTCCTTATCAAACATCATCTCCCCGCTCAGCTCAGCTCCGGCTCCCAGCAGCTCCGACGCAAAAACCCATATAGGAAAGGAGGCTGCTATGACTAAATACAGCGGCTTCCCCTGTGAGAAACTTGTTTGTGTGCGATGCGTGTTTGCAATCAAAACGAGTTGAAGCTTGTTAAAATAGTATTGATTAATGTGAGGGTCTGCCCTGGGTTTCTACAGCGAGTAGAGGAGTAGTGTAGGCCATCTGCTTGCTCCACATTCACTTGGCAGCATTCTCCAGCCCCTTCGCGGTGCAAGCAGGATAAGCATAGCCATAATTACAGCTTGATGAATAATCAAAATCAGAAATTGATCACCTCTAGATGCCTCGACAATAGACCTCCCACTAATAAAAGCTAAATTGACCGGGAGCTCCAGAATATTCCTCTGAGAAATCAATCTGCCAATATTTACAGTAAATATACTCTGAGTGGGCTGCTGCGCCTTCCCAACACAATGACAACACTTGTATTACCAGTCAGAAGTGGCAAGTTCTTCCATAAGCTGCTAACGTGCGATTGGCAAAGCATTGTGTTGTTATGCAGGACAGGAGCCCAGGCTCGGGGAATAGACAATCAGCACAGCAAAAATTAGCTCAGGCGAGTCAGAGAGTCCCGTGCTCACCAGCCCCCGCTGTTTCTCGTCTGTGTCGTCCTCACTCTCTCTACTTCTGTAGAAACAACATGTGTCAACATTACTTATGTTTTGCTATTGTTGATTGTTTCCTTTTATTTCAATGTCATTGATTGTCGTGTTTCTTTCTCGTTTCTCGCCATCTCTCTTGCATGCGAGGAAATTTCCCAGTTCCCGCTGCTGATTATAGAGGCTCAGGTGTTTGACCAGCGCAAAAGGGACCATCTTTAAAGACTTCATCTGGGGGTGACTGAGCGATGTGAGCTTTATCCTGAGGGCACG
>NW_023339729.1:3228563-3228860 GCF_004916995.1 Morone saxatilis
AACATTACGAGAATAAAGTCGCAATATTACGCGAGTAAAGTCATAATATTAGGTTTACGAGAAAAAAATCATAATATTGCGAGATTAAAGTCGTAATATTGCGAGTAACAAGTCATAATATTACGAGAATAAAGTCGTAATATTACAAGAATAAAGTCATAATATTGCGAGAATAAAGTCATAATATTACGAGAAAAAGTCATAATATTGCGAGAATAAAGTCATAATATTACGAGAAAAGTCATAATATTACGAGAAAAAAGTCATATTACTAGAATAAAGTAGTAATTTTATGAG
>NW_023339729.1:3228953-3229127 GCF_004916995.1 Morone saxatilis
AGCATCTTGTGAAGTTATACTTTGATATCGGTTTCACAAATAATTAAATACTTAATCTTTTGGCACATCAGCATCAAATTATTATCAGTATCAGGACTTTGAAACAATTGTGCAAACGACTGTGTCTATTTCGAAGAAAGAACCACACGGACTTGGAAGAAATTGCTTCTTTTG
>NW_023339729.1:3229227-3236242 GCF_004916995.1 Morone saxatilis
AATATTACCACTTTATTCTCGTAATTTAATCTCTTAGCATGGCCCTAATACTCCGTCGTAAAAGTCAGCAATTCATCTAATATTTTTTCTATATTAAAAACACAAAAAGACGATTCCCACTCATCGTGAATCATATCAAAATCACAAAATAAAATAATTCCAATATGATTTTTTTTACCATATCGTGTAGCCTTATATTTGATCGCGTAGTACACAACAGATTGCTTGTGTGTGTGTTTCCCCAGCTTGCCAGTCACAGAGTAGAGCACAAGCCTGGCTGATGAGGAAGTATCCCAACATGAGCTCTGTGTTCTGGAAGGATGCAGCATGGCGGAGGCACTCACTGATTGTTGCCTGAAATTAGAGGCCCGCTGATCAAGTGCTCGAAAGATGAGGGAGAGAGACAGCGAGAGTGAGAGAGAGAGACAGAGATGGAGAGAGAGATGAGCTCTCATTTGCTAATTTTCCCCCTCCCAGCCACACATGAAAAAAGCCATCACACCCATCATTACGTCTCCCTCCCTGATTTTAATTGTGTGGACCCCGCCGCTTCTATTGATTTCAGACACTTGTTTAGTCCCCCCCCACTCCCTCACCATATTTTTTCAGTTAAGGGAAAAGAGGGGAAGGCAGCACAGGCAGTGGTTGGTGGTTATGGTTGAGAATGGTTACATCTTAGTAACTTCAGTCCTTATTTCCTCCGCTCCCTTGAGGTTTACAAATAGCTGAGTTTCCTGGCTAGAAAAGAGTTGGTGAGTTCACATGCTGTATATATGGTTGTGAGTGTGTGTGTGTGTGTGTTTGTGTGTGTGGCCTTGTCAGTGTGTGTGTAGTTGGAAAGGTGAATATAAGCAAGTATACAAAAAGAGTCCTCTCTGTCCTGCTCTTGACCTTCCTTTTATCATGGAAAACCGGAATTGATTACTCTGCTGCCCAAATCCAGTGTGCAAGGCCACACTGTACACGTCTAAGGTGGAAAATACGAAAAATCCATAACTTCTAAAGATGTCTTAGTAATGGGGAGATACGTCTTACGGTAGTTTTCATCTGCGGTAAAGCTGGTACTTAAAACATGGCCGTACACACACCCATACCAACACACACACTCTTTTCTCCTCCTTCCGTTTCATGTGAACACAAATACAACAAACAGACCCGATGCATCTTTTTTCTATCAGTCCTTTACATTTGCAAACACAGGTGGTTAATGCAACCCCCTGAGCCTCTCTGTGTACAGTAGTATTGGCTGCGTGATTAGACAGATAGCGGTCTGGGTACCCCGTACATGTGACTGCTCTCTCTAGGGGTCTTTCCCTGGAGGCTCTCCTCCTCCTCCGTTATCAAACATCCTCTCCGCTCAGCTCAGCTCGGCTCAGCTCAGCTCCGACGCAACACTCCATTTTAGGAAAGGAGGCTGCTATGACTTAATCAGGGCTTCCCTGTGAGAAATGTGGTTTGTGTGCGCGCATGCGTGTGTCTGCAAGTCAAACCGAGTTGAGCCTTGTTAAGAATAGTATTGATTAATGTGAGGGTGCTGGCCCTGGTTTCTACAGCGAGTAGGAGTGTGTATGCCATCATGCTTGCCTCACTTCACTTGGGCAGCATTCCTCCAGCTCCTTCGCTTGTGCCAGAGGCAAGGAAGTAAGCATAGCCATAATACAGCTGATGAATTAATCAAATCAGAAAAAATTATCACTCTCTAATGCCTCGACAATAGACCTCCACTAATAAAATGCTAAATTGACCCAGGGAGCTCCCAGAATGATTTCCTCTGAGAAATCAATTCTGCCATATTACAGTATTAGCTCTGAGTGGGCTGCTGCTGCCTTCCCAACACAATGACAACAACTGTATTAACAGTTGCAGATAGTGGCAAAGTTCTTTCATAACTGCCTAACGTGCAGATTGGCAAAGTCATTGTGTTGTGTTATTGCAGGAGCAGGAGCTCCGTGCTCTGGGGAATAGGACCAATCCATCACAGCAATTAGCTCAGCGAGTCAGAGAGTCCCGTCTTCACCAGCCCCCGCTGTTTCTCCGTCTGTGTCTCCCTCACTCTCTCTTACTCTTCTGTAGATACAACATGTGTCCAACATTACTTATTGTTTGTCTATTGTTGTTGTTTTCCTTTATTTCATTGCTCATTGATTGTCGTGTTTCTTCTCTGTTTCTGCTCTATCTCTTCTTGCATGCTGAGGAAATGCTTCCCCAGTTCCCCTGCTGAATTATAGAGCTCAGGTTGTTTGCCAGCGGCAAAAAGTGGCTCGACACATCTTTAAAGATTCATCCTGCTGGTGTGACTGTGAGCGATGTTGAGGCTGTTTCCTGAGGGTCACGAATATCCTCCATTACTGCCGCTTTCCAAAGAGTGAGAGGACAAAGTATGTTTCTGAACAGCATGCCGAGTATGCAATTAAACTACTTACTGGGTTGCAGGCTCCTCAGCATGTCTGAGTTTGTAGCATTTGGGTATTTTATACCTTCATTAGACCAACAGAGCAGACAGGATATGAGGGAGACTGATGCAACAAAGGTTTCTAGCCAGACTCGAACCTTGGACATGGCCATGGTCGTTTTTACCGTTTTTGACCTGCTTCTTCTCTGTCATTCTTTGCATATACTGTTCTGCTTTGTTTACTTTACATGCTCCTCTTTACTCAAAAAGAAATGTCCTTATTGAGATTAGGGGACTACTGTAATAAAAACCTTTCCCTCTACGTCTGAAATGGGAGTAATATAATGCTGTAAAAAATGAGGTGTGAACTATTGGGATATCTATTTGTGTGCTTTATGTCCATAAACCAATACAATGAGAGGCAAAACATAACTATGCCGTCTACTGACCCAGCAACGTGACCCCTTATCAGCATTTCATTTCTGGGTGCCAGTGCTTCTGTATGGCTGGTAGTGTATGTTTAGCCCAGTTAAATTTGTGATATTCCTTATTACAGTGGCTATTATCCTGCTTTACATTTAAAGGACCAGTGTATAGGATTTAGTTTGTGCAATCGAAGCCGACAGAATTATAATGATGATTATGATATTGCCGCGTCCCGCCTCCTCCGGCGCAGAATTGTGACGTCTGTCTCACTTTAATGACGTAAAAGTCCGATGAAATACGACATGACTGTTCAGACTGAGGTCGCTTTAAAAAACAGCAGATATGTATCCGACTTAGGACCAAATATGAAACTGGTCAGGATCGGATTTGAAAAAATTGGATTTTTGCTGTTCATACTACAAAATATCAGATATGGGTCACATATGGGCAAAAAAGTCTGATTTTTTGGCCACTTTTGACTACAGTCTGAACATAGCCTAACTGAACACTGCCTGCGTATGTATTTGACAACCTGTGAATGAGAACGGGTTGTGAATTGGTATGAGTGAATTGCTGTAGAAACATGGTGGTTCAACATCGCAGACTGCGTAGAAGAAGACCCGATCCCTCTGTAGATAAAATCAGCTCATTCTAAAGTAACAAAACACAGCAATTCTTATTTTCAGATGATTATACACTAATGAAAACATACCCAAAAATATTATATTCCATTTGTGACAATAGATCCTCCTTCATATTACACACTGGACCTTTAAACTAACACTCATAGCTCTCTCCTTTTAGCAACTTTAGCGCTAATCCCACTATTGTTTACACACTATTCAGTTAACTACAGTACTTTAGCCTAGCGATTAGCGGTGGCTTCTCCCTCTCTCCTTGTCCTGCTCTCTGCTGCTCGGTGTGTTAAATGTTTAGCCATTCTCTGCCTCCTTTAGTGATAATGATACATGTAATAAATGTAGTTTATTTTCCATGGTGGATGCGAGGCTCAAACTGGAAGCTAAATTGTTTATCCAGCCCCCAGTAGCTGATTTAGCTCTTGTTATGATTTGGTGCTATTAAATTCATTGCAAACAGGGCTTTTTAGATTGCTCAAAGTGCAGATCACTCTCTCTCTGCGGAAGTTGGGTTGTGAAACGTTCTGCCATCACAACACGGTTGTAGTTTTTATTCTCTTGTTTCAGCTTGACCTACATTTTATTTTCAATCAATGAAAGTGTGAGTCCTGTTCAGTGCCCACACAAGAACTTGCAAGACAAACCACAAATGTCCGTTAGAGTTTGCAATTTCATTACGTAATCAAATGTAGACCATTTGTTGACAGCCCTAGTATAACAGTTGAAATAAGTGAGGGAGCAGCTCTTGCTTTGATTCTCTTTCTCTTTATTTAATGGCAGGTTAATGCCTTCATGTACAGCTAAAAGAGAAAGGCAGGAGCCATGAGTTTGATGAGCGTGAGAAAAGAATGAAAACTATATATGATGTATATTGTGAAGGCACTTACTTCTCCCATCTTGCATAACTAATCCAGCCAACACATATGTGCTGCACAGTGTCATATAAAAGCTTAAGGTGCAAGGGAGTCGTGATAAGGTGTTTGATGTGCTTTATGGGTACAAATATTTCAGTCTGTCAGATTGCTTTATCTGAGGATAAGCTCTTCACACGAAGAAGTGGAGCAGCTGGGAGGCTTTGATGATGATTGACAGATCCACAGTTTCCAAATGGTAGACCAGGCATTTTAAGATCTACCAGGGGATGTAAACAGCTAAACAGAATTATTGTCCTAATCAGAGCGAGAGAAGTAGTGGCGTAAGTTAATTACATGTAAACATAACTGCTGATGGATGTTCAGCTCTTTACCTAAATCTGGAATTCACTTTTTATCTTGGAAACATCAGCTAATGTGAAACAGATCTACTTTGGCTGTAACAACAACTAGAGATGTTCCAATCAAGTTTCTTGTGCCCCCGATCCTGATCAGAACCCTTCAATATTGGGAATCTGCCCATACCAAGCCCGATACCATATATATACTTATAATTACTTATATTTACCTACATTTTCATTAAATAATGTATAAGAAACTGACAAATAGCAGACTACTAGATTGGGCACACCTTATATTTCACCAGCTGCTTCTTCCCAAAGGTCCTGGTTCAAAACAATGCTGGGCAATAATACCAGATGAACCAGTATACCGGTTTTAATTTCCTGTATGACATGAATTTTCATATACCGCCATACTGTTGCATTGCTAAACTCTTTTATTTCTTGTGCAATAGAACATTTGAGAAAGCTCTCCTTGAATACCTAAACACTTTGAGTATTTTATGTTTATTTATGTTTATTTATAACTATTTAAAGTTCTGTTTTAACTAAGTTGCAGTTTGTTGCACAATACAAAATTGGTTACATTCTGCAACAGTTTCTTGCATTCTGATTCCTTCATATATTGTATCATTTTATTGGGCCAAGAAAATCCAATATTAATCGAAGCCTGACACTAAACCTACTCTATATAAAGGCGTAGTCATGCAAAAATAAATAAATACCACTATATATACTGTGAAACCACCAAAATATAAAGAAAATACAGTGATACTAATTTTTTAACTGCTCAGCACTAGTTTGAAACTATTAAGTTTATAAACGTAAACTATAATAAGATATAAATAAAAGTTTATAAAAGTTTAACTAGACTGTGACTGTCAGCCAACTCACATTTGAAATGTCTATTAAAGCAGTATAGCATATTTAGATTTTTGGGGCCGTCTACCGGGCTCTGATCTCATCCCACTCGCGCCCGCAGAAATATGTCTTACTAAGATATTTGGGGTGATGGGGCCCAAATAGCCTTAACCGCCCAGTCGGAAGCCCCGTACAGGTGGTGGGCTGGGTGGTGGTGGGCCTTACAGAGGCAGCAAGGCCAGGCAAGTTTTATACGGATAGGGGCAGGGCAACAGGGCGGCACTGCACCATACGGGGCCGGAAGGGAAGCGCTGGGAAACTGTGCAGTTTAAATAGACCCGGCGGGATTGGAAGGGATGCGGCTGTGGTTACGGTGATTATGGAGTGAGGGCCAATGTCATGGTGCGTAATCCTTTGGCGCCGGCCTCCGAGTGCCACTGCCTCAGTAATGACGGGCTATTTGTCCATCTTTAACGGGTGCATGCAAATGCTCAAAAACCGAAATACTTCTAAGCGGTAATGCTTATCCTACAGCTGGTCTTGAAGACCTTCTGAATGTTCATGTTCCAAATCAAAATGACAAGGTTTTAAATTTATTTGCTAATGTAGAGGAGGCTATAAAAATATCTAATAACAGCATACCAATGGTCTGAGAAAACAGTGTATAGACAAATAATTATAAATGATGTAACTTTAACGTTCTCCATCTCAGATAACTGAATAATGGGCATGGAAATAAGAGGCAAAAAAATATCTGGCAGTGCGATTGCCGCAGGTTTAGGTGCTTCTTTGTTTGTTTCAGCATTGGTAGATTTGGTTTTTGGAAGCTTTCATCGCCATTTTTGCTTTTTACTTTACGTTATTTAACTAGAAGGAATTTGGGTAGTATCTGTGAATGGCGTGTTTGATGTCGAGATGCTACTAAGGAGCAGTAAAGGGCCTGCACCTTTTGCTGCCGCCTCCCTTCACTTTTTCCCTCTATCTACACGTTTCAGGTGCAGCTGTGCTTTTAGTAGCAATACATCTTGCACAGCTAAAAGCAAGTGTAGCAGGTCTCAGCGGGCTCCCTAGGAACTGATGTGGTTGGCTGCTTTGTTTTCCTAATACCTAAATATGCTTTCGGCATTCTTCGTCCTTGAACCAAAATCACAGGGGAGGTGTGGAGCCGTGCCCTCCTATCACATGTGCGTCAGGCAATTAAAGCCTCAAGGCTCAGCTGATCTCCCCGTGCCCTTTCGCAGGCAAGATCTCAAAAAGATAGGCTGCGGAGTTTGTTGTCATGTTTCCTTCGGGTCGTGGTTCTGGTCTTGAGGCAGGCTGGGGTTCTTGCTGCCATGGATTCCGTCAGTCTTGGACCCCAGAGGTCTGAGGAAGAAATCAAGAATAGGGACTAGTTCCTGAAGGCTGGTTACTTGCAATGTTAAATCTCTGTATTGCTAACAGTGTTTTCAGAAACTCATTTTCTGTGTGTCATTTACTGCTGGA
>NW_023339729.1:3236342-3241762 GCF_004916995.1 Morone saxatilis
AAATAAATAAATAAATCTTAGTCCAGCCCTAATACTCTGTCGTAGATAGTAAATGTGTGGAGATGAACATTTCTTTAGGCTACTGAAAAAAAAATAATAATTAAGAAAAAAATTAAAAATTAAAAAAAACAAACAAACAAGCAATTAAAATAGATGAGTACAAACTGCTGTAACAGTGACAGGTACCATTGTTGCTGAGAGGCTGTAGGCTAAAACAGTGCAGACAATGTAAATATGTAATATGTACGTTAATAGTGTTATCAGCACCGACCATTGAGGCAGCGTGTTCAGAACCTTTGATGCAGTACTGTGTCACCACACTGCAGATGTGAAAAGATTTGCTATTCACTAAGCTGGCCTCATGCTGAGGTAATGGGAATGTGGGTACATTCTATTGCTTCAGTCACTCATATGAAAAATGTCAGTGCAGACTAAAATTCATTCATTATTGATATTCAAATAATGTTCTGTAAGGTGCCTGTTATTTCTTGGAAGCAATATTTTATATCCAGAGAGGCCCTGGAAATGTTACAAACATGTATCTCCTCTACAATAAATCAGTGTAGCCTCCATACATACTATCTGTTATGATGTACTTTAGTTTCTTCTTGCTGTTTTTAAATACATTTTCTCATTCACCCGATCTGAATGCAGCACTGATGCCATTTTTCCACAGAGATGAATCATGTGGGGTTGAGCTGTATACATGGATTCAATAGAGTGAACTTAACCTGCTCCAGAGTAAGCTGTGCAGCTTGTGTTACCATGGTGATGTACACTGTTTAAAAGTGAGTCACCAGCGTTATACTGAAAGGCCAGGGCTGTGCCTTAACTTGGCCCCATGAGTTCTGTCACACTGATTGACTTCGCTGATGTGCTGGTGGATGTGACATGCAGGATGACATTGGATGTGGTTAGTTTAGAAACCTTTTCATATTGACCAGAAAGCAAAGTCTTTCTGATTTGACCACCTGTTATCGTGTCAGTATCCACTTTTGTCAAGTGGAGAGATCTTCTGTGTCCTTAGTGAGTCAGACATGACTATTCAAAATACTCATTAGTATCTTTTAGAAAAAGATTCCCTGAATATCTCCCTGACATAACTTATTTTGATTTAGAAACATTGTCTTTGTCATCTTGTGTTCAATCTTCCTTTATGGCTTTTTTAAGCTTTATTTATTCAGTGATAGATAAAATTTGCTGTATTTTTTTTAGCAATATCCAGCTTAATAGGACAGTCACACCTGGGACTTGTCCATAAAACACCTGAAAACACAAGCTACTGATAATGTATCGTGCATTTCTGAGTAATTTTCAATGAGGGTAAACTGAATATTAGAAATGTTGAATCAACAGCTCTCTAATACAGTTAGTGAGGCTGAGATTTTTCTTCAGATTTTTGTAGTCAAAAGAGTTCACTAATAAATAATCAATAATATTATTGTGATTTCTATAGAAAAATAAAAAAAATAATGCTGTAAGTAAAATGTTTATTTTGGTATCATATGTGTATTATTAACAGCAATATTTCAGTTTTCAAATATCAGGGTTATCGTCAATACAGATATCACAACTCCCTTAGTTTCAAGAAAAAGGAAGCATAACCTATAAACCATTATGAAGGTAGGATTTTTTGTTGTATAAGGCCAGTGGGGGTAGGTCATTTATTATTACCCTATTAGTATGTGTATTATTATAAAATATTATTTAAAGTGAATATATAACATATCGTAATCTTATTTAGCATTGTCACTGGGTTTTTAAAGACATCTTGCAAAAGACGTAAGCTAAGCCATAAGCTAATGTTGTATGGGGAGCCTTGGCATGGAACTGTTACTCTGTATTAGACTACATATGGTGTGTATTTTCAGTGACAGTTACAGTGAAATTTAGCATACCTTCTCAAATGATAGACGGTACTGAGATAGTAGCTGGTGGTGTACTGTTCAAACAGGTCAATGCTGGTCCCAAATAAAAAGCACAAGATAGACCTGCCATCATGGCTTTTTGCCCATGAGTTTCTTTTTTCTTTTTTCTCGTACAAAAATACTGCTCTTTCTCACTTCTGTTGTAGGAGTTACAGCCAAAATAACCCATAGTTGTAAAATCAAACTGAATTATCCAACAGTGAGATTTGAATTCAAAAACCTTGCTTCATTACTCCTGTCTTGGCTTTTCTCAATCCACTGTTCACTCACAATGCAACTTCTGTAACCCCTGACTGCAGCTGTGCATTCATAAATAATGGTTGTATTCTTATGTGAGTGTTCATACACAGTCCATGTAAGATGATGTGATTCCTGTCGGGGCAGTAAAACAGTGTTAGCAGTGGACCACATGGTCCAGTGGTTTGAACTACAGAGAGGGGAAAAAAGAGGATAATGTAGTAGAATAGGAAGAGTCATGAACTAGTGAGTGATGTGTCACACTCAAACCATGCTGAAACTAAGTCTTCACAGCTGAAGGGGGCTAGACTCATGATATATGTGTATGTGTGCATGTGAGCACATCAGCATGTGTACGTATAGATGTTTGTTCGGGCATGGCGTGTGCGTGCTACAAACTGTGCAAGGAAGGGGAAAAAAGCGGGAGTCCTTAAATGTCACATTACTCAGCACGGTAACTACGCTCACGACATGCGATGTGTCAGCCTGCATCATCATCGCCCACTGAGCATGTGCGGAACAGGCCCCCAGCCCTCCATGTGCGCTGAGAATATGCACGAGATGTACACGGGGATGAGCTTGTACAGATCCCCGAGGATGGGAAATGCAACTTTAATCACCTTTTCTTTGTGTGTTATGCTGAGCGCCATCATCCCTCTGGTTGTTTTTGTTATTGTCTTTACTGTTTGCTCTTTGTTGTCCCAGCGCCATTAAAGCGTCAACAGCTTCACGTGACGGCTTCTGAGGGATACATGAAACATGAAACCTCTGTATCGTCAGTGTCAAACTCTCACCGCTCTACCTCCTAACCCCAGTCAAGTCAAACTCCCAGAATGCTTCGCTTCCAGCCATATGGTATTTGGGGGCTGAAGTTGAGCAGCTATTTTAAAGTGCTATAAAATTTGTCATTTTCATCCATGACTCTCTTTAACCTTTTTTCTTTTTTTCCTGTCTCAACAATAAAAACTGCAAAGATTTAAGGAGCGGTGCGGTGTGTTAGTGATAAACAGTTGATCCCAGACACCCTCCGGCACGCTGCTCTCATGCAGACAGGTTCAAGGACTGTCTGTTTTATAGTTCTGAGCTGAATGTACGTATTTTAGAGCTACAAAATGTGCTGCCCTTTCATAGACGGGTTAGTTGGCCCTACAGCTGAGTGGCTGTTCATGTCACAGCTTTAGAAAAGCGAATATTATTCTCTTTTCTAAATCAGGAGGAAAGTCTTTTTTTTCCAGGGCAATTGCGTTGCGCTTCACTGAACTTATTCCCTTTGACTAGATACAAAATAAGTGTACATGCCAGCTGTGGCATCTTTTTTTCTCTCATTATCTAGAGATTTTGAGTTTAGATGGTGATTAAACGTGTCCAGACAGACACTGATCAGGCAAAGAGTAGTTTGTTAAATAGCAAAACAGATGTAAAAAGCTAGATCCTTCCTTCTCTTTCCTTTTAAGTGCAAATATCTCCGTCCACAATCTTCAAACATCACTGTTTTTCACCTTCCTTCCACAAAATTTCACCATCATGTAATTACAGCCGGACGCTATTAGTGAAGTGGCTGTCACATCATTCAGGAGATTTTCTGTGTTGTTTTTCACAGAGGGAAAGCACACAGTGACTGCGCACACACAGACACACAGACAGGGGGGAAAAAAAACATTTCCCACTGTGCATAATTAGCCAGACGTGTTAGATGCAGAATCATTGCATTCATAATGGGCTGGATAGCTTCCAGTTGAGGGTAGTTTGACAAGAGAGAGAGCAGAGGGGGATGTATTGCAAATCCATAGTGCTTCACACCCCTGCATGGAGCGAGTTAGCAGGGAATTCATTAATGGCATATTTAACGGTTATTCATCACTGCCATGGCACTCACAGATCTGCTAATGGAGTTCCACTGTGGCCTTTCACTGTACAAAAGTGTCCCCTTGTTTAAGTCTATCAAGTTATTGTGGGATCCAGAGCATTTGTATGACAGCCAGGGAATAATTCATTATGACAACTAGGCAACACCAAAGGACTAAACATAATTCACTTTTATTACCTATCTTTTGTAGTTTTGACCATTGTTTCTATTGGTAATAATAGCATTGAACTTAATTAATTACTGAGTTGAGTCAGAGCTACGTCAAGCAATTAAGCATTCATAGCAGACGGCTGTACACTTAGATTTGTCTGAGAAGGCTCTCACAACATCCAAGCAGCAAGGAGGATTCTGCTGGAAGAACTAATGAACACATACATGAAGTAGGGATGTTCCGATCAGCTGTTTTTGGCCTCAACCCTCATCCTAGTGGAGGTATACCGGCAGCTGCAACACCGAACAGCACGGACGTGATAGAAACATTAGAGTCATGGTGATACGTGTCAGGTTATAATGGCTATGCTGTACACCTGCATGAATATGATTGGGTCAACTGGTAGCCGCACATACAGTTGATGAATGTGACTGTGAGGCATGAATTAAACAGCTGATTGTGACCAGCTAATGCAAGCACGACTTCAGAGCTACTGAATGTCTGAACTATACTCGTTTTCTGGCAATCCATCCATCAGCTAATCATTGCAGCTCTATTGATCAAAAAACATGAGAGTTCACATAGTTGTAGGCTGTCAGACTGTTTGTAGATCAGGGTTATTATATTAGATGGACACAATAGTCAAAACTATGAATATAAGACACCAAGGTAATGACCTTTTACTTAGGAAAACATTGGGAATATTGATACCAGCTACCCAGGGACCCAGACTTAGTTTTGCAGCCAGTGTGATCTGTGAACCAATCATGTATTTGATTGATTTAACTGTCTACATAGGAGAGTCCTGTATAGAGCCACTGGGATGGCTGTAGTGTTTCATCAAATGGCTTTAAATGTCACATGTAAAATGAGTTTGAACTGCTCTCTCCTCTCTCTCTCTCTCTCTCTCTCTCTGCCTCTGCTCCTCTCTCTCTCTCTCCTTCTCTCTCTCTCTCTCGTCTCCTCTCTCTCTCTCTCCTCTCTTCTCTCTGCAAAACTCTCACACACTCACACACACACACACAGTGAAATCCTCTCTTGAGCCTTTACTCCAGAGGTCTGGTCTGGTCTGTACCAAACTATAATATAATATGCTTAGTCATCAGAACAACAAAACAGCAACTGCACACACACACACACACACACACACTATCTGTCTTATACATACACACTAACACACACACACACACACACACACACACACTATCTGTCTTATACATACACACTAACACACACA
>NW_023339729.1:3241862-3252345 GCF_004916995.1 Morone saxatilis
TATACATACACACTAACACACACACACACACACACACACATACAGTGCAATCCAAATAAGAGGCTGCCATCCAAATCTCCAAATGCAGTTAGACAACCCCCTCCCCTCGTCATCTTACCCCCCAGTGCCAAATCCAGCCAGTGGTGCCTGTTCGTTTCTATGACAACGGCCTGAAAGTATTATATCATCAGTGAGAAGGGAGCGGGGCAGAATTTTGCACGCATGCACACACACACACTTGCATTCTCTCACTGTGTGTCTTCTGCTCTCGCTCTATCTCTCTCTCTCTCTCTCACTCACACACACACACACGCACACACAGTGCCCTCTCCCCAACCCCCCTTTCGGAGCATACGGAGCCTTGCCCTGTGTTACGTAAGACTCCCAGGCTCTTACTCAGGAGAGGTGACATCATCACCAGTAAGAGAGAGGGTGAGCAGAGTGAGAGGGGTGAAATGTTTGGGGAGCATCATCACTGTGTATTGCTACTCTGTCAGAGTTCAGTGTCAACGTTTATTTTTCATTTCCCCGGTTGTGTCAGAAATCTACTCGTCCAAAGTCAGTTTTTACTTGTACCCTGTACAAACAGTTTTATGTATTAGCAAAAAAGACCCTCTCTGCTGCCATGCAATCGAGATGCTGTCACCTCTTGTTATGACACACCGTGTCTTTGAAAAGCGACCCCATTTTACCCTCCTTGCTCTCAAACTTGCGGCAAACCGTGCAATACATAACTGGAGAACTAAACTCCTGTTTCCAGAATGACAGAAATGTTCGCTTACACTTCAGCACATAAACTTTACCCGCTGCCATTTTCTGATCGGTACTGCACATGTGCAACTCTCGACAGAGATGAGAAGAAGCGAGATGGCTCACTCCTTAGCTACTTCCTTAGCTACCATCATCAGATCCAGAAAAACAACACGTTTCATTAGTTTTTACCACTTGCCCTTAAGTAGCATTTTACTTGCCTTGTCTGTGAAGTTAAACCTCCCAGTTCTTCCGCTATGTTCACAATGAGGTGTCTGTCATAATTAAATTACCTTTGGGGTGAACAGCAAAGGAAACAGGACTAGTGGCAGCTCGCATTAGCAGTTTCAGCTGGCAGGACAACCTACTTAAACCACTCTGAATAATTCACTGTGACCACATAAGCTCTCTAATGAACATTAACATCCAAGTAGCTGGTTATCTGTGTGGCCTGTAAGGGAGGGATAACACATGATGGTTTCTTTGCTGTTCACTTGTTTTGACAGCATCATTTAAGTGAGTGAGTGGGCTTACGTCGTGGTTTGCTCTCATTAGCCAGGATATGAAGCGAGCGTCCAGATTTTAATTGTGATTATTTCTGATGTACACAACTAAAATATGCAGCAGCCAGTGGTTTCCGCCTCCTTGCTCTTCATGGCAAGAGATCAGCATCAGAAGCATTGGGTAGAAAGTGGTGATAACTGGGGCAAGGGGTTCCTGGGTCTATATATATATATATATATATACAGCAGAGATTGCAGGAAATCCCCAAAGACTGTTGAGCACTACACCTTTTCAACCCCATCTCTGTGATGGCTATAAATAAATCTGAAAGATGGAGGGAATAAGGGAGTGTTAGGTAAAGATGAGGAGAGTGGTTATCCACTGGGATTTGTACAGTAGATGTGTGAGGGAGAGTTCCAGGCCAACAGCGAACGTAACACCACCATATATGCATGTGCACAGTCCTCCCACATCTCTCTCTTCTCATCTCTATTTCCCTCCCTATGAATAAACCCACACACTCACCCACATGCGTCGCGTGTTACTTGATGTGGGGACATTATGATCTGTAACCTCACCAGAGCTCAATCGACTGGCCAATCGACAAAAAAATCAATCAACAACAATTTTGATTGTTCTCATAGCATGCCATGTTTTACGTGACATATATTAAATTGGAATGATTCTCGTGACGCAAGGTTGTACCAACAATGAAAGTTCACATCATGTAAACGCATTTTTATGAACGAAAGTATACCTGGAACCATTCATCGTCCCTTGCCTTCTGCCTTCCCAGTCAGTAGAAAGAGAGGGTGTGTGGGTGAGTACCATACGTTTGTGTGCAGTGGTTTACATCGCACCCACCCATTGTGTTTGATTGTGCGCTGGTTACAGGATAAACATCACTCTCTTCTGCTTTGCTATGTTTACATTTGTGCACAGAAAAGTGTTCTGTGCTCGTGTGGTTTAACATCACGGAACATTTCATAGAAGTTGTCAAACTAGGCAAAATCTAGTCTTTTTGTTTATGTCAGCTGTCCCTGATACCACATTGGTTGTCTTCCATAATGAAACACTAGACAAAACACATCTTTCGGGTTGTGCCATTATTGGACAAATCAAATCATTACTTAAGAAACAATTATAAAACACTGAATATATTTTACTGAGTTTTTCAAAGAAGTGACTCTTTGGACTGTGAAAAGTTTATCTATTGGGTCTAGTAGAACTTTTACTTTTCTTAAACTTTTAAGTCTCAAAGAGTTATCAGTAAACTATTTGATTTCTCGCTACCATCGCTCCCTTGCTTGATTCACTCTCTAGCTCGTTCAACCACCGCTGCTCTCTTTCTCTTAGCCACCGTGGCTCCAAAAGTTGATTCTGTCTCTTTTCGCCTCATGGCCACTGTTTTTTTTAGTGAGAGGAATCGAATGAAGTAGTGAGATCACAGATAGTCCACACAGTCTAGCACAGTGTACTGCTTGTAGAAATTCTGCGGAAGGAAGCCAGAAATAGAGAGAGAGAGGAAATAAGAATCTGAGGAGGATGAAGTTGTTACAACACAGCAGCTAGCGTGATATGACTGTGTGTCTGAACATGTTTAGTGGAGCATAAAGGAAAAGCAAAGGTGCCGCAGAGCTCTGGCACGAGGAAAACCCACCAAACAGAAGCCCTGCTACATCTCGATTCAGAGCCCCTCAGTGGCTCACAGTGGCTCCTTCCAAATTGCCTGGTAAATTAGACTGGCATTGGATGGTGCAGGCAGTCAGCTGCAACAGGAGAATGAAGCAGACCAAGACAGAACATGTCCCCCAGCAAGCTGAAGCCTGATTGCTGATTGATACATTGACTGCTGCTGATTGTACATAGTGAAGAAGAACGGGGAGACCGGGATGATTGCTGTAAGGGAAACAATGGAAATCTCACTTGCCTTCCGTGTGTGTGTGTCTGTGTGTTGCTGCTCGATGGTTCCTGCTGTGGTGTTGTTGTGTGTGTCTGCTGTTGTCGTGTGTCCTGTGTGTGTCTGTGTGTCTGTGTGTCTTTGCACATGGGTTTGTGTCTCGCTCCATCTGCTTGTTCAGTGTGGGTGCATGTGTGTACTACAGTCAGCAGGGGTAGTTGGGGTAGTTGGTGCAAGAGCACCATGAACCGCTGTTAAGGGTTCATCCCAGGGACCTCACTTACAACTGCACAAATTACCAGGCCAACTACATCACTTCTTCTTTCTTCTTCTCTTCTTCTTCACCTCATGTGCACTTAGTAAAATTCAGTTTCCCCACATTCTGCTCCATCAACATGACAGTTAAAGAAATATTGTTGCCTGAGCTGTCATGTTCAGGTGGCATCTTTTAACTGAAAGTTCCCCCTCAGCCCTTCTTCCTTCCATCCCTTCTTCTCTTATCTGTCCACTTCCCGCAACGCATACACTATGGCACATGTATTTTTTCCAATCTCCAAACATCATGCATAATGTACCGCATCTCTGCCCGCACTCTGCATGTAGCACATCAAACGTCATTGTTAATGGCAAGTGTACCGCGGAGCAGCGGCTCCAGCAGAGGAGTGACTCCCTTCAGGTTAAGACTCACAGTCTATTACTTTTGCCCACCTCTCCCTTCTGCCACTTAAACACACACTGCCTCAAGGAGACACTCACTCTGTTGCTATGGAGTTTGTGTGCAGACGGATCCAGTGAAGCACGTTTTACAGGCACCCAGGCAGGGGAGCTGATATTGATGAAACATATCAAAGTGGACTGATGTGAGTGCAAACGTTTGAGCATGCTAGTCATATGATTTTATCTGTTTCTTAACCCCCAAACTGGCATTGTGATCCAATATTTCTTTGGTAGTTTCCTATTCAGTGACATATACAGAAATTCCCATTTAAACAGACTAACGGAGCCAGAAGCAGCAGCAGCATCACTGTCTCTGCTCTGCATAGACCTGAATCCCGAATGTGTGAGTGCTCACCATACTTCGATCATCGACGACAGTATGTGTGGAGTAATCTTGTGAAGTAACCTTGAAAGTATTCACTTGATGTAATTGTGCATCTTTTGTTGAACCTGAAAGCGCCCTCCCTGTACTTGGTTGTCTTGTATAAATATGTGTTTGAATAGGGTGAGGGTGAGTCACAACTCAAATGTAGCAGTTACATAAGAAGTGACCTGTAAGGTATAGTTGAAAAGAGCCTTGTTGGTTATCATATGCCCTTGTGTTAATAATAATGGGTTTGTTGCTGTAAGATATTCAGCGTACTCTGCTTTGGTCAAGGCAGACGGCCACCTAGAGCCGGGTCTGCTCGAAGTTTCTGCCTCTTCAAAGGAAGTTCTTCCTTGCCGCTGTCGCCAGGTGCTTGCTCATGGTGGGAACTGTTGGGTCTTGGTCTAGACCTGCTCTATATGAAAAGTGCCCTAAGATAACTTCTGTTATGATTGGGTGCTGTATAAAAAAACAGATGAACAGAAATGAATTTACAGTAAGCATTTACGAACACAAAATTGATTGATTCTAGATTTCTTCTTATGTCCATATGTTTATGAATTGGAGTCATGGAGCCGGTAACGCACTGCATTTTCAGCTTGTGTGGATGACCTTAGCCTCAGTTCACCCGCCAAGAGCTAATTTTGTGTCCACTTGTGTCTTTGCATTAACTGCACATGCAAATGTGCCACCTCTGAAATCTGCACCCTGAACACACCTTTAAAAAAAAAAAAAGATGAAGTAGATGTGACCCCTGCCGTCTTATGTCACCAGACTGGCAGGAGAACTCTGCATAGTGTGCAGAGTGTGTGAGGAAGGCTCTGCCCTCCCTCATTAACTGCTGTCAGTGTGTGTGAACTGCCCTCAGCTAGTGCTGCTCAGTGACCAGCAGTGGACCATGAATGGCAGCTCAGCTCTTAAGCGTCAGTTTGTGTGCAACTGTGTGAAGGTAAAGTGAGAAAATAGTGTGCTCAGTCAACTGCCCCTACATGATTAGGGGTTTAAAGCAGACTATGAGGGGTTGGAGTGTGTTAGTGAATGTGTGGCCACACTAGTGTCAGCTGAGTTAACAATTCTAGAACTAGAAATCTCTTTAAAAACCCTGCATATATTTATAATGAATTTATTGGAGTGTGAGACACAGTGACATAGCGTCCACCACTGACACATGGAAGCATATGGAATTAAGTCGGGTGTAGCATGCGTTAGTGAGGCAGGTGCTTGCTGTGTGTCTATGGCAATGGCGACGACTGCATCTGCTGCCCGTGTCTCCCTCTGGCACAGCGTGCGACAGTCTGGGCACGGTCAATGCTGACTGCTCTGCCAGCGCATCCTCTCGTCTCCATCACCATGTCCACTCGACAGGACTCAGCTGCTGAGCCCCTCTCTCACCTGCTCATGTAGAGCACCGTTCACCTCGGTCTGGCTCCTCTCCAACTGTCCACTTGTTCCTGAGGGCATGTAAGGTTTCCATTTCAGGTTGACTGTAGTTGTTCTGGTTATTAAAATTGTGTAATGAGACCACACATCTGTCTACATTTCTTATGCTCTGACCAGTGCACACAGTTATGAACTAGTGGATGTGTTATGTTACTGTACATAGATACTCTACTGTCTGTGTTAGGTGTTAGGTCATCATGTTACCTTTTTACTCAAGGTAACACACATCTCAGCAATTGACCGTACGCTAAGCCACACCCCTTAGTTACTGTTGCTATGTGTCAAGCTTTCCATTCTTGCACAGCATATTATGCCATTTACGATGATAACATAGCAGATTTACTACCAGAAATTCTTAGTCATTTGAGTTCTTTGTTTTTAGATGGAGAAGCAGGCTTCTTATTTCTAGCCAGCAACAATGATTTAGCCAAGATTACAACTATCCCTGGCAGATTTGATCTGCTTTAGCTAGTTAATTAAGCCTAGGTTAGCTCTGTGAGTTGGTTGAAAACACGTTCTCCAGCTGACTTTTAAATGTTTCTAGCTGATTGGTTGTAAAACCAGAATCTTGTAAAAAGCGTCATAAATATGCCCTTGATGGCTACATACGGTACATGTATTGTGCCGGGTCATTCCTATGTTCCCCAGATTTATACAGCACATAATGGGAACTTGACAAAGGGTCTTATATTCCCCAGTTCTAGGGTTAGGTTGAAGGGGGTAGGGGGTTGTGAAACTATTAGGACCTTTTTTTGTGGGGGATACAATAAGCCAAGCCTTCAGCCATGGTGACAGGCTTAGGATTTTGGAAAGATGCAGGCTCCCAATTGTGACAATTCAAAAATAAATCAGGAAATCAAGACTGTACACCAGCGAGCTAGACAGCTTTTCAAGTCACTCATGAGGATATTCAGGATTATCCCAATAATGCAAAATGTGTGAGTGTTTTCTTAATACGTTATGTGATAATATCGTAAATAGTCCCATCCCTACACCTAAGTAGTAAACCGGACTTATCCTTAAGTGTATCATTTTGTATGTTTTCCACCAGTGTGACATGGTAAGGATGTGTTTCTGATTCTGATTTAGAAAGAGCTAGGTGCTCTGAAGTGGAACCTTTCAGTGTAGATGTGTATACAACACCTTGTTTACATGAAGGTCCAGTGGGTTTCTTGTGGGAGTGTGCAGTTCTACATCACATCCTCACATGTACTTACTACCTCTCATGGGAAATTGGACTTCATACTTCTTGGAACAGTAATTAGCAGTATGAGTGTTTATCTGCAGGCTCTTTGAAGATATCAGGAGACAGTCAGCTTCATCATTCTGTTCATCATTTTGTTTTCAGTCTTGTCTTTCACCCTTAAACATATCACTGTTGCCTGTGTCTTGTTTTTTGGTTGTTTTTTTGTTGTTGCATTTTTGCTTCAGACAGGAGTATTGTGTTTTCCTCATCTGCATTAAACCCTAATTCCCATCATGAGAGCTGCTTGTTCTTTCCCTTCACAGACTAGCCTGGCATTTTGTCTGGATTGACTTTGAGCTACCTAACATCGGCTTGTAACAGTAAATATTAAACACATCCAGCTGTCGCAGTGAGATGGCCGTCCGCTCTGCTGCTCTGTAGCCTCTGTGGCTTTTTACAGGCTGCTCTGCATTGTGTTAGGCTTAAGAAGTTATAGCAGTGAAACATATTGCAGAGGACTGCAGCCACTCAAACACAGCAAGATACTGTAGATGCAAATAGGTCAACACAGTACAGAACAGGGGGAGAATGGGAGATATCAGTGGGAAAGTAGTGAACTATTCTTACTGCTCTCATTTTCTTCTCTCTGCAACATGTTGTGAAGGAGAGAGAGAGATACTAAAATAAAAATACACATAGGTGGAATGATGAACTACTCAACTACTCCTAACTCACTTGGTTTATTCATTCATTCTTTCACCCACTTACGGTTAGCCTACCCAGAGTGGAGAGCATCCTACGCTCTGTAAGATACACGCCATATAATCTTGATGTTCCTGATATAAACCTCTCTCTCATGTCATCATGCCCTCTCTATCCCAGTGTTTCCTGTCTCTCATTACTGTCATACTATCAAGTACTGTCATTAATGCAAAGTCCCCAACCAGCACTCTGTCCCCAGTCTTTGAGGACATGTTATTCAATCTACTTCATCAGAGATGCTTTTGTCAGAATTAATTTAACTTTTATAGATATCACCTAGCCTGTTGTTATTAGCAGTAGCAATCCAGGCAATGTTAGTGTTATAAAAGTTAAACATTTAAAGTTATTAGTTGATTTGGCTTATTGTTGGGCACCCTGGTAGCCCACCTGGTGAAGTCCCTGCTGCAGCGGCCATGGGTTTGAGTCTGACACGTGGCCCTTTGAGTGTCACCCCCCTTCGCCTGTCCTTTTTGAGCTGTCCTTTCCAATAAAGCCAAAAAGCCCCAAAATATATTTACACATATAAAAACAATATTTATATTTTTTACCTTTAAACATATCCAGCAAAATTGCCAAGTGACTAAAGTTTCTAGCAATGCTAGCGGTGTACGGCTCCAGGGATGGCAATCATTGATATGGAAACTTTACATGTGTCTGCGTGGTTGCACATGGGGACGTCAAGTGCCGCTAGTTACCAATGCTGAGAGATGCAGACTTCCCTACAAAATTGACTGTAACTTGCTTAATTCTGAACCAATTTTCATGGAATTTGGTTAATTATAAACGTGAAAGATTAAACCCGATACTGATTACTCATGGGAATTAATTAAGTCACTGGGGGCTGATCTAATCAGCTCCAGGCTTTTTTTTCTACCAAAAAAATAGTTTTGCGCTGATCAGCGGGTACTTTGCTGAAGGATGGATGCACTGGAGGATGCATTTGGTTGAGTTGGGGTGGATGGGTGGCTCAAGCACACACAGGACTTTCTCCTGGGAGAACGCTGTTTGAGTCCCGTGTGAAACTAAATGACGATCCTTTCCTAAATCTAACCAAGTAGTTTTGGTGCCTGAACCTTACCAACTGTGACCTCAGCAAGCTTTATTTTGAAAGTGTAACTTGACTGCATAACGAGCATGTGTTGAAAACGTGACACTGCCACGCCTAGGCAAGGCAAAACGTGACTTTGGCACTTTGGGCCGGTGTGCGTATTACCGGCTTGGTTGTTGAAAATGATATGTCAATAACTGCAGTTGCCTCTTTTTAAAACAGTTAACATCTCTTATTAATCCCATGTTGGCAGAATGAGATGCCCTGCAACTTTATATAACCAGGAGGATTTCTTGAAGTTGAATAAGTAACATGTTGCAGTTAGTAGCATGCTGTCTTTTGTATGTCTTCCACGGTCTGTAAATGTATTGTCATTCTGGCATTGTTGTCGCCTTTATAGACTTCTGAAAGTTGTCAGTATTTACCATTGCTCTGTGTTTACTAAAATATTTCTGATTCTGATTTTGCCTGCTACATGCTAGCTAGTCGTTAGCATTAGCCCAACTCTCTGCCTGATGCCTGGCTGGCCTTTCCCAGGGAATTGTGTAGGTGCTGAAATACGTATCAGATGTTAGCAGCGGCCTGTGAATGGGCCCCTGATTTGTGTGGGAGGAAATGATGACAGGGATGACTTGAAGCTGAGGGGTGAGAGGCAAAGGTTCCTCAACACTCTCCTGCAGCCAAGCACCTGTCATTAGTCTTGGCAGTCACAGGGGACTGTGGGGCTGACAGAGGGGAGGAAGTCGAGAAGCCATGGAGAGGGGGTAGAATAACTCAGGCCACCATTTAAAACCTAACTCCCTCTTTTTCACCGCTTTCTGTTTTCCCTAACACTCTCTCCATCTGCCAACTTTCCACTCGTCTCTCAGTCTCGCGCTCTCTGTCTTTAGCTCTCACACAGTCGCTCTCTCTCGCTTAATTGTACTGATATTCCCGTGCAGAGAAGTGGAGTTTTTGCAAATTGCAGTTAAACTCCCACCATCCATTCTCTCTCCTTTGCTCTCCATCCCACTTGCCTTACCCTAAATATCCCATGCTCTATTTTTAAAATGCTCTCTTTCCTCTTTGCCCTCGCTTTGTCCTCCTAGTGCTCACTTTTTCCATTTCCTTATTCTCTTCTTGTCGCTCTCCGAGGAAGCATGCTCTTACACAGTCCTTGGCAGGGCACAGTTAGGCTGTCACACACTCGGGCAACGTACTCTCTGGGCAAAGGCTCCTTGTCAGTACACGAGTTCAATGGGTTTCTGTGCACTCTGCTGGCCATTGGAAATATGTTCCCTGTACCACACTCTGCAGAAACACACATACACGCACTCACATTCTGTATATGAACTGTTGTAACCGTATGCGTCTGTCTCTCTTCCAGCTCTGCACGAGTTCCCTTCGGACCTGTTCACAAACAAAGAGAGGACAGAAGGAGCTGTGGCCCTGCATGTCCTGTGTGTAAGTTTACATTCACCTACACAACTCTACGTTTCTGATTTTGTGTGTGTGTGTGTCGACATGACTGCGTCAAAAAACACATCAATGAGCCACACTTTTACACTGGGTGACATGTTCCTTCATCCCTTTAACAATGGGAACTGTAGTTTATTTTGACTCAATCCCACGTACACTGTCCAGCTGCTTTTAAGTCACTACAGCAGCGGCTCCACTGAGTAAACCGATGACCCCTGACTAAGTGACGTACTTAATGAATGTTTCATATTATGTTTGATGCCTTGCAATAACAGTTCAGAACAACTGTTAAACTGTACAATTAGCCCAAAATGGAATGCAATAACTTCAGGAAGTTTGTGTAAAACCAGA
>NW_023339729.1:3252445-3252702 GCF_004916995.1 Morone saxatilis
ATAACTTCAGGAAGTTTGTGTAAAACCAGAGATTTGGATGAATTTTGAGCAGATTATTTCCTGTGAATATTGATCAGAGAGGAGTCTTCCTGATCATTTTAGGGACTTTTTAAACAATTCTCTGTCTGTATTGTGTATGTTTTTTTAACAATCATACATAATAGGCTTATTTTTGACAGATGAATTTGTGAAGATTTAGGTCTTCGATAGAAACAAATGGGTTTGGGGCAGAGGGCCACAGTAAAGGGAAAGAAGAG
>NW_023339729.1:3252745-3265225 GCF_004916995.1 Morone saxatilis
ATATGATAGAAATATAGAAAAATAATACCTCACTGATTTAGCTTTGCACTATTACAACATTATCAAACTCATGATGGACAGTTCACTCAGAGATTCAGGCGGGTTATGCTAGTAGTAGCTAATGCAGCCTGCAGCTGCTAGCCTCGAGCTGAGATGAGGAATGGGCTGCAGAGGTCTGGTAAGATCACTTGTTTCTAAAACAACACAAACAGGTAGCATCACGCTGACCCAGGTAGCATCACTTTATGACATCTATCTGACTTCACACAGCAGAAAGCTTTTTACAACTTTTGTCACATATGCAGTACTACCCAACACCTTTAACTTTGATGTGTAAAATCAGTGGAGTTATAAGTTGCAACAGCTGCAACATAAAAATCCAAACACTTCAACCTAAGTTCATCACAAAGTGACACAATCTTACTCATTGCATGTCATAGAATAATTGATGACAGGCTATCCAAAGCAAGGCTAAACAAATGGTACCGCTGTAGATATTTCCTCTCTGGCTAAGCAGAAGACAGCATCTGGATCTGCGGCACAATGCCAGACCCAGTCCTCTCCTCTCCTCCTCTCCTTTCCTACCCTCTCCTCTCCTCTCCTCTGCGGCAGTATCTCATTGGTTCAGCACATGCATCACCAGCCCCACTGGCCTCTCCAGCGTGGCCCAGCAGGGGTCAATATGCGAGGGCAAGGCTTCGATGGAGCCCCTCTGTCGTCACTCTTGCATGACTGGCACAAGGCAGGCAGAATGTTCCGGTGCATGATGACCCATGTTGTGTTGTGCTGTTGTTGATGGTCTCTGCGGGGCTGACTGTAATGGAAGCTCATGCCAGCAGAGAAGCGTCTCCATGGAACTCTGCTGTGCATAAACAGACCTCTAAGGACTACCGAATGGGCCATTTTGCCAGTACATGTCTAACGTTACAGGCAATGTCACTGCTTACAATGCACCCACCCTCTGAGTTAGCCTTTTCCTGCTACAGAAGGGCAGATGAAAGTAACCTTTTCTTGGATGCATGGGTATTTTAAAAAACAAAAAGCCAAAGTATAGTATATCATTACCTGTGATGTCTAACCTTTAAAATAATGTACTCTGTGTCATTTTATAGCAGGTGTTACTGTACTGTTGAGAGAACAGCTGAATTTCAGCTATTTTTCAACTAATGCCTGCAGAGTATACTGTATAGTTTTAATGCTGTTGTACCTTTCCACCTTTCCATTTTTGGAAATGCATGTCAGAATTCAGATGCAAAATAGGCCAGTCCTGAGGAAGAAGCTTGCCTACTGTGACATGTGACACTGAAAACAGGTTTGGAACGTAGTATGCAGGAAGTGAGCCAGGGGAGCTAATTATTTTTTTATTGCATCATTTTTAATTCAGCAAATAAAGAAAGCTTCAGTTCGCTGATAGCCGATGTACTGTGAATCAATCGAACAGCAAAGAATATTGATGCGTAAGCAGGAGGTATGAAACCAGCAGACAGACACGGACGATACCTCAGATTATCACATTGGGATGTAAAGAATAGGATACCATGACACACCTGATGATTTCTCTCTTGTTCCAATGTTTATTTGAAAGTAATAAATGAAATCTTTATCAAGCTTTATTTCGGTAAATGTACTATATTAACTTTAAATAATTAAATGGCATTATATTTGGTAAAGGGTGCATAGTTTCAGTGACCTGAAAGACAAAGTTTAGCACTTGGACTGGTTTAGGTTTTATTAGGACTTGACTTGTAACTTCATAGCCAAGAGTTGACACTGTCTTTTTCCTACTTCTTTGTAATTTTCTTTTGGCTTGCTTCATGTAGGGGTCACCCCCATATATTATTTGTAGATCACATATTTGACTGACATACCCTTCCTGACGCAACCCGCCCCATTTATCGGGATGGGGTTTTTACCCCAGGGTATGTAGGCAGGAGGAGGTGGGGATTGAACCACCAACATTGATGTCAGTGGACGACTCTTTCTACTACCTAAACCAGCCCCAAAGACTTGAGATCTACTTGTGACTTGCAAAACAATGGCAATATTAATGGCAATGGCACCTCTGCTTTGTACTGCACAGCCAGAATACATTCAGAAGTATAAATAGTAGTATGAATGTGCTGGCAGCCCTCTCTCTACCTGCAGCTGCTCCCCTTTACTGTTAATCAGAAATAACTCTTACATGTCTGTTTTCCTGCCACCGTACAGGTTAAAATATAAAAAGTAAAATGCCATATGAAGTCAGATCATTAAAAAAACATAAAACCTGAAAATGGCTGATCGTGTTTGCAATATGCTGCACTAATAGCAGCATATGGTCTTGATTCAAGGATGTTGATTTAAAACCGAATTAGATGTTGTATTATCCAGTGATTCAGCTACGAGTGAAGCTGCTGTGAAGTGATTCCACTATCAGCCGGAGATTATCATTGATCGTGTATGTTTCTGGTATTGCATTCAGCTTGAAGACAAAAACTGTAAGACGCTAATTTCTGAATTTTAACATCACAGTATTTTACTTCCAACTGCTGTTCTCTTGACAGCTGTACTGCTGACCCCCTCCCTTCAATTCTGCACAGCTCATTAATGCGGGAATCATCACTTCTCTAAAAAAGATTTCCTCTCAAAAACACAAACATGGCTCAAGATTGAAGGACTTTCATGTCTGCATGCAACATAGAACATTTACATGGAGTGTGCACAGCTACTAGGCTTGAGATAGCGATGAAGGCTCCTGTTTTTCCTCCGTCTCAACCTCAAACCTGAATTAAGATTAAACCCAGTTGTCAGGATTACATGTGACGTTTTGTGTTTTGCTCACTCTAAATTAACAAACAACTCTTTAACTTACTGACTGATGGTTATTAATAGGGTGGCTGTGGCTCACGATGTAGAGCGGGTTGTCCACTCAGAAGGTTGGTGGTTCGATCCCCGCCTCCTTCTGCTGCATGTTTTTATCCTTGAGCAACATACTAAACCCCAAATTGCATATGAATTACTTGTTTTTTGTTTGTTTGTGCTTTTGCCATCACTGTACAAATGTGTGTGAATGTGGCATGTAGCGTAAAGTGCTTTGAGTGGTCGGAAGACTAGAAAGGTGCTATATACGTGTGCCTATGACACTCCTTTTCTACAGCTCAGTCATAGCTCTCATGTAGCCGTTGGGTAGTTCAGGTCACTCTCACATGCTTTCAGACACAGGAAATAGAAGAACTTCTGGTGCAGAGTAAAATGTGACTCAGAACTGAGCACAAAAGGGATAAGAAATATTCACTCTGTCTTGCTGTAAGCAGGTCTTTGAAGGACTTCGTTATTACAAAATCTAAGAATATTCAAGCTTTTCCTTTGTTCACACATTTGCTGTCAGTCTGTCGTCACTACCTGACATTTTCTCTCTTGATCATTGCTCTGCGGCTTTCATCTCCACCCTGTCTCTGCTTCTCTCGGTGCTCTGTGTTGTGTATGTATTATGTGATACCAAAGAAAGGTTGCATGCAGTGGGTGTGTGCAATAATACACCAGGAAAAAACACATCAGTAATATAAAGCATGAAAAGCATTTCTTACAATAGATTATTTGCAGTCATAATGTATTTTGTCATTGCAAGACTATTCAGGGGACATTTGGAAGGATTTTTAGTGAAGGCTACTTGTGGAGTTCCCCAAGGCTCAGTGTTAGGCCCATTATTGTTGTTATATACGTATATCATATTTATTTCCAAGGTTTCCAAAACATTAACTCTTAGTGTCTTTGCAGATAATACAAATCTTATTTTCGTGTGGTAAAACAACTTTTTAATACAGTGGAAAAGTAATTGTAAAGAGTTTGCTTGGATTTTCATCATTTATTTATACCTTTTAAATATACCTGTATATTTCAACCCGACAGTTGGTCCTAATGCTGCTGTGTGCTGACTCATGCTAACTTTGCCACCCCCACTGTAGCGATTTGGGGAAATGGGAAGGTTGCATGACCCTCCTACTGTTTATTTCCATATATTACTTGCTTTTTGGAAACATGAGGAAATACAACTACAATGCTTTTTAAAATAACAATAAATTTTTTTTTATTTTATAAAAATTGTTCATTAAATTAAAGGCTCTAAAATTTGGAGACTGAACCTGAACATATTTTCCTTTTTAACCAAAGAGTGAGATCTGTTTTATCTGTGAATTTATGGAGCAGTTGTGGTGTTTATGTTTAGGAATAATGTAATAAACAAATGTACATTATTTTATTTGTATGTGTATCTTTAACTTGGGCTCACAGTGTCATTCCAGGTCAGTGGTAATGTTGCTTCTCTGTTACATCCATTCTGACAGTAAAGTTAAGTATGTTTGAAAAGTAAAAAAACTAACTTTCCATATTTAAAATGTAAATAGTTTGGTCCCACAGTTATGTTGTTCTTGAATTTTTAATGTATGATCCATTAATGTACTGCACTGCATTTGCATGGAATCAGATCTTTGTATTTTCAGCCTTCAATTACTAGACTCGCTGTTCCTTTTTTCATGGTAAGTTACATCTAAATTTAATGTAGCATTTGGAGCAGAGAGGTGTTCTTCAATGCACCATTCAGGGTACATATAGAGATCCGTTACAAATAGAATAAAAAGCAGGAGAAGACATGGAAAATGGTAAACAAGATCACTTGTTCTTGCCCAATTTGAAATATTAACAGATACATCAGTTCGCTGTACCATACGGTGCAGTGGAACCCATCTCAGTATGAACTTTTCATCCTGTATGTATAAATCACATCAAGCAACATTATATCATACTTCACTGATCCCTGTGATATTCATCACTCTCTCTCTTTACAGACCATTTACATGTTCTGTGCCCTGGCCCTCGTCTGCGATGACTACTTTGTCCCCTCCCTGGAGAAGCTGTGTGAGGTATGAATGTGAGGTATTAAAGGTCATGAAAAACTCCTCGATATTAATAGCATTAAATATTAATAAACCAAAAAAGGAATTAAAAAAAAAAGTTGTGTGGTATTATTTATTAAGAGATGTGCACTCAAAAATACAGCAACCTCCGGTAACACATGTACAAATCCAGACTTTAGCTTGGTTTACATTGAGCGTAATATTCTGATTATAATTAGTTTAAGAGCCCAACCAGAATAAAAATGCTCCATACAGCAAAATAAACAAGCAAAGGGGTAGTTTAAACCTTTTCATAAACCGATCAAAATGAAAAATTGCACCATGTAAACAATGATTACGTGAACCTGATTACTTTCTGGCTGTGTTCTTTCTGTGCATGCCTCCCATCTTGATAAATGTGTGTGGATTTTACTTCACTTTCAAAGCACGGCTCTGCAGAGTTTTTTTTTTATACAAACTCTGAGAAGAACTGAACATTATTGGATGTCTATATGGTAGGAAAATAAGAAATAACTACTAGTAAGTCCACAAAAAAATTATGGAAGCCCGGATGGACCAAAGAGTTGAAATTAAAAACAGCTGGTAAAAGGAATAAATACATTTTTTAAAAATCCAATATCTGCCAAAGACATATTGCTCAGTGCGTTGGTGCTGAATGATCTGTATAATCAGCTAAGGGTCAGAGTCAAGGGTCAGGCTGTGAATGATGTCCAACTGTTTGTGGCTCGGACTGATCTTGATTTTACTGTTCAAATACGAACATTTTATTTGTCTCTTACTGCTTTCCCACAGCGTCTCCAGCTCAGTGAAGACGTAGCAGGGGCCACCTTCATGGCCGCCGGCAGCTCGGCTCCGGAGCTCTTCACGTCCGTCATAGGTATTCACCGCAGCCACCCCTCCATCTCTTTACCTCCTCTGTTCTAACTGAAACACATGCCGCTGTAGATGCATTAGAGAGGAAGCATGCATGCCTTTTACAATAATGCTTTCATCCCCAGACACATGCACTAAACAAACATGGCTTTCAATATACTGAATCACATTAGAATCACATTAAAGTCATCTTATATAAGCACCAGAGAATTGCTGGTGAGGAGCAAAGGCCATATGTGGTTTTTTTTTTCTTTCTTTCTTTGATCATGGTTGTGTTCAGCATAATATATCTGTCTCAACCAACAATACCAAGAACTTTCCCTTCAAAGGCAGGACTGCCACATTACATTACTGTATTCTTTCTTATTCTAAATAAAAATCTAATTATACAGACTAGGTTTAATAGATTCAACTTTCCTCTGATTTGTTTTGAAAAATAAATGCAAATTCAGGTTTTATAGGCCTTTTTGCTTCTCATCTTTTTCCGAGTGTGTGTATGTTTGTGCGTGAGTAGGAGAGAGATGCATGACCAATATGGCCGGGTTATTTACATAGGTTTTGACAGTTGTGTGACATCTATTTGTCAGCACTGCAGATGCTGTGCTACAACCGGAAAATGTCAAGTAATGTGGAACACATCATCTATGCACTCTGTGGAGTTGTAATGCAGTGTGTGTGCTCGTTTATTCCTTTCCCAGGGGTGTTCATCACCAAAGGTGACGTGGGTGTGGGGACCATCGTGGGTTCGGCTGTCTTCAACATCCTCTGCATCATCGGTGTGTGTGGCTTCTTCGCTGGCCAGGTATGATGTCATAGCAGTGTTACACTGCTGCGGCCAAACTCGCCACTGATCCGGTGACATTTTCGCAGCGTACAACCCACAGTCTAATATCACCTTTAAATATTCAGCCACAGAAACACAAAGTGGGAGAAAGTACTCATGCATACATGCATGTGTTTATGCAGAAAAATGCAGACACACTGTTTTATGCATGCATGAGTCTGTGTGTCTGACTGCACCAAAATACTGCTTCAGTCTGATCCTCCTTGATGATTTCTTTACATATATGTATTTTATTTTTTACTGTCTAACATATACCTGTATCCTTTGTCTTTAGTGATTGTCCGATAGTCCGATTTGTCTTCTGTGTGACTTTCTTTCTCATATGAAAAATGTGTACACAAAGTGAAACTTCTGGTGCTGGCACACATTGGAAACTTTCCGTTTTAACATGTTTTTGTTTGTGGGACACTTCTTTTTATATGCTCTGCTTAACCAGCCACATGAACAACATCCCATCATCTGAACACAGATAGATAGTTGTATTTCCTTTTTGCTTTGCATCCTCAGTGCTGTGTTTTGCATAAGATACAGAGATAACATAATAGAATGCAGCCTCTCTTCTGATGCTGTCTGACATGCCAGGAACATGGAAATGAGTGGAGTACGAGGATAAGCTCTTTGCTCTGAAAAATATATGCACTGGACTCCAAACAGTGATGCAATGCCAGATTGTGCATTGCGTAATCATAGTGAGATAATGAGGCAGAAGGGCAGGCGATGTAACGGCTTGGAGGGACAGGGTGCAGTAAAATCATCTTCAAGTGTGCGGCAATTGCACCTCACTTCTGTTTGTTACCTTTGGCTGGCTGTTCATAGCAGGCTCCCTCTACAAAGCACTAGTGTACGGTGAAACAGAGTACAAGCAAACATTTCAAAGCTTTGTTAAACTGTAACTCTGCCATCTGCCTCGCAGCAGCAAACGATTCCACGGCTGGGAGTGGCACATTCAAGATGTGACTTCTGACCCACCACTTGCGTATATACAGTGCAGTGGTGTGTGGGAGAGTGTTAGTCATTGTATTGTGGGCTCCTGCATTGTATCTGATTACATAAAGTCGATAAACACACAGGCACCTTTCCTACGTAGGATGGTACCTTGCAATTGGCTTTTTCAGCGATTGTGATTCAGGAGGTCAACTCTAAAGCTCCTGTGTTTACATCAGTATGGTAATGATGTCAGAGGCGTTTCTGTATCGCTGTGCTGCATAAACTCCAGGCCAGGATAAGTGTTATTATTGAAGCTGCTTACTTGTTTTTGTGAGTGTGCTTATCTGTGTTTTTTTTGGGGGGGGGTTTCTTGCAGGCGGTGAAGCTCTCTCACTGGGGTCTACTCCGGGACTCAATTTATTACACATTTTCTATCACGGCCCTCATTGCGGTAAGATCTTATAGACTCATATGCAAATACACAGTTCACGTGCTCCAGTGTGGTGATTGAATATGCAGAAATCCTTACACTGTCACTTACAGCAAAGCGTATAATGCCTATTTGAAAGTGCTGTTTCTCAGCTTTGGTATCAATACCCAATTTGCACTTTTCTGCCTCAGCAGAATTGCTTAGATAGTAGAAAGTCAATAAAAACACACAGATACTGTACATCCACTATAAATGTGGGCCTTTTCTTTAGCAGTTTTTCAGTCACAGCAATTGCCCTTCTAGTAGTATGTGTTTGGTTGTATAAAACATGTAGTATGTATGGGGTATAATAAGAGACTAAGCTTTATCCCAAATCCATAATACATGTTAATTCTCAGCAGGCTTGGAGTATGCATTGTATTCACACTGGGACAGTATACTCAGAAATGTAAATATGCATACTAAAAAACACTTAATTTTTGAGGGTGCTGATTTAAACTGTTGTCCCACAATGCACAAAGGAAATGGAGCAGTGGTAGAGAGTAACTCTTTACATTTACTCAATTAATCAGCCTCCACAGTATGATGATTTGTTACAGAGTAAACTGCTCAACAGTATGTAAAATAGTTTAAATTAGCTCCACCTTGACCAACTGCAACAATAAAGTGCCACCAATAATGTCATACATATAATAATATAGCACATAATTGGGTCATTTTGCCAATTTAATACTTTTACATTTGATACTTTAGGTATAGTTTGCTTCAGTAACTTCAGTATTTTTTAACCTGGACCCTATTTTTTATTTTTTAAATGGAGTCAGGTGGCTTTGGATAGAGTGATATAGTGGCTGTTTCTGGTTAAACAAAAAGGTTCTTACTCTTTAAAAGCGGCCTATCTTTGTAGGGATCCTTTCCATGATGTTTTTAGACAGAATAACAATCTGAGCTGATCAGTAACAAAAACAAGCACTTTAGTGGACATACTTTGATGGTGCGCAAACGCCCCAAAGGATTATGTTGCAGCCCGGTTTCACTTCTGACGGCTGCAGCACTTTCACTCAGTATTGGACCAATTTCAAACATTGTTGTCCCCATTTGTCTCTTAGACATAAAAACATTGGGAAATAGAATCCTGGTTGAAAAATACCATACTTACCCTTTATGTAAAATAATAATACAAATAATAACAATAATAATAATAATAATTAGTATTTTTTCATTTGGTAATATTTGGTATCGATACTCTTACTTAAGTACGTGATGTGAATATTTCCTGAAATGGAGGCTCTGCAGTACTTACAGATGCAAAAATGAATATGAATAAACTGCAGGTGGTGGACAGAGAGAGAGAGAGAGAGTTCCAAACAGATCTTGTATTAAACGTTTAGAAAAACATTTTGTTTTCTCTTTATGATGTTTAATTGGCAGTGACATTCTAAAGTCATTGATCAACATCTGGCAGTCCACGTATCGTGTAATTTCAGGTACATTTCAACATAAAAAAAAAGGCTAAGAAATGAGTTTCTTCAGTGTCTTCCTGTCCTTAAATTAGTTAAAATGAACCAAAAGGTCATGCTTTGACCTTTTCCTGGGGTGTCTGAGCTCTGGATTAGTTATGCCCTCTAGTGGAGTTGATGTTGAAATGCAGAACTGCCTCCACCTAATGTCCTTTCTTGTCCTTGTTGTCTTTTTAGTTCATATACGATGAACAGGTGTGCTGGTGAGTTATGATATTCTCTGTTGCAGCATCAATAAATATATGTGTGTTTTGAATGACTATAGATTTTACTGACCTGGTGTTTGTGTGCAGGTGGGAGTCTCTTATCCTGATCCTTATGTATGCAGGCTACATCCTTATCATGAAGTGGGTGTCATAATCAAACTGCTAATGGCTTCAATTAACTAATGAGTTGCATTTACTAAAGTAAGTTGTGACCCCCCTCTTATTCATTTGTCATTGCCAGGTTTAACGGCAGGGCACATCGCTACTTTGACCGTCGAAAGAAGAGCTCTATGAATCTGGCCAACGGGCTGACAGGAAGCACTGATCTGGAGGATAACGTCACGTGTGATGCTACTGCAGTCCTGCTCAAGAAAGGTAATCTGCTCTATTTTACACAAGCTTTGCCCTCTAAGAGGACTCCTCATCTCTGTGCACTGAAATTTACATAAATATAAAGGCAGCTGGGGCTCCACTTTTGATCTATTTTTGTCCAGCTCCAGGATAAGACAGTCACGGATGACTTTATCGACAAAGTTGCGTCTCTTTTGTCCTGTTTGATTGCCACCATAGATCCTCAATGCTAAAGCTGCACCAAGCTGTCAGTGTTTTGGGCTGTGTATATGGTGGCCACAGACAATGATCTTGAGACTGAGCCTTCACCTCCTGGCCCTCCATACAGAAACTCATAAAGGAAACCTACAAACCAGCTGCAGACCAAGCCAGTGTCACCCTTAAACGTGACAAACATTAGCAGTGTGTAGACAATAGGGATGGTAAGATTCAGCTATTTGCATTATTGTGCTGGCATAGAAGTTCAAGATGTGATCTTCCCGATTAAAAAAGTGTGCATGGGATACAATTTAAGATTAACTTGAGATGCATTGTTTCTAGCATCTGTAAAAAAAAAAACTACTGACATTTATATACAATCCTTAGTAGAGGCCCTATGCCATTATTATTTAGAAATGTGACCAATAATTTTTAGATTGAGTCCTCCTTTTTAAACAGTTTCTCAAGCTGTAAACTTGTAAGCAAGCTGTAAATAAAATCAAACTATCTGTTACTGAACTGCATAGCATCGGATCGTATCTTGTTGAATCAAATCGTGTTGACTTGCACTGCATCGCAATACAGGTGAACCAGATCATATCCTGTTGATAGTTGCTTCATATGTATCTTTAATGTATCACATTGTTGGCAGTGCATTGAGATGCGTATTGCATCAGTGATGGAGATGCACATCCTAGTAGACGGGTCAGAATTCACTTAAAATTAACGGCTGTTCCTCAGCAATACCAGAGCATTCTTCTGCTTATTAGTGTGGTAGCTGCCCATCTTGCATCCAGTTTTGCTAACTAGTCTTCACAGCAGACCAAGGACTCTATAATGTCATCTTCCTGTTGGCTCAGATGGATGTGTCTCTGCCTATAAATCCTTCTTGTGATCAGGATAGTCCTGCATACCATGATAGCCTACTTTTGATGTTGCCAATGCTTTTAGCTGTTCCATGGCTTTATTATTTTCTGCCTCAGTCTCAGACTGTCTCAGTGGGACTGGGCCACCAGAAGAATAAAGAAAGTCTCCTGGGTCCTCAACTGTCAAAGGAGGAACTGTTTTACCACCCAGCACTTCCACAGATTACTCTAGTGTTTGCATCTTCAGGGTAGAGCAGCACAAGATGCTAGCTAAGGCTTGCACACATCCAGCCTGCTCCGTCAGCTTGTTCTGCATCTGGTACTCTTGAGTGATGCCCCAGAGAGAACCAGTCGCACTACTAACTTGTTCCTCGGGATTTGCTGAGGAGGTGATGAAGAGAGCCAGGGTCACAGGTGGCAGATGGTTGCTAGGCTGCATGGGTTTGAATGTGCAGCATCAATGGTCCCCACAGTAGCCATCAGGGACACAGACTATTGGATTGATCTTCAGATTTTTGCAAAGGATATCGCTCTGGGGGAAATAAACTTTGTGATGATACCCTACCCTAACACGGTTCATAGATGGTGAATAGTCTTGAGGATAAGTGAAGGGCACCTGTTGATGAAGCACTGGTGCAGACTGCTGCTCACATTTCAGGTCTGGAAAATGTTCAGATCCACAAGTGGAACCCTGTGGATACATTTAAATATGTCTTACTACTAGGCCATTTGCCTGGGGGTCACTTTGGTTCTCTAGTGGTTCTCCTTGAGTCAAAGGACCTACTCAAACACTTCAAACAATGTCTCAAGTCACAGTCAATCAAGACAGCTTCCCAGCACAGTTTGGCCTCAGCTGAGAAGGAAAGCCTTCTATGTGCCCTTTCAGTCCACCAAAACTGTATGTTTATATTGGCTTTCTAGTTATTGTCTCCTTCCCATCTACATTCAGGGACATATCTTGTGTCCCATATTGGCTGGCGGAATGAACTACTTTTGTCATTTTACACTCTAGATAGCTAATTAGCTTGTCAGATGTAGCACACTGAGCAGCTTACTTGTCATCACTTTAGATGCTAAACACTGTGAACCTTATAATTTAATTCAATTTAATTCAATTCAATTTTATTTGTATAGCGCCAATTCATAACAGAAGTTATCTCAGGACACTTTTTTCAAATAGACGGTCTAGACCGAATCCTTTTAACATTGTAGAGAGACCCAACAGTCTATATATACTATAAGCAAAAGTTAGCATCGCAAGTGGACTGTCAGTCAAACAAGTACCTAGGCTTGGACAGGAAAGGAAATGAATCTCCAAAGACACGTTTTATTATTTGTTAAAATAAGAAGAAAAATGTTAATAATAAAAAATC
>NW_023339729.1:3265355-3282078 GCF_004916995.1 Morone saxatilis
GCATACCCCCACCAGCTGTCTTTCTCTGAGGCCGGCATGAGGATCATGATCACCAGTCACTTTTCCCCCAGAACCCGCCTCACCATGGCCTCGCGCATGCTTATCAATGAGGTATGTATACGCTAAACTATACGTGGACTCACATGCCTATGTACACTATGTTGGACTCTATGTTGACTTAAGTAGTTTTCGATGCTACAAGTTATTTAAAATTGCTGGTGGGTAGGTAGGTCGGTAAGTCGGTCAAACCGCAGACAACTATAGATTGAATAGAATAGCAGACAGGTTAAAAACAGACCAACAACAAATAAATGAATAAAGCACTAATGTTACCCTCAAGAGAAATGTTTTGTTTTGCCAATTTAAGTTACTTTGAACAATCCCTGCCAAACCAGTTTTTAGCATAAATACAAACCAAATAACCCTGTCTGCATTCAGCAGATGAAGGAGTGGAGTGAATGTGAATTTTCTTTTGGATATTGCAGCCAACACTGTCTGTCAGGCACCTGTCTGCTGCAGGCTACAGTCTGGATGTAAATCCAAACCAAACAACCAAATTTAGGCTTCTGAAAGAAAGAAGAGAAAAGAACATTAACTTCTGTTCCAGACAAATATTAGGGGCTTTTTCTGATTTCTATAATATACATAAAAACAAACTTGAGTAGTTAAGACTCAAAATAGATCAGACTACCACTACCACCATGCTACAAAACAGCAATACAAAATGTCCAAACGTGTTAATGGAAGTATTGTAGTCAAAGCTTAATGTTGTCTAAAAGTCTAAATTAGCAAAGCACACTGGAATGACTTTACTCTGTTTAGTAGTAGCTCAGGTTTCCTCAGCAAAATTACATGAGCACTCACAGGTGTGATGGGGTCACATGACCAGCTATCACAGTCTTCATTTTTTCTCTTTTCAAGTGTTTTATCTGTTTTACAAAGTAAAAGTAGTATATCAAAACATACAATATTACACACAAATACACAATGCAAAAGACAAAGCAAGATAAATATAAAAACATCATTAGAATCATAAGTCTAACAGAATTCTAAGAATTACCCCATTTTACATATAACAGTAAGAAACCTTATCCATGTCCAGCTGACTGAATAGGATAAGCTTAATACCTTTGGACAAATATCCTAAAGGGTAGGCCAAGTGACCTAGTGTCTCATCTCTCTCTAAGGGTCTAAATTACCTGTAGAGAGAGTTACAAGTTAATATTGTAATGTCACAAAAACCAGCTCAAATCCTGTGCTTCATGAAGTTCATAATGTTCAATGGTGTTCAGTTCATAATATTAAAAATGCCTGGTTTCTTTCCTGAATGCAGGTGATTAGAAGTCTTAGTGTCAAATGTGTTAGAACAATGTGCATATTTAACACATCTGTAGTTCCTGTAACTTGTTGAAAAAGTCAGTTCATTAGTGTGGGTTCCTTATAAAATAGCCAATATCCTCTTGAAGCAAAAACGGGGTCTAGAGGATGACAAATGATTTAACCTTTGGTCACATTCTAGAAGGCTCGAGTGTTTGTTTATAACCTTAATGAAATAATAAAAGTAATCTTAATGTTGTTTATAATAATGTTCTATAATCAATTCCAGAGACAAAGACTGATCAACACCACTGAGACTCGGGTCAACCGCATCACTAACGGCGACTCTGACTCAGGCGCCAGGGCTCAGGGGAGGCGGGGCTTAGAGAATGGGATGGGCGGGGCCGAGCAGGGTCTGAACGGGAGGTGCAGACTTCAGCGACTGGAGTCTGGGAACGAGACAGAGAATGAAAATGAGGATAATGAGAACAACGAGAACGACGAGGAAGGAGAGGGAGAAGATGACAGTAATGGCCCCCTGGTGCCATTTAAAATTCCAGGTACAGCACAGATGAACATTTTGACCGGCAATAAATGTTTGTTATTAGCGCTGTCACTGGAGCCATCATCATATTTGTTATCATCTCTGGTTTCCCCGCCCTCTCCAGCTGGTGCGTGTAACAAGCTGAAGTGGCTGACCATGTGGCCGCTGTCCCTGCTTCTGTTCTTCACCGTGCCCAACTGTGCCAAGCGCCGCTGGGAGAGATGGTTCATGGTGTCCTTCTTCACCGCCACCATCTGGATCGCTGGCCTCTCCTACATCATGGTCTGGATGGTCAGTACAGTCGCTCTCTAACAGGCTGGAAACACATCCTGAGCTTTAAAGAATGTTGAAACTGCCTTCAGGAAAATGGGAGATATTATCCTTCAGGGCTTTCATATTTAGCTTTACACAAATTATTGTCATGTTTTTATTGTAAAAGTAAAACTATAAGGTGTATTTGACCATATGCAGAGGGGAAAAATCAACCATTAACAACAATTGTCAAATTCAACCACTAATATAGGACCAGTGTATCAAGTTTGAGAAACAAAACATTAGTGGATCTTAATAGTTATTAGTGACACTTAAATCTGCATCATAACAGAAAGCAGGACTACAGCAAATTGAAATGGTAGCCTGTGATATAATGCAGGTATTAAGCATTACACATTGGCAACTTACTCTACTAATGGGTGAATTTAAATTTGTATAAATGATGAGAAATCAGAAAATTATTGTTCCATGAACTTATTAAGATTTAAACAAGAGCACAGCAATGTTAACTCTTTATTAACTTAAGGTAATTAGGGGTGATGCAGTTTTTTCAATGAAGATGTTTAGCTCCCCTCCCCTGCCCAATCATTTTCATACAGTCCCTTAATAAGACGGAAATAGAATGCTTTCAGTCAGGGGCTATTCTAGAGAAATATTCATGGAGTGGCAAAAGGGTGGCATTAGAAATCAATATTTATCATTATTGGTATCAGTATTTTATTACAAATCTTCAGACATTTGACAGAATTTGACACCAAACTAGGATGGAAGCTGCCCCCCATGCCACTCCTCTAGATCTGCTCCTGCTTTCATTGTTGAGCTGCAACAATTAATCAACTAATAATTAGTTGTCAACTACTGAATTAATTGCAAACTATTTTGATAATCGATTCATAACTTATTTTTTTAAGAAAATGTCCAAATTCTTTGATCACATGTGAATATTTTCTAGTTTCTTTAGTTGTCAGTGGCAGTCAACTGAATATCTTTGGGTTGTGGACAAAATAAGAAAGTCACCTTGGGCTTTGGTAAACATTTTCTGATATTTTATGGACCAAAAAATGAAGAAGATGATCAACAAATGAAAGGATAATGAAATAATTGTTCGTTGCAGCCTTATTTCAGTGACCACTGATAGACAAAGGATATATTCTTCTCAGCTGAATGGAACACCAAGCAGACAGTAAAGCGTTTGTAAATTCAATAAAATGCTAGAAATATGCTCTTCCTATAAAACAGAGTGGCAAACTGAACTGAACTGAACTGAACTGAAAGTTCTTGTGATCAGGAAGAGGAGGATTGTTACATTTTGTCCTAAACTGTTGAGGGTGCATAAAACTCTGTTACACTACTGTGATTTAATTCCAGGTGGGAACTATTTGGGAACTGAAATAAATATGGAGGAGTGTATTGAGACCAATATTTGTTTGGTTTCAGGTGACTGTGATCGGCTTCACTCTGGGCATTCCTGATGTTATCATGGGCATCACCTTCCTAGCAGCAGGCACCAGCGTCCCAGACTGCATGGCTAGTGTTATAGTCGCACGGCAAGGTACACACACACAAACTCTCTGGTATAACCAAACACAGGAAGTTAACAGCACTATTTGTGTTGAGCGAAACAAAGCCAAAATGCTGTAAAGAGAAGGAGTTCCACAGCAGAGTATTGCCTGTCATAACTGACTTGTCTCCTGACTGTATACAGACCTTGACAGTGTTGCTCTCCTTGCCTCAGGTCTGGGAGACATGGCCATCTCCAACTCCATAGGCAGTAATGTGTTTGACATCCTGGTTGGCCTGGGCCTGCCCTGGGCACTGCAAACACTCTGCATCGACTACGGCTCCATCGTGAGTGTTTCTCAGCTCAGCCGGAGGAAATTCTGCTTGACTTAGACCGGAATAGAACAGAGCTGCGCTCATAAAGGACAGGAACAATAGTCTGTAATATTCAGTGCAGGGCAGTGGGGGAGGACAAATACACCCATGTAATGTTTGCTGCACAGTTTATCACCTTACACTGAAGATATTATGTGTTAATTGGCCTGCTGATTACTCTTCACACTAGAAAATGACATTTGGAACAGGTGTAATTAAAGTCAGTCCCTGGTTGCATGAATCCTACATTTTAAAAATACTTTAATCTCTGTTTTTGTCTCCTCAGATCTATCTTAACAGCAGAGGACTCATATTCTCTGTTGGACTCTTACTGGCCTCAGTATTCTTCACAGTAAGTACCAGACTGTTACAGTTTACTGAACTGGGCCATTCTGGCAGTTCTGGGGGCGAAAAACATATTCATCTAACATCTTTGTAGTTTTGAATCCAACCATAGATTTATAACCACAGAGTTTTTTATTTTGGTTCAATGGAATCCTGCCTGCATTGTTGTGTGCTGTTGACAAGCACAGAGTCTGTGAGGCGAGATCTCTACACATCAATAGAGTCACTCAACATCACTTTGTGTTGTGAAATTCAACATCAGGTTCAAATCTAGTCTAGTCTAAGAAGATGGAGATGGAGAAGGAAATGTAGTTCATCCGGCTGATGTGGGGATGTATGGAATGGATGGCACTTTATCACTCCCCAGAAAGAAACACCAAGCTCAAAGTAACTTCACTAACTTTCAATATTTGTTTTTCATAACACTTCCAAGAAGGTGTACAAACGGGTTCCACTGTGTCAAAACATTGAAATCCATTACTAATATGTTTTTATTCATTAAAACAGTATATTGAGAGTAGCCTTTGTTAAATGTTCTGAGTTGAGACCATGCTTCCCCATTCTGCCCTTCTGTGTCTGGTGTTCATTCTGTGTCCCAAATGGTGGCCTGAGCCCTTACCGACTTTCTCTGAGCTGCACTTTTAGATTTTAATGATCTATCACAATTCCAAATCAAATGACTGAAGGGGAAAATACACACTTTTATGTTATTTTCTTGAAAGCATCAACATTAATGTTCATTAAGTATACAGAGTAGCCCTCCTGACAGTTTTCTCCATTTAGGTAGCTCTCCCTCTCAAAAAGGTTGGAGACACCTGGTCCATAGGATGTGTAGCCTACTGCACCTGGATTTATTGACTCTACTGTCACTGCGTGGCTTAATCTACGGCCTGTAATCTGTACTATGCAGGATGATAACAAGAATCACAGACGTATGAAGTAGGAAAGAAACAGAAACAGTGCGAATGCAGCAGGGATTTTCTTTTTTCTTTTTTTGTGGCAACAAAAGGAACAAGGAAATACAGTAACATTTGAACAGCACTGGATTACTTATTTGAAAACATAACTAAAGAACTGATTATTGAATTACAACCATTATCCCCAACACTGACAGGGAGTACTCTGTTGCAGTAGCAGTAGCAAATAACAGCATAGCTTTCAGCAGTGTGCAGTGGTGTGATGCACAGTAGACTAGCGTGGTCCCTATGGCATGAGTGAGCAGAGCTGTGCCAGCTTAAAGGTGCCCTGTGGACTTTCCTTGTAAACAAAAGAAAGTTATGTTTACATTCAGTGTTACTCACCGAATGCATTGCACTGATCTTTGAGGTTTAACAAATGTGTTGAGAGCATTTCCTTCCTTTTTTATATAATTTCTTCTCTTCCTTTGTACATGCATTGCTCCATACCATATCCTCTAAAGCTCGGGTTCCCATCCTTTTCCTTAAGGGCCCCTTTTTCTATCATTAGGTAAACTGATGACCCCTGACATGTTGAATGGATATTTCATATTATATTACTGTAAATGCTTAGCAATAACAGTAGAGAACAACTGATAAACTGTTCAATGAACCCAAACAGTGAACACAATAACTGCAAGAGGTTTGTGTAAAACAAGCAAATGAATTCCGAGCAGATTATATCCTGTGAATATCAATTAATATTAGTTTTCCTGGTATTTTTATACAATTCTTTACATACTACATACTTCTTTTCTGATAAATTAAGTGTTTTCTTCTCCCTACCATTATTTTAGTAGCTCTTTGGTAGTTTGAACTTTTAAAATGCAGGAAAAGGCTGTTTATCAGAGAGTGTATATATATATATATGTGTGTGTGAATATAGCTCATGTTAAGGTGTTTAAAGTTAATATCTTAAATAATAAGTGAATCTTGGAACCACTGCTCTGATGTTCCCTTCCCCCTTTTCCATATTTCCCTCCATCCTTGGTTCCCTACCAACTTTGAAACCAAACCTACCCCCTTGAGTCCAACCATGGCCTGCGTAGCCAGTCCCTCACACTGCTGTAGCTCCACTTCAGAAGTGCTCATAAAACGGGAATTGTTCAGAAACAATGCTGCTAATCTCTCAGTGTTTCGACAGAACGGAACCCACAAGGTAACCACCTCTGCTGTTTATCTGGTACTGCAGTTCAGATGTGACTGGTTCTCTCTCTCCTGCCTGCAGGTCCTCGGTGTCCATTTGAACAAATGGACCCTGGACTGGCGACTGGGCTTGGCCTGCATCATCCTGTACGCCATCTTTCTGTGCTTCTCCATCCTCATCGAGTTCAACGTCTTTATCTTCGTCAACCTTCCTATGTGCCGAGACATCCACTGACCTCCCTCCCCCTCCTCCTCCTCTTCCTCCTCTTCTTCTTCCTCTGGTTAATGGAGGAAACCTCACCTGGCTTCCAGTTTCTCAGCGCCTTGGAACCAAGTCTTTCCTTTTATTTTTTCAAATAGAAAAATAGAGCTCTATATGATTTATCTTTGGTGCAATACACACACGAGAGAGAAGACACCGGAAGTTTTGTTTCTTTGGGCACAGGAGGCGTGAAAAGAAAGTCCCAGCAGCGGAGATTGCTGCCAATCGTCTAATGAACCGAAAGGTTGGCTGGAGTGGACGTAACTGTATTAACACCAACAGTGAGGCTGCTGTTGGTGAAGAAGCTGCTACTGTAACTGACTGGAAAGAGAGAAATCATGCGCTAACAGCGATTTTTAGCTGGATCGTTTGTTACTCTTTGTACAAGTTTGGATATAAGCACACGATTAAGGTATTTTTAAGTAAAAACTGGCTTTCGCTGTATATATTTGAGGATTATATAGGTACTAATATTAGCTGACATATGGGATTCTCTTATGCACAACTGGATCAGTCTTGCAAAGCTGAACCATCTGACGACAGTGACGATATTTTATGTTTTACCTAGCGATTTGGTCTGCCAGTAATACGCTCAAAATGCTTCAACATGTCTCCCATGCTCAGTACCAGCCAACACAGCATGCTGTGCTAGCCACAAGTCAGCTCTAGCTTTGCACTGACAGAGAGAATCTAGATATTTAACACTATTCATTCACATAGTCTACTCGTTTGTTTCTTTCTCTCTCTACAGGAATATCCGAGTAGATGTGGGCTTTATTTTTCTTTAATAAAACCCACATAGGAAAGGGATCTCCCTAGAACTGACATCCAGCACTGTCACTTTATTGATTAGAGATATTATTCTAACATTGCAAAGCCTCTACAGGTACTCTAAACTTTTAACTACTGAATTTAAACCTCCCTCTAGAAGGTAGACCTCTTGTACGATATTAAAGAATTATTAGTTTTTAGTCTCTGAGTTGAGTATAACATTGTTACTTCTTAAAGCCAAAAGTATTTTTAGAATAGGAGTAAGAGTCGTAGATTTGGACTTAAGAGTCAGCTCGAGTGTGTGTGTGTGTGCATGTGCGCGTGTGTGTGTCACAGTCTCGAGGGGAACCAAGGATACCGCTGTTACTGGGAAGACATAATCATGATTTATTTATGAATTAATTTATTCAAAGATCATGTCTAACCACCAGTTTCAGCCCCTTGGATCATGTACAGTGTATTCAATGGAACGTCCTCCGCTCTGTGATGACGGAGCTGTACAATGTACTGTACCTAATATATAATCTAAGTACTGGAAACTGACTTGATGTTGTTTATATTTAAGCATAGAACTTTATAATTTATAAGTTTTGTATAGTTTGGAAAGATATTGCAACATTTGTATATTGGTACCAACGCAGCGGATTTTGACGATGATGCATGGCAGGGCTGCGTTGCCACGGAGATGTTGTGATTTGGTGACATGGACTGAAAATGCAATCTTTTATCACTGGTCCTAACATGGGCGGGAGTTGTTGCTAACCCCCTTGTGTGTTGAATCAGTGATGAATCTCAGATTCACTTTCAGACAGAAGAGGAAGTGCGTACTGACACACCGGGCACACCGCCCTTTGAACTCTCACAACATATTGTTTCTTAAACACAGTGCTTGAACTATCGTGCCATCCCTTGTATTTGAGGCTTCAAAACCAACGCTTGTGGCCATTCTCCTGCTTGTATTTGAGCCAAAAAAAAAAAAAAAACACCTTCGTCAACAGTATTGCCACTCTGTTTCAGCATGTGTTCAAACAAAATGTGGAAGATATGTATTTTTATTTTTATCGTGGAGGAGATATATATTAAAGGCGTCCTCTGTAGGTGTTGATGCTCCTCTTGCAGCCACAACAGAGTGCTGTAGAGTTGTGTTACATATTCAGAAGGTGGCTGTTACACACTCAGTAGAAAGTGGTTTGGGTTATATTTTCAGGTAGGCTACATAGAGACAAAAATTGGTCGGTTTGCATGCCTCTTTCATAATTCAGATTATTTTGTGTGTAATTTTAATGAATTTCCAAGATCATAAAGGCACTGTCTTGATTATGCTGTACATATCAGAGGGATATATGCTATTATAAACACACAGATGTTTGAATAACTTCTGATGAACAGTTATATTTGAGATATATACAGTATTTAGAATGTACGCCTACAACAGTTAGTTTTCAGCTAATTAATGTCGTTTTATGCTCATGTCTTTTGAATTGTTTGTAAATCCTCATTTTTGTTGATGAGGACCTCTGGGCAGAGCTCAGAGCCAGAGAGAAAGGTTGGCCTTGTTCCCAGTGGTCTTCTTGCAATAAACTGATTTACATACACAAATGGTTTCCCCATGTCTTTATGAGCTGTTCATGACTTCATCATTAACTTAACTGTTTATCTTGACAGCAAGTTATCACAACAGTAAAATATACTACATACAGTATATTATAATATTGACATTTGCTTGTTTCAGACTATAAATTATGTTCTACATCCTTTTTATTATTTATTAACAGTGTATGCTAGCAATTATAATTTTAAGCTGATTTTGCCTCTAATATTTAGAAAAAGTATATTTGAATAATATTTGTGTTTCATCTACTGAACAAAATGTTACAAAAGACGATGATGATGGTGGCAAACGGCAACAAAGCAGTGGAAAAAAGGGGAAACAAGCCGGAGATGAAGCAGAAACAATAAAAGCATGTCACAGCTGCAGAGAAAAGCGACTAATAAACGAGTGTGAGGAAATGAAAGCATGGGAGAGTGAGGGAGATGGAAAGCTAAGAAAGCAAGATATAATATTTTAAAGAGGTAAACAGAAGGAAGTCCCTTGAGATTGAAACCTGGCCAAGACAGCTCATAGTTGCAATGTAAATAGAAATAAAAACAAACACAAACATCAGACACACAAAGAAAGCACTAAATCCAGCTCTAATGAGGCAGTTACATTAACATTAAACCTTAAATTCTTCCAGTCTTCATTCAAAGGCTACATGTCAAGGGAGCAAAGTCAGAGAAAGCTGTTTTCTTCAGCTGAGAGAAAACTCTTGGAATTTGGTAAGGACGCCACCTTGTGGACAAAGTCAGCCTTACCTATGTTTCACTCATTTCAATTGAAACAGGCCCCGCCATCCCAAAGGGCCACCATGCTGAGCTGTGGTTACTTCATTCAAATGACCCTCGCCACTCAGCTGAAACCTAATGGATCTCTGAACTGGACCCGTCTGGGCCCACCAGGATCCAGGAGCGCCTGTCAGCTCTCGCTCAGATTTCAACTAAGTAACGAGGTTGCTGGATAAAGTGACCTCAACTAGGGGCCTTAGCTTTCCACTGCAAGAAGAATGAACGCTCTAGCTATTATAGTTTCTATTTTAGATCGATTTAAACAAGAAAATGCAAAATATGGAGGCCTGCAGGATGTTTGCTTTTTTGGGTTAAGGCGTGCTAGAAAACTTTAAAGATACACATATCTGAGCTTCTTGTTGACTAAAAAAGTAAATGTAAATTGTCTAATAAAACTATGGCCAAGCATCAGGGACAAGAACACACTGAATTTGTCACAAAAGAAGCCTCTTAAGTTGATTGTTAAAAATGATTAGAAACATACAGAATAAAGTATTCACTTTCAGTAAAAGTTCACTAAACAGGAAATAAATGTAATAACAGTTCATCCAAATCACTAATTTTGTATAAACCTCTTGCAGTTATTGTTTTAACTATTTAGGTTTAAATTGAAATAAAGTTAATAATAATAATAATATAAATATTAATACATTTTATGTCAGCTGATACAGAACACAAACACAGTGCTACAGTATAGTAGCTGTCAGTTGTCAACACACTGGGCCCCACATTAGCTCTTGGAACGGCCCCCAGATGCTTAAGGCCGCCCCTGGAGCCAGCATGCACAACAGCAGCACCCTGACTCTGTTTGACCTTAATTAGTAGCTTTGCTAACACCTGCGTTTACCCTGTTTCATTGCAAAATGGCCGCTGTGACTATAGATAGATTATAATTATGTTGTGTCCTGTGACCTCATCAGGTACCCCCTAATACCTTGGCTACCCCACCCTCCTCATCCACAGCCCGTCTCCCCTTTCTTTACCCAGAGGACTCCACTCCCTCCCTTTCCTCCCTCCCCCCATCCTCTCCATTTATGCTCCCTATGCTACTGTGTCTAATTTCTCCTACGGGGATCAATAAAGGTTATTATTATCTTATCTCTTCAGTCTGCCTCCATTAAAGTGGACGGACATACAACTACCTTACTGAATGTCATACTTCTGACAGCTGACACTGTTTCTGTCATTGAGACACTTTATTTTACTGTTCTGGTCGTCTGTCCAATGTGACATTCCTAAATTATTTATATCTCTGTTTGTGTTTATTAATTGGCATGTTACTAGTTACTTTATGTTGTTTACAAGGTTCATTATTAGAAGGTGGGCCAGCTCAGTTTATGTGAATTATTAAGGTTAAAATACCCTCTGCTTCAAACTGTCAAACCAAACTCCAGTCTTAAAATGGGTGTGTTATGGTAGGGCCATTTTTTTTCACTGTAAAAACTTTATTTACACCCTCACTAAAACTGTTTTCTAATTCTCTTCAATCTGCAGACACAGTCGGCACACATTGACTCAGTGACATCAGTACCTGTGCGGGTCCCACAGTTGACCATTGTCACCCTCTTTTCTTTTACTGGCCTTACTCCATTAGGAAAGTAAAGAAGATCGTAAATTGATTGTTTTTTTATTGTTTGATGTGCAAAATGCGCCGATGCGGCTTTTAGACATCACTATTAGACATCACTATGCGCACTTTTACAGCGCCTGTTTCACCCAAAAGGGGGCGTGGTCGTCCTGAAAACAAGAAAGTGCCCCCCCCTCCTCCTCCTCCTCCTCACAGTCTCTCACCTCAGAGCTGTGGTCCAAACCCGGTGTCTCTGTCTCTGCCCGACAGTAAACCATGTAAGCGACCGAGCTGGGGACATTGAGGCTCCTCGGTGTCACCGGAAAACCGAACGAAACGAAGCAGCAGCGACTACGAGCAAAATGGAGCAAAACCGGAGGACAGTACCGACTTAATGGTTCAACTCTGAGGTGAGTGAAGTTGTCTTTGTGCAGCAGTAGACAGTGGACAGCGTTGGACTAGTATTCCTGCTTCTAACCAGCAGTTCTCTAACTTTTGTGTCAGGAAATGTCGAGTGTGTTCAGACACACTGACCACTTTGATGGCAGCGTTCCTCCATAGAGGCTGAACGGTTCCTGCTGTCTGTAATGGCTGCTTAAGTTTGTTCCTGTTCAACTGGAATGAAACAGATTTTATCATCCACAATGGCTCTGCTGGGACTGTGTAAGACATGTTGTTCTACAGTGAGGTGATGGGACATGGTTGATGCTCTGGTGTGGGCCTGCAACAGTTCTGCTGTCAGGAGACTCCAGCTGGAAGCTTCGGGAGTTTCCTGCATGTTGAATGATACAGATTGAATTTTGAATCTCTTATCTGTGTATTTATTCAGTGCTGTTTGATTTGCTTGTGCCATTGGGCTGCTCCACCACTCCCACAGAAGCAGGGCTGATCTGACCCAAATACCTCAAGTTTTTACTGATGATATAAAGCTGTTAGTAAAAGTGAGTACATGTGTATGGCTAAACATCACACACATTTTTGACAGGGACTTCAAAGTAATGGATTTTCCTTAGAAATATGACTTCCATATGGTCATACAGCCTGCAGGCCTTATTCTGCAGTTTTGTGTCATTTGGTGGCTGTACATAAACTACTGGGGTGGGGATGTGGGCTAAACCTTCCCTTTAACTTTTAAATATAACAAGACCCTCCCAGATATAATTAGTACTTTCTTTGGACCCCTCCCATTGACTTAGAAAGACTGTAACACCCTCCCCCCAATATTTTAAAGGACCACCGTGTAGGATTTAGTGGCATCTAGCGATGAAGTTGCAGATTCGAACCATTTGAATACAGCTCAGCCCATTTCAAACGTGTAGGAGAAACTACGGTCTTCTCTTGAAAAACACAAGAGCCCCTATCTAGAGCCGGTGTTTGGTTTGTCTGTTCTGGGCTAACTGTACAAACATGGCGGTTCAGCATGGCGGACTCCGCCATTTCTGCCAATAGATCCTTCTAAATGTTATACACTGGATCTTTACATTTGTTTTACTGAATTTGTACAATTCCTTTCACTATTGATAACTAAAGAGAACATAATTGCATGATGGTGTAACGCCAACATATATCTTAATATGTTAATGGAGGAATCATTTTTGTTATAGCACCAATGCGGCATATTAGAACCCCCCCCCCCCACCTTACCATCACTACTCTGAGAGGTGATCTTTTTTCCTTCAGAAACATGTCAGACCTGTCTGAACCTGAACACAGCACGCATCATTCTCTTCTGTGGCTCAACTCATGTATAGCCCTCTGTGTATTTTCTAAGTGAGCAGTTAGCTGATGACTATCAGTGTAATGAAGGGGCCAATTTCCTCATTTAAGCTCCTGTGGAATCTGTTAGAGAGATTAGCTTCACTGCTTAAACCATGGAGTTTTGGCACAAAAAGCCCCAGTTGCATACTGCAGTGGGGAAATGACTCAACAGAAAGGTATTTTAATGAAAAATAACCTGCAGCTTTACAGTAGTTGATGAGGGTTGAGTGAAGCTGGTGTTGCTTTTGTCCACAGTGGCCATCTGCTAACTTTGAGGTGCTAGTGCCTTAGTTGTCCTGGAGAGATGTTACAGATTTTTCCACTATACCTCTATGTGATTTCTGTGACTTCCCGTCAGACCACTTCTCTCTGCAAGTAGAAGGGAGAAGCGAGAGCTCCACAGGTTTATGAAAAGTGTTGTCATCTTGGCTGGGAAGGGAAGCAGCCACTCAGGTTACTGTGTGAGAATAAACTGTCCCTGTGGGGGATGTTAACAGTGAATGCTTTCACAGGAGCCACACTGATGTCTGCTGTAATCCTGCAGCATGGGATTAAACACTGAGAATACCAGCTTTATGTGTGCATTCAGGTTATGTTGGTGAGATACGCATCTGCCAAAAACCTTAAGAACAGTAACAGTTTAACTGGACATCGACAGAAATAGTGATGGTATTTAAACTAGACTAGGAGTTCCTGAGCAGAGGTGATGGAAAAACCCAGGAGGTGGTTTGACAACACTTACAATACAGCTGTTCTGAGGTATTTCCAGAACCCTTAAAGACTCTTCTAACAATCTGGGTGAAAATATTCTTCTGCTGCATCATAACAAAACTTGTTTTCCAAGTTACAGCTCTATTTCCTGATCAAAACAAAGATGGCAGCCACAAGGCCCATATGTATATGCTCAGTCTGTACAACCATAACTCAGATTGTAAAGTTTTACCATCAGCTATGTTCTGTCTATTATATATATATATGTATATGTATATGTATATGTATGTATGCATGTTTCTCTTCTATTCTTCTTATTCTCATATCATACAAAATGAGCAAGGAGATACAGAGGTGGTCCTGGATAATTGGTGCCTGGGCTAATTCTGATTTAGGGACCCCCTACCCCTTATATTTTCTAACTTTCCTCAGGAAGGAGCCTCAGGTTGCCTTCCGTTGAGTTTGCCATGTTGAGCCGCCATGTTTCTACAGTACCCAGACAAACTGAAGACTGGCTCTAGAGGGTCATTCGTGTTTTTCGCACATTTGGAAAGGGAAGGTGAAGCAAGTGAGTTGCAATATGCAACTACAGCACTTGATGCCACCAAACCCTACACACTGGACCCTTAAACCTTTATCGGGTGAGGAACCATATATGGTCACTTCCTTATGACGGTTTTAATTACACTTCTATGGCATATTTTGGTAGGGTTTTTTTATAGGTGATATAATATTATACACTTCACTGTTACTGCTTTCTTTTACAAATAATAATAACTCAAAGTGGGCTTGATTTTGATTTGCTTATGCCTTATTTATAACATATTTTCATAGTATAATGATGTGGCATATTTCTTTTGCAGCATGTCTGCTCAGGAAGGAGCCTGCTGGTGCCACAGATTGTTGTTTCTGCCTGCAGCCCACCTAGACATCAGCTTGACTTTGATTTTCAAGCCTGAAAGTGAACTTTTATAAAAAACAAAACAGAAGAAATATCTCCTTATATCCACCAATCAACACTCCAAGTATTTCAGCCCTATAAAGGGTTAAGATTATCAGAGAAACAAGCTGAGCTAACGTTAGCATCAGTTCGGCTGGCAGGCCCTCCAGGACGTCTTCTGATTAAATTCACTTTCCGGTGGATGTTTACCCTTTGCTTGTCTTCCATATCTCCTCCTCGACTCAACGTGGTCATTAGTATATTTTCTGTTCATTTGGAAGTTCCCACCCTATCTACTTCATCTTCTATCCTCCCTCTCTTCTTTTTCAATCTGAAAAAGTGGAGACTCCTTGCGTTGGGCTCGATCAGTGGCTTGCTTCAGTGCTCCTGGTACTAATTTAAAGGGGAGTAGCCCAGAGGAAACAGCCCAGGCTTTTCTCGGCTGACCTTTAGTGTGGAAAGTTGTGGCTGGGCGGTGCTGGTGCCTGCCAAAGTTCCTCACCATGATTTAGGCCAGAGCTGCTCTTATTATTTGTGAAGTTGGACTCATTGGAAGGTGATTCTGAGTGTTTGCATGTTGCTATTGCACGGCTCCTGAAGCTGTGATTAGAGGTTAGGCTGTTGGTCAGATTGGTGTTTGACTGACAGAAGGTCCATAAACATTTTATGGAAAAACTGAAAGTAATCCTAACCTCCTGTCCTTGAGTTAAAAAACCTGTGAGTGATCAGATTTCTGTATGTTACAAAAAAACCAAAGTCTTTTCTCTCTAACCAACACAACATGGGCCAGTCGGTTCAGCTGAACTTACAGAGAACCACTGACCCAAATTCTGCTCTGCGGCTGCATAACGCACACACACGCACCCACACACACACACACACACACACATTTGTCGAGCTGTTGACACTCTTTGAGCACTCAAGTTGAAACTTTTTAAAGAGGGACTTTTTAAAGCAAATAGTCAAAGTCAGCATATCAAAATCATGCACAAACACACACCATCATGTGGTCTGTCTCAGGACAATAACATGACCCACATGTGGGAGTTGTTATCTGCAGTGGGCCGGTGCAGCTGCCTGCAGCCCCCTCCTCGTGCTCTGACAGCAGCGTGGAGCCCTGTTAATCTAACACTCTTCATCTCACAACTGAAGACACACGAGGCAGCACTCCATGTTGTCCTGACACTTTAAACAAATACAGTTCAAGTTTGTTGGAAATGTTTTTACTAGGTGGGACAGGGAGACTGTTGTTGAATAGCAACAACACCAGTCAGTGTGTTTTCTCAGTTTAACAATGCATGATAGTAGCTTACAGTATGTTTATGCTACAAGTTTCCATGGTGGGGCCGGCGATCTAGTTAGATTGAATGCTTGTATTAAAACACAGGTCATACTATCAACAAAAGAAAAGCTGATGCCTGGTCTCTGGTTGCCAAGAAACATGCGTCTCATTCCCAGGTTGTCAAATACAGGTGCTCAACAATCAACTATCTTTAAGCCTCTAACTTAAAGCGTCTCTATATCTTCCTTAGCTCTGATTGGTTGTTTTCATACAGGCATGGTGGATTCTTAGCACTAGGAGGACCAGAGGAACCAGATGTTCTACTGTCAGGATATATTGAACGTTTCAGCAAATATGACATATTTATTATTATATATTATGACAGTCATATTTGCTGAAAAGTTATTTTTATAAAAATTACCAGCTGCAGTTTTAATGGGTGGCAGAAATATATGCTGATTTAACTACAAACAATCACATTGAAGTGAACACATTTGAACTCAAAAACAATACATTATTGTGGCACATTAGTGAAGCATTGAATAGATATAATATCTAAAGGTGGCATTAGAAATGAATACATTGTTTTAT